>NC_086164.1:15564408-15911492 GCF_035149785.1 Candoia aspera
AAAAAAACCCAACATGTTTTAGCAGCCTTCCTAAATGAGAATAAGGTAGGTCGCTCAGGGTGGGTGTTCTGAAAGTGAGAGATAGTAAGGACTGCCTCTACTACCCTAAAAAATTATGGGGAAGGGATCACCCTGACTGAGGAAGGGATCATCCTAACTGGGGAAGGGATCACCTGACTGATTGAGTGGATTCCATTCAGGAGAGTCAGTCCTAATGATGGTGGTCTTTAATGGTTAAGACCAGGACTTTGAATTGGATCTGGATACCCTTTCACAGCCTGTACAGCAAGTTAAGTGCAGGTCTTATATGACTGAGATGTCTTTCTTCTCTCAGTAGACAGGTTGCCACATTCTGGACCAACTGCAGTTTCTTGGTTGTCTTCAGAGGCAGCGCCATGTAGAAGTGTGTTGGAATAGTCTAATTAGGAAATAAGTGTATGACTCACCATCATAAGGATTTCCCATTCCCAAAAGATCTGCAACTTGCCCCCCAGTTGAAACTGGGCCAAGGTGGCTTCCGGCAGGTAAATGGCAAACTGAAGGCAGCTCAGAGAAAGCAGAGCTGATGACCACAGCAAAGATCAAGGAACCAGTGAGTAGACCAGTTCCTTGGAACCTCTCCAGATGAGGACAGGATGAGAGGTTGTCCACATGTGCTCCAGATAGCTGCTCCTCACAAGGAGACTGCAGGACCACAGTTTTCCACAGGTTTGAGCACCAGGAGATGACAGGATTAACCATCTTGCTTGCAACTGCAGTGGACCCTAAGTTTGCAAACCTCACTTTCTAATCAGTTTCAGAAATTGTTCATTTACTACTTATAAGTTATTAGAGACCTTCAGAATAACAACACCAGGTGATTCTGCCTTTAATCCTGGATGAAAGAAAAATTTAATCATAAGTTTAAGAATTTAAAGAATCTGAAACAAACAGCAAAAAGTTAAGAGTGTGATCTTAGAAAGTTATAAACGGACTAAGGGTCCAGATAAAATTGGAATATTGAACTTTTACAATACGTTTTTCAAATTAATTATAAAGTACAAACAGCTTCTCATGGGAAATATATCCTGTTTTGGGTTTCACAAGACTTATGTCATAAATTAAAGAATTTTATGAGTTCAAAAACTGGACACTAGAGGGAACTAAAGAATTTAGGTAGAAGAAAGATATACAGGCCTTCAAGTTGGTGCAAAACGTTATGACAATTAAAAATACTGAAGGAGACTTTTGAAGAATAGAATCAGAAAATAGTAGCCACAATACCAACCATGTCAGCAGTTATGTCTGCTTCTATGGATAGAACATGTCCAAAAGATGTTATTGAAGAAATGACAGAAGTAGAACAAATTTTATCTGACAAGATAGAGATGGTATGGAAAGTGGATTTAAAACTGACAGGCCAAGAGAATTATTTAGCAAAGGATGTTTCGCTAGATCTACAAAAGAAATTGGCCAAGGTTTTAAAATATAAAGAGGAAATACAGATGACAGACCAAAAGAATGACCTGGATAGTTTTTTTCCTACTGGATTTACAAAAGATGCTTGTTAAAGTCTTGAAGAACTCTGTGTGATGGGACAAAGAAGAAATGAAGAGAAATCAAATCCTTTGATGATATTTGAATGAACTAAAGATTAAGACTGTTAGAAGTAAAAGGAAGGAATATAAAGTTGGTTTATTTTATCAAGTTTAAAATAAGATATGTTGTCACTTCTGGCTACCATTTATGGACTTTCTGCTGATACCAGGACTGAAAAGATGATGCTTTATGGATTTGCTTATAGATAAGAGATGGGATATGGGATGAAGAGATAAATGTGTGTAACTTTAGAGAGGGTGAACAGTTACTAAATTTGTTTTTTGTGTACTTGTTGCGATGAAGGTTGGAAATCACTTCTTTTCATATTTCTTTTCTCTTTATTATATTCTTACTTTTCTCTTTTTTCTCTCTTTTTTCTTTCTTTTTCCTTGCACTTTTTAATTATTTTCTCTGTTCTTTTTTCTTTCTTTAAATTTATATGTATTAGATTTTACGTGTGTGTGTCTGTGTGTGTGTCAGAAACTGGGCAAAGGCTTCCCTGGTTATGGCCTTTACCCACTGCCCAGTCAGGAGCAAGGATTCCAGAAAAAACTCCAAGTCACAGACCTACTCCTTCAAGGAGAGCATGACCCTGTCCAGAACCAAACTAGAAACTGGGAAAGACCCAGCTTTTGACCTATGAACAGCACCTCCATTGTGCTGGGATTAAATCTGGGCTGGTTTGCCTGACCCAATTTCTACAGCCTCCAGACACTGGGTAAGCACTTCTACTGCATCTCCAAGCCAGCTTTGGGTAGTGATGCATAACTGATTATCTAACTACTGATGAGACCTCACTCCAGACTGCCATAAGACCTCTCTGGTGATGTTGTTAATTAATAATGTGGAAGATAGTGCTGATCCCTGCAGTACTATTCACTGAAGCAACCCCAGGCTCCAGCTACTCTTCCCCCATGATCACTGACTGGAACCAACTACTCAGGAAGTACGAGAATCAGCATAAGAAATTACCCCAACCCCTACTCCTTGCAAGTGATCCAGCAGGATATCACAACTTACAGTATTAAATGCTGCAGAGAAGTCCAATAGAATCAGGAAGGGAGTGTTTTCTCCCTCAGGTCCTGACAGATCATTTGACTGACTGACCAATGTGGTTTCTGCACCATGCCCAGGTCTGAACCCTGACTAGATTGGATCCACTTCCTAGAATTCTAGAATCCTCTGAAGCTGAAGCCCTACCATCTTGTCCAGAAATTTCCGTGAAAAGGAAGTTTGGAGACTGGTCAAAACTTGTATGATACAACTGAATCAAGAGAGGGGCTCTTCAAAAGGTGGGTTGTAGCCTCCTTCAGGGCAGATAGAATCAGTCCTTCCACCAAAGAAATAATAAACTCCTCCAAATTCAGCGTCACGTATACCCCGGCTGATACTATCAGAAAAATGGGTCCAGCCTACTGGTGTGCAGAGCTGTATTGCTGCACAGAACGCTACCCACTTTGTCAGACTCCACAAACTCAAAAGAATTTTTAATGACTTCCCAGGACTTTGCCCCAGCCAGCACTCAACCTAGAGCAAACCTGGCAATTTTATCTGAAAAGAACCTCCCAAACATGCCACAGTGGTCTGCCAGAGAATCTTCCTACCAAAAGGGTATGGGTAAACTTTAACAGGCTGCAGGATGAGACTCTGAAGATGCAATATGACTTATGTAATAGGTATGTTTCACTGCTCTTATCACCAGCATGGATATACAACCATATTTGGACATACTCACTCATCGACTTCCACCATCATGCTAGGCATCTCTTCTGTTGCTTCATCTCTTAGAGCTGCTCATTAAGACAAGAGGATCCCTAGGATCAGTGAGAGAATGAGGTTGATCTCATTCAACAACCATGTCATCTTCAAGGTTAATCTTATCCAATAATCTTGTCATCTTCAAATTCCAGAGCTTGACACAATGCCTGGCAGAAATGCCCATCAGATCACTGGGAAACTCCCAAAGCACTCTCAGAAAAACAATACAGTCCAGCAGAAAGTGACTGACCCACAGCAAATGCTGCTCACAATGTCTACCATCTTCAGAATGCAAAAGGTGTATTTGATTAGCATTGAAGCAGCTTTACTTGCACGCTTCAGAGACATGATTACATAGTCAAATACAGGGCATTCTTACCTAATCCTGGGCTATTTCATATCTAATACAAAAATTTCAGACTGCACATAGTAGGATTTCATCTTTCAGATGGGCTAGGGGATTAGAAGCCATTTCTCTGGTTTGGAAAAAAAAAAATGCAAGAGAACATTGTGGCACAACATGAGTTCTGATATATATTTCCTTCCAACAAGACACCCCAAAATTGTGCACCAATTACTCCAACTCTGCAAAAGATGTTTAAAGACTCATCCTTTCAAATACAAAGAGAGCCTATTGAAACTAGAATAGGATCATTGCTTCTGTATGCTTCTATTGACTTTAGCTTTCTATTTCCAACTCCTGCCCCACCCCTAGACATACACACACACACACACACACGATACACCCTGCATTTAAGTACATCTGCTCTGCTTTTTGTATTCACCGGATATTTGTTCTGGACCAACAGGAAACACATTTGTGGTAAACTGAAAAAAACAACAACAACAGCAAATTACTCACTGTTAATTAAATAACCTGATTCTGTCCATTGAAGCTAATGCATTAAAGTATTTAATGTTTGTTTGGTAAACTGCTTCACTAAATGCTTCTTTGACTTTTATTGGTAATAAACATTAGCATTTATGGTCCATGAAAGCAGCCTCACATCTAGCTTATGCTGTTGCTATTTACAGTTTGCTAATGAAATGCCATTAGTGTGTTCCACAAGACACAATTCCCCTACCCCACCCCAACACATAGAATCCCAGGGCATTCACACAGCCCTCGCTGTGATCACTTTTCATTATTACCCTACTTCTACTTCATGTTCTAATAACAGGATGCCAATTCTTCTGATAACAGTAGGCTAAATATTCTGGTATTTAGTCTGCATTTTCTTTTCCCTATCATTGAATCACATATATTCCTCTTGGAGCTTTGGAGAGCAGGCAGAAAATACAGCATTGACATATGCTTTTTCTTTCCTGAATAATGAAACAGTACTTATACAGGTTTGTTTATTTTTCCCTGTAGACAAAGGCATGCCAGAGACTTAAATTATCTTTGTAAAACTAGCTTTATTTATAATTATACAAGTAGAATGTAAGTGTAGACAACTCTACATTTAAGGGAAAAAATTGTGTGTTTAGCATTTGGAAGCTGGCCCACAGGGAGACAGGCACATTAAGACTTTGGCAGAGATCAGGATTCTGCTGGGATGGGTGGATCGACACATTTTCCCACCTCTCTCTCTTTCTTCCTTTCCTTCCTTCCTTTCTGGAAGGAAAAAAAAAATCAGTGCAAGTTCCTTGGATGCAGTATAGAATTCTGGTATGTCCCTCCTTCCTTCCTTCCTTCCTTCCTCCCTCCAGCCCTCCAGTGGATTTACCAGAAGGGAAGATGTCAAATACAAGGAGGAGTTAATGGAGAAATGACTTCAGAGACCCACCCACCAAGAAGGTAGTTGCTTTCCCAGCATGGGTGAAATGATACAGAAACAGGGGAATCCACCAATCCAAGGCCATGGTAAACATCAGCCATGCAGTACATCAGGCTATCGCTGTGGTCAAAATGGAGAATTTGATTAAATTCCAGAAAGGGATTTCTTAAGCCAGCTTCATTTCCAGCCAGTTCATCATGGGAGCCAAACAGCTTAAAGCTCCAATATGGAAAACTCCTTAGACTTACTATTGTACTGCATGTATCCATTAATGTGGTTGATTGCTCTCCCCCCAATACCTACAGAGAGAAGGGATAAACTTACGTTCCCTATGTATTGTCTCCTAATGACAACTCCCCTGGCCTATAAGTCATTCAAGGAAAACCAAATATAGAATGTTGGACAACAGATTTGTCATACCTTGTAATTTGGCTTTATTGATTGGTCTAGGACTTGCTCCATAGCTCCCTGTCCCCAATCCCAGGCTTACTCCATGTCTGTGGTCCAGCCAGAGAAAAAGATGGAATGGATAGCCTCACCCAGATTAGAAGTAGGTGATTGCAGTTTCATGTTCTCATTGTTCATAAATTATTTGCACATAAAAAACTAACACAGCAAGATGGAAGCTGAGAGATGGCCTTTCTCCTTGATGCAACAGCTTTCTATTTCTGGAGGGTTTACTACAGTGTTTCTCAACCTCAGCAATTTTAAGTCATGTGAACTTCAACTCCATAAGGCTGTGAAGACCTTGTTAATATGTTTTCTACTACAGATTAAGGTTACTATGGTAACTAATCATTTTGGCTTGGTGAAAAGGTTGAATTTAATTGTCCCCTTTTCACGCGTTAATGGTTGCATTGCCTAAGGGGAGGAACTTGCCTGGACTTGTTTCAGTTTCCCTTCTGAGTAGGCTTGCAGAGAATATGCAGCTGAGAGAAATCTCTCCTCTCAGTAAAAAGCCTTTAAATATGTTTTGCTTTCTGTAAATAAAATTATTTTTATAGAAATGCCTGGTGTGTGACTTTTCTGATCTC
Source organism: Candoia aspera (assembly GCF_035149785.1). NCBI lineage: Eukaryota > Metazoa > Chordata > Lepidosauria > Squamata > Candoiidae > Candoia > Candoia aspera. The sequence continues at coordinate 15,570,560 of NC_086164.1, forward strand.
TCCTGGGCCAAAGGCTTTCTAGCACTCTGCCAACAGACCTGGTTATGTAAGTCTGTTAATGGCCCCATCTCTTGGCTATATTAACATCCATGCATTGTTTACTTGGTGACCATATATATTTATTTTGTACTTTTAATTGTTTGTAATTTTAACTGTTTTATAATTTTTATGATTGTGAGCTGCCCGGAGTCACTTCTATAGGCGGCCATAGACATTAATTAATTAAATAAATAGATAATTAAATAAATAAACAAACAAACTCCCAGAAGACCTCAGCCAGCATGCTGGCTGGGGGAATTCTGGGAGTTTAAGTCCATACATCTGAAAGTTGCTGAGGTTGAGAAACACTGCTTTATTATATGGGACAGCCCATCCCAAAGTGATAGAAACTGTGGTTGGAAATGCCTACTCTACAGCAATAGATGTGCAGATCCATTCTACAATGAATTGATTTTGATGTGCTATTTTTATTAATTTCATGTTGCTGGTCCTTAACCAAATAAACATTATTACTTACTTACTTACTTACTATGAGGAAGATTCAGCAAAGGAGTCTGAGTAACCTTCATCAAAGCTCGTAGCATGGCTCTGAATATATATACTTTTGTACAGCGTCAAGGAGATGTCCTCGAGGGAAATATTCAGAAGGTATTACAAAAATATAAAGAGCAGAAGCTTTCCTTGAGCCCTGAGAAAGGAGGCAGTGCATGGAAGACACTCAGGCAGGCCCCGCACTGACTCTATGCGGTATAAGAGGGAGGGGAGGAAAAACATATTCAGACTTGCAAGATCCTGTTATTATAGCCTATCTCAATAAAGTATCATTCTGGTCTTCCTGATCTGGTTTACCTCAAAGGGCTGACAATATTTGGAGGAACCAGCTGGATGAAAAGTATCACAGAGTTATTGTTAAAGCTGATACTTCTGCTATTAATAGTTAAATTGAATATCTCCTCCTCTGTTGCTCTAATGCTTCCTATAATTATTTAACAGTGGGATGTGGTCTCTCCAACAATTGATCAGGAAGTATCCCAGGATATTGCTTCCATCTTCAGGCAACGGGTAGTTTCTGATGAGGAAATAACATGCTGATTTGGAGTTATAATTGAGGAAAATTGCTTAAGAGGATTCTGACAGCCCAGAAAATAGGCCAATTAGTTAACCCACTTCTCTCCTCCTGTGATTTGTGAGTGTCTCCGTTTAATTTGGCTGTCACTAATGCAGAGCAGTTAAAAATGGATTAGCCAAATCTTTAACTTCCTCTTTTATTTTTATTTTATTTTAAGCATTGTAGGTTTTCTTAGTTTTTTTTTTAAAAAAACTTCTTTCTTTTTTACATAAAGAAACAGTCAACAATAAAAAATACCTAGTTATTTTCTTAAAGGCACCCTCTTCAAGCCAGCATTCTCTGTTGTTTCTTTCTCAAAAAAAAACACAACCTTATTATAATACACTTGTAACTCCGGGACTCTTTACAGACATAAATTATCTATGTTCCTCTTGGCCAAGGGAACCAAGTTAAAGGCCACAACATTAGAATATGTATCACTGTACTTGCTCCAGTCAAATTACATCTGGGATTTACAACTGATCCACCAAGACTCTTTGGGATAAAGTCATTATATTTGCCTGTCCTGGAAATATCCTGAACTAGGAGTCATTGCTGAAAGACAATGGGTATGGAGAGATCCATCTCCCGACAGACAGGTGATGAAGACTTGCAAGTCTTAGAACACATATTTTGCCCTTTTAAACTTCTTCATCTGCCTATAGCACCTTCCCCCCGACCCCCCGATCAATTATCACCATCACTTTCATCATCTTTATGGAACAAAATAAAGTGAACACAAGAATCACATCATTCCATCCAACAAAATTAATGTACAACCTAACAACCAAATGCATAAAGCAGGTATTTGCAACTTGGACACAATCACACTCAATAATCATACATATTTAAAAGAAGATCCTGTAATACAGCAGAGTGCTGATACATCCACAATCAATACAAAACTAAAACTAAGCTGGAAGCTGCCAGACCTAATGAGAGACGGGCAGAATAAATAGGCCCTGCACTACCCATTAGTTGAATGAAAAAGTCTTTAAACCCTTTTTCAAGGCCATCAAACTTCCACAGAGGCGTAGTCCTAGGACCAGGTCCTGGAAAACATGAAGCACATTTTAGGGGAAAGAATGGACAGAAGCATCCATTTTAGTACATAACTGTTCCAAGTATTTTTAAAAGGGGGTTGTTTGTTTGTTTGTTTGTTTGTTTTAAGGGGGCTAAAACATTTAGTTCCATGTATTTGGGTGACACTGTCACATCCCTGGCTGTATCTGCTGCAGACCCCAGAAGCCTTAAGTGTACAACAAGTGTAGCTCTTAGCCAACCCGCCCGCCCCCCCGAAAAAAGCTATCAAGGTTGTCATTACTTATTTACATGGATCTTCTGGTGCTCTTTGGTAATTCACACCTATAAATCCTACCCTCTCAGCCCCACTCAGATATGATTGCTCTCCCTAATTAACTGGACATTATTTTCCAGAAGCTGAATTACAGCCGAGAGAGGCATCATTCTGATACAGAGAGAGAGAGAGAGCTAAGGGCCAGACGAATGGAAAAAAATATTACAGGGATATCAAATAAATGGGAAGAGTTGCAATTTCAGAAGGAATTGGGGATTTTTTTTTTGGAGGGGGGTGAGGTTGTATGTTAAGCCATATGTATAAAAACTGTTGTGGTATAGCAGTTAAGATATTGGACTAGGACAGAGGATAGCCAGATTCAAATCCACCTTCCGCCATGGAAATGGGTGTCTTTGGGCTAGTCATCTTCAGCCCAATCTACTCCCTATTGGTTTTTGTTGTAGAGAAAAGAATTTAAAGAAATAAATGCTCTGTATATTGCTTTGGCTGAGAGGTGGATGATAAGTGGATTGAAGGCATGAATGAATGAACAAATGAATGCAGGAAATTGCAGCTCTGTTTTTGGCAGGGATGGATTTTTGCAGCTTCTGAAGTGCAGTAAGATGGGGTTAGCTCGATGCCACATCTAGGCCACGTGATAGAATGCTTAACAGACCTGAAGGAGGCAGCAGGACATTTAAGAGGGGAAACAGGTCTGTTACAGAAAAAATTCTTGAGTCCAGGGAGAGGGTTATATGAGAAAGAATAACTCTGCCTTAATTATACCAGATATAAGTTGTGTAGGAGAATTGCTATGACAGGCTTTCAAGAGTCTGTTACATTGCTCTAGTAGCAATAAAAATCTTTCCAGAAATCAAAGTAGTTCTTGTTTTCTGAGCTTGTCAGCCTCACAGGACTTGAGAAGCCATGAGGTGGCCATCCCCATGCACCTGAATAGATGAAAAATAATAATAAATAAATAACCCTGATAGCACTGGATATTCAGCCAAAAAAAAAAAACTTTATAATTGAGCCAACAGACAACCTGAAATTATCTGTGCTGAACTTAACTTGGGATGGAAGGGTGGGTGTTGACCAAAATAAGTGGTGTGCTGTGTTTGTAGTGGAATCAATTTCAGGATATAATATTGGGACTGCAAGAGTTCCAGACCTAAATATGTCCTGTAGATTTTTGATGGCTTTCTTCTCCTGAAAAAGAGGGTCTTGCCTTTCTTCCTCATTCTGAAGTTACTTTACCACTTCTCTAGGTATTCCTTGAGGAGTAGTTTCTGAGTGTTCTCACTGCAAGATGGTGGAGACAGAAGGTGCTCCTTGACACATTTCTCCATCCCAGGTGGACCACTCTCATAATCTGAGAAAGCCCTCCGGGAGGAATTTATCCATTGATTCATAACATTGATGTCACAAATTCCCCTGTGTGTTTTCTTTATGTGTTTTATCAAGCTGTCTTCCTTTGGGATTTAAGTGAAATGAGAGACACCAAGGAGTCTGCATATCATCAGAAAGAGAGCTTCATGATAAGAGTGGGACACTTGTTCCACTCTAGGGTATGCCTAGGGTATATGAACTGGTCAATGAACTTGTAAAAAGAAAAAAAAGACCATGGAGGGCAGTGGCCAGTGACCAGAGGAGAACTGTCCCAGGTAGCAGGTTGGGGCCCAGAGGATTTTATGGATCAGTGTTTTTCAAACTTGGCAAGTTTAAGATGTGTGGGTTTCCACTCCTAGAATGCTGGTTGGGGAATTCTGGGAATAGAAGCCCACACATCTTAAAGTTGCCAAGTTTGAAAAACACTGGCACAGATGAACGGATGTAGTTATGGATTGGACGCCAAGTTTTTCTTGATTTTTGTGCTTGTGTTTTATTGTTTGTGTTTTTATGATTACTGTTAGCCGCCCAGAGTTGTGTGCCACAAGATGGGCAGCCGTATATATCTTTTAAATAAATAAATAAGCCAGCATTCTGGCCACAGTTATTCAGTAGCCAATTGGAGTAGAGGGGTTTGCCCACAACAGGATGAAACACACAGCACACTTGCACTAGGAGACATCAGAAAGCTATGCTTTTGATGCATTGTGGGGAAAAGGTTGTCTTCCTGGTAAGGAGGGGTCAGGTGGAGGAAGAGGAAGAGGAAGAAGTAGTATATTCCTACCTTTAAGAAATGTTCAATGGAGGCAAGCGGGTCACATGGATCAGCCAACCAAAGATACAACTAGGAGGAGGGGGGCTACAGGAGGAAGATGTTCTAAGGACAGATGTCCGTAGCACCTGTTAGGACCATTCCTACAGGCTTAAGAAGGCTTTCCTTCACATGAAGCTTCATTTAGAAGCTCCAGAACTTTTATACCCTCAGCCACGGAAGGAAAATGTGGCAACATCCCACTACCTGAATGTGTTGGCCCGTGTGAAATGAAAGAGGTAAAGACAGTGAAATGCACGCTTGGTTACTTTTCCTTTCAAAGACATTCCTGGCTCATGTGTGGCATTCATCTTCATGAAAACGCCAGACAGGTCAGGTGAGCATTATATATATGTTCTATTATCAGATCGAGATTTAGCTGCTTCTGAGAAAGTAGCCAAATTGGCACAATTGCTATTACAGTGGGTTAACAGTTGACTAAACTGAGGTAGTTTTATTGTTGTTATTTTGGAATTCTTTATGTTTTGCGGAGCTGACAGATTGTGGGCCTATGTTTCGTTTTTATGGCTGGTCTATGACTGTAATAAAATACCTATGTGTCTGTCTAGCTAGGTAGCTAGCTTAAACAGCAGCAGCATCAATCTTGAAACAAGTGACTGGATACTTCAGTTTAGCCCAGGGCTGTCCCAATATATTTTGATGCCTGAAGCAAAGAACAAGATGGTGCCTTCCTCCATTCCATATTCAAATGGTGATTGGGTTGGCAGTCAAATGTGCCTTGATTATGGGATGTCATTCTTCACTTCCTGAAGGGAGCAGGCTATCTACAGGGTTAAGGCAATCAGTATATTACCCAGGTCTCTTTACTACTAGCTTGTTGTTGCCATCTCTTAGAATACAAGCTTGAGGCAATAGATTCACTTTGACTAATGGCATGAAAATCCAGGCTTAGCCACAGTCCTGTTTGCTATGCACTGGTGTACTTTGCATCACACTATTCACAAAAATATCCCAGGGGATTTGGTGTGCTGAAAGGGAAGTTAAAGAAAAGTCTGGTGGTTTTTAAAATTCACCAGATGATGACCGGTGCCATAAACTAGCATTTATTTTAATATATTAGAGTACTGCATTTACAGATATACTAACCTTTATGCTTCCCCACGCTCATCTAATGCTCCTACCCCTCTCCCTAGATTTTCTTTTTCCTTTTTCCTTTAGACTTCTGTGTTTTAGCTTTTCATGTTAGCTTTTAATGTATTTTTGTGTTACAGCTTCTTATATTAGATTTTAACGTACCTTCTATGCTTTTAACTGACTGTAACCCATGCTCCTTATGCTGGTCTTTGACTGTAATAAAGATTTGTTTGCCTGGTAGTTTTAGATGCTTAAAGGAAAAAAAACACATTTTTTTTTGTTTGTGATAATAAATAAATAAGTACAATTTGCATAGCCACTCATCTTACTGCCATGACTCTGGGTGTTTCACAAAGTTAAAAAGCCCAAAACAAGTACAAAAAAAAATGCAAAAGATCGTTAAAAACAATAAAAGTATTAAAAGTATTAAAAGCTTAACCAGCAGGAGAGCACTATTCATTTTTCTAAAAGTACAACCACTTAGCAGGCTGTCCACCAATGTCTTCAGATCCCCAGGCCAGATGGCAAAGCCATGTCTTCCGGCTCTCCCAAAAGGCCAACAAGGTCGGGGCCCATCTCACCTTGGGGGGATGTGTGGTGGGTTTCAGTAATGCCACTGGCTCTCAGGAAGGAGGCAGCACATTCCAAGAAGGGGGAAAAGATAAGAAGAAACATAGTCCAGGGGGCAGTTGTGGGAAAACCAAGAGGTTCAGGATAGCCCCGCCCTAGAGCCTTCCCAGGTTATTTCCCCTGAGGTTAGGTAGAGTTGCTTTAGTCTGTCAAGATTCTGTCTATACGGTGGGAGCAAATAAAGAACTGAAGTTTGGCTGGACTGGTTCTTGGTTGTTCTTGGGCTGGGCCTGACAGGATGATGTTCCAAAGGGTGGGCACTACAGTTTAAAGATTTGGGGTTCCCAATGGCTATCACCATGCTAACAAAGTTTGACACACTGTAGCCACAGAGTTTTCTGAAGCTGACCTGATATGAGTCAATAATTGAATAAAAGATACTGTAGTTCTTCAGCCAATCAGAGGCTGTTATAGAAAATTCTGCCCTTGGAACATCTTGGAAGTGTTCCTGTCCTAACTACCAGGAAACACACTGAGACAATGACTTGGTCTCTAATATTTATTACTAGTACTTAACAAGAATCCTAACAAACTGAAGAAGCATGGGAAAAACCCAGACATATAACCCCCAAGGGTTAAGGCGGTCCCGATCTGTGTCTCTTTGAATGGCTGAACAGTTCCTCAGTGCTACGCATGCGCTTGACAGTCTGGGTGGGAGCCCCCTGCTCGCCATCCTTACTCATGACAGTTCCTTGTGGTTCACTCCTTCTCAAAGACTTCCTTCCGGCTTCCAGAGTGTAAAGGATAAAACCCTGCTCTCAGACAGTGCAAGGGAGATTCTGTATGGGACATCATGTGAAGAATGCCCCATTGGGAGGAAGGTGCCAATGCATATACACACTGCACACAAACACATGCAGTTGAGATTAAACAAAACCCATAACTGGCCTCACTTTCATTCTACTTATGACCAGAGCAAAGTAGAAGGCCATTTTGACATTCTTATCTATTCAGGACAGGCAGCGTTAACTCTGCTGGCTCCAGTTCCATTGCACCCACAGGAAAAGCAGCACAGTCTTAATGAATGCAGAAATTTGCTTTATGCTTCCCCATAGCCAGGAGAGTTCTGTTTGAGCTTGGCTAATATCCAAACAGAGCAAGTCCAGATACACACAAGGACTGGGAATGAATTAATGCAAGAAAGTGTAGCTTCTTTTTTCTTCCAGGCAAGGGATAGGCAATGATTATTTAATGCAAGAGGGAAGTTTATTCCCTCTCCTTTTTATACCTTTTAAATGGAAGCAGGTTTGCAATTAATTTCATAGCCTCACCGTGAGCATCAGAGGAGAGGCAGGCAAAGGAGGGAAATGACATCATGTCCATCAGGACATCATAGCTCAACTAATGTGAACTTTGCAATATGTCTTAGTGATTACATAATCCACATTATTTGCACAGTGACACTTTGTTGAGCATGATGTCCTTATGGCTGGTACTGGATGCCTATGGGCTTTGCTTTAAAGATTATTGTCAGCCCTATCAGGTAGACCAGATTAAGAAAGAGACACCTACATGTAGATGTAAAGCTACTTTCATTACAACAGCTGTAATAACAGAATCTTGCCAGTCTGAATGTATTTCCCTTCCTCCTTCTTTTATGTTCATGAGGATTAGGGGGTGGGGGGTGTCTTTCATAAATTACTTTCTTGGTTTGGCCTTGAACTTGGTTTATCTGATCATTGCAACAGATCTTCCCTCTGTCCTTGAAGGCCATCCTCTATATGCACTGCAATTAGCTAAGATTACTCATTCCTCCAGCCTTCCTCAGCCTAGCCTCTGAGGAATTTGTGTGTTGGGGTTCAATTCACATCCTTCTTGGTCAGTATAAGGAAGCAAAGGCTGGCTTCACAAATTCTGACATGAAGATTGTCCTGTAGTCTGTTAGAGAATTAGTTGAGAATTCTCAGTTTTTATCTTTCCTTCGTCTTGAACTTCTGCAATGTTTTAGGCTCTCACTGTCCCAGCCACTTCTACAAACCAATACTTGTACTGTAAGGAGAACTAAAATGTTTGTCTTACACTAACACATGGCTTGCATCCAACTAATATATTTGCATTACTTGGACCACTGGTGTGCTATAAATGCTGAACATGTAAATTTAAGTAAAGCCAACTGGAGGATGTTTATTAGGACCAGGTTATTTGCTACCTGAAGCCAAGATAACCCTCCTCTTCATTCCATATGCAATAGCCAAATGGACTGGGAATTGCATCTTCTTCTGCACTGGCAATGAGGCAACATGTTCTCCAGCACCTGAATGCAGAAGTAGCCAACAGAGAGCACGGTCAAAGGACAGAATTTCATAATACTTTATCTGAGAGCCGTTGCTATTCCTGTAGTGGAAGAAGTGGACTCATTAGTCCAAATTGCAAAAAAGCAGACCTTGATGAAACATTATGAAAACTCGACCACAGAATCACAAAATCATAAAACTGGAGTGGACTGTCAGATAATTTAGTCCAAGCCACAGCTAGAGCAAGGCTCGCAGTGATGGATCTCACAAAAGCTTCCTGATAAATGGATTGAGGGTCTGAGCTGATCATCGGTGGAACAGACTATTCAAGAAAGTGATGAAATGCCCCTTTAAGAGGTTTTAAGCAGGGGTTGGATGGTCATCTGTCAGAAATACAGTATATTATACTACATATGCTATATATTATACAGCTCAGGGGGTCTGCTGGATTGAAGCAGCATGTAAGTCCCAGTAAATAAGTCATAAATAAATATTACTGTGTAGCTTCATGGCTGCCTTCACACACTTGTTTAACCATGCTTTTTTGGATAAAGCACAATTAGCTATATTTAGACAACATATTAAACCAATATCAAAACAAACCACATTCTGGCTTAATTGAAAATGTGAACCTAAACCATGATTCTAAGATTTCAAACTTATGTCTGTTTTCATGCGTCACATGGAGAGTCATAAAGGGGGTCTTCGTAACACCTCAAATGCTCCTTTTTATTCTTATTTATCTACATACTCAGGATACCTAAAAACAAGAGCAGGTTTACAACTTTTGTTATTCAGTTTCTGAACTTAAAAAATGAGTCACACACACACACACACACATCCATTCACACCTACCCAGCTCAAAGTCATACCCTCCAGACTAGGTTTGAGTTTGAGAAGAAATCCACCGTGTATAGGACCTCATTCTATGTGATGGCTTTGAAGTACTGGAGTTTCCGTCTAGTTTTATAACTTCTGAAAAGTCTTGGCCAATCTCACCAGTCTTATCACATTTCCTATAACTGTTCCACTTCAGTATTATCACTTCATCCAATTCACATGGGAAGCATCTCTTTAGTTTCATAGTTTGAGAGCTGTCTCGTGTGTTTTCTCGTATGTCTTAATTCCAGTATTGTCCCACTGGCCGCATGAGCTGAAATCTTCCAGATTGCTACACAGCAATATTGATAGCAATGTGGCAACAGCTCTTGTTACTGAAAATCCATCTTCATTTGCATAAATCCACTGGTCTCTACCACAGGATTTCATTCCAGATCCTTCAAGCTATATAAAGATACTTCACAAACTAATACACTTTGGTGGCAGTGCTCCATGGTAAGTTTCTAACACCTAGGCAAGTCTTTTGGCAAAACCACTGTTTAAGCAATATGAAGGGGTTGGGGTTTGTTTTGTTTTGTTTTTTGGTGTTCTTGTTTTGTCAAGAAGTCAGTCCTGACTCCTGACAACTGCCTGGATTAGTCCCTGCAGTTTTCTTGGTAAGGTTTTTCAGAAGTGGTTTGTTCTTGCTTTCTTCTTCCTAGGGTTGAGAGAGAGAGTGACTGGCCCAGGGTCACCCAGCTGGCTCTGTGCCTAAGGCAGGACTAGAACTCACCGTCTCCCAGTTTCTAGCCTGGCGCCTTAACGACTATACCAAACTGGCTGGAAAAAAGTGCTTTGGGATTGGCTGTTCCCAAATGTAAAAGTTTAATACAGGGGTCATATTATACCTGCGCTGAAAGCCGTGCACTGGATGCCAGTTACTTATCAGACACAAATTAATGTTGGTATTAACTATTAAAGCCTTCAATAATTTACGTTCTGACTCTCTGAATGATCACCTCCACTGTGAATCTAGCTAGCCATTAAGCCATTCAGTCTCTGGGATCTATTTATTTGCTGCAAAGGAGAATGTTGTGTTTGGTCCCAATTCTTTCTTCCTTTAAAAGAATGAATGACCAACCTGAATCTCACTAGCTTTTATTTGCTTGTTAATGTTTGTCTTTCTTTCCACTGATGTTTGGGGTTTATTATTTTATTTGCATTTGGCGTTTTATTGAGCATTAACCGCCCATAGTGCTCAAACTGAATAGAAAGGCAGGAGATCAAACAAATAATAATAGACAAATATTGAAGGTGCCCAGTGCTTTCTTGAGTTCAGCAAGGATCCTTCTGTGTTACTGAGCTTCTTCTACTTAGAAATGGTCTGATTTCTTCTCCATTCACAACACACACTCTCTTGTTAAGCAATGCCACTCATCTTCAAACCATTCCTACAAAACCACCACAATAGCCCAGTGAAGCAGTTTATGAAAGGGAAGACAAGTTTATGAAACCAACTACAAGTAGCCTTTTCTTTCTCCTTCTCTCAGCTATTGTCTCCATTAAGACCAGCCTTTATTTCTCATTTAAATGGTTGAGCCAGCAGGCCAATTTCTTGTTTGCCAAGTCTTAGTTGTCATTGTTTATTCGTTCAGTCACTTCCGACTCTTCGTGACTTCATGGACCAGCCCACGCCAGAGCTTCCTGTCAGTCGTCAACAACCCCAGCTCCCCCAGGGGTGAGCCTGTCACCTCTAGAATGTCATCCATCCATCTTGCCCTTGGTCGGCCCCTCTTCCTTTTGCCCTCCACTCTCCCTAGCATCAGCATCTTCTCCAGGGTGTCCTGTCCTGTCATTATGTGGCCAAAGTACTTCAGTTTTCCCTTTAATATCATTCCCTCAAGTGAGCAGTCTGGCTTTATTTCCTGGAGGATGGACTGGTCTGATCTTCTTGCAGTCCAAGGCAGTCTCAGAATTTTCCTCCAACACCCCAGTTCAAAACCATCTATCTTCCTTCCTACAAGTCTCAGTAGACCAATGTAATTTTGCCACTGCCTTTTATCCTGCTAACTGCTTGAATGGTGAAATTGCTTCTACCCACATGGAAAGGGCTTGTTCCATAAGCCTCAATATCAGCAGGAGATCTGCTTTCTGTTATTACAGCTCTCCTGTTGCAGTGTCTTCACAGAGAATAGACTTGTAGACTCTATAGACTCTAAAGGGCCAAGCAGCAATTCTCAACTTGGCAACCTAGGCACACGATCAAAGTCATGTGGATCATTTCCATCTTCTTCTCTGATCCTTCCCCTCTCTTTCTCTCTCTCTGCTGCACTGAGTGGGGTCATGTGCCTGAAACAGGGTCACATCAAGTACTTCTTTTATTCCCTCCAGTTCTATGGAAGGTGATTAATCGATGTCCCTGTGTTCCAACTGTGTTTTCCACAACTGTGAAAATAGATTCTGCACATCCACCACACCAAAGGGCTTTGGCAGAGATGCCATCTTTCTTGCTCTTCTTAAAGATTGGCACTATAATTGCTATCCCCCAGGCCTTGGGGATGCACCCATGTGATTCGATGTAGGTGAAGAGTGCACCAATAACTAGAGTCCACCATTCACTGTTGTTCTTTATCAGCTCTCGGGGAATTAAATTTTCCCAAGGAGCCTTTCCAAATCTCAGCTGAGTGATGAGGCTCTTGATCTCTATTGAAGACACAGGAGGCCACAGATGCAGGGGAAAAAAATTTCCTCTAGTACCCAGGTTGGTGCCTTTCAAACATTTTGAATGATCATCTTCTTCCTGGCTGGGAATAGGATGAAAGGATGGTTTGCAGGTCAACATAGACAAGGGCATAAGGTCAGAAAGGCTGAGTTAAGTGCACTGGATTCATGTCAATATAGGCTAAAATTGTTTTTACAAGATACTCCCTATAGTGTTGAATATATCTGAGAAGTTGTTGGAGGACCACATAGGAAACATTATGGATGTGGCATCTAGGAAACGTCTGCCATCAGCAGCACTTGTAATAATATGTTGAAACTTACCTCGTACTGAAGTTTGCTTCATGCTAAAAATAAAATCTGCATGCATGATAAAAGAAAAAGAAAAAGAAGGAGAAACCAACTACCAGACATTTTGGGACCTGCTTCATAACCTGATTCTTAATCTGAGTAGATAATAAACCGGATAAATTAATTGATAGATACCTCCAAGGTAACACTGTCCACAATAAACAAACTGTTAAAAATTGTCATGAATTTTCCTAATGCATCTGTTGACATTTGTTGCAAACGTGTGTGCGAACCATCATTGGAACAATGTATAAAAAAAATTCTGGCAAAGGCTGATGAGGGATTCACAAAAGCAAACGACAGGTACCACATGCTGAACATTAGTGCCAATTAGCACTAGGGTAAAATTAATATAATCAGCCATTCTTTCAATCAGTTATACAGCCTTAATTGGTAGCAGGTGGAAAACCCTTCCATACTTTTAATGACATGTTGTTATTGTAACGTTTGCATATATTTCTGTCTTGTCATGGGATTTAAACATAAATTCTATTCAAAATTAAACTTTTCATTAATTAATGTTTACTGGGCACAATTCAGATTTCTTCAGACTATGTGTCTTTCCTTCTTTGATTATTTATCCAGTTGTGGCTTCTCTAGGACAAAGGGCACTGAAAATGTTCTCTCCTGGCCTTATCATCTCCCATACGGATTACTGTGATTCACTTCATGTGGAGCTGCCCTTGAAGACTACCTGGAAACTAGTTATATGTCCTGCCCTTGAAGACCACCAGATCCTGGTCAGATAGCAACCCTTCAACCTGGCCTGGCCAGGAAACCAATTCCACAAGTCTGACTAGAACTATATTGATATAGGCCAGGGTTTCTCCACCAGGGTTCTGTGGCACCCTAGGGTTCCATGAGAGGTCACTAGGGGTTCCCTGGGAGATCACAATTTATTTTAAAAAATATTTCAAATCCGGGCAACTTCACATTAAAGAGGTAAGTTTCATTCTTTATTTTTAGTTTAAGAACACTGTTCATGCATGTATACAGGCCTACCCATGAAACAAATATAATCATTTTGTAACTTGTGGCCTGTATTTGAGCCTGAATGTGCAGGGGTTCCCCAAGGCCTGGAAAATACTTCAAGGGTTTCTGCAGGGTCCAAAGGTTGAGAAAGACTGGTATAGGATAGCCCAGTGTTTCTCAACCTTGGGAACTTTAAGATTTGTGGACTTCAACTCCCAGAATTCCCTATCCAGCCATGCTTAAAGTTTCTAAGGCTGAGAAACACTCAGCTATACAAAGAGAAACTTGACAGACAGACTGTGTTTTCCTTTCTTTTCTCTTATACCAACCCCCCCCCCACCCACTCCACCAGTGAGTTAGAGTAAAGCCAGTCTGAAGTTTTTTTTTCTTTCTCAGGCTTAAAGCATGTTCTTGTACATGTCATCTCTGTGGTTCTCTACAGACTAAGAAGTATTGGTTGTACTTATTGATGACCTGTGGAGGGACTGGGATGGTGGAGGTGCATCCACCCTGGCCCTCCCTGATCTCTCAATGACCTTCAATACCTTAGAATAGGATAATGGAAACATAGTGTTGGAAGGGACCTTGCAGGTCTTCTACTCCAACTCCCTGCCCAGGAATCCTCATACCATCTCGGACTAATAGTTGTCCAATCTTTTCTTGAAAACCTTCAGCAATGGAGCACCCACAACTCTGGGAGCCGTTCCACTGCTTAATAGTTCTCACTGTCAGGAAATTCCTCCTTATTTCCAGATTGGATCTCTCCCTTATGAGCTTCCACCCATGGCTTCTTGTCCTAACCTCAGGTGCTATGGATAATAAATTAATGCCCTCTTCCCTGTGGCAGCCCTTCAAGTATTAGAAGACTGCTATCATGTCTCCCCTCAGTCTGCTCTTCATTAAGCTAAACATACCTAGTTCCTTTACCTGCTCTTCATAGGATTTAGCCTCCAGACCCCTTATCTTTTTTATCACCCTTATCATCCATCAAGGATAGTATCCTTCTGGACTAACTTAGGGAATTAGGAGTGGGAGGCAGGCTGTTGTGGTGATTCTCCTTCTTCCAGAGGAGGAAGTTGTTGGTGCTCCTGGTGGGGAGAGGCAAACTCCTATGCTTCTAATGTGCCACAGGACTCCAGTCTCCCCCTGCTCCTTTTTAACCTCTACATGAGGCCAGGGCTGCAACTGGGGGTGGGGGGCAAGCAGGGCATGTGCCCCGAGTGCCGCACTGGAGGGGGCACCAAAATGAGCACTGGGGGGGAGCCAAAATGGGTGTAGAATTCACGTTTGCCCCGGGTGACACAGACCCTAGTTACGGCCCTGCATGAGGCCACTGAGTGAGGTCATCTGACAACATGGGGTTAGGTATCATCAATATGCTGATCATACCTAGTTATACATCCCCACTTTGGGCCAGCCAAATGATAACAAAGAGCTCTCTTAATCATAGCTCTGCTGTGATTATAAGTTGTCCTGGCACTGGCCTGCTCCCAACTGAAAGTTACCATACATCAGGCTTCAGCATCTTCACCCAACACCAGCTGCTCTTCACCAAAGGTTAAACAATCAGAGGGGCTTCTCAGCTACATATTCTCTGAACAGACCTGTTATTACTGAGGAGACTTCCATTACAAATTACTCCTGCTTCTTTTAGTTCTCTGATTCTGAACTTTCAAATGCTGAATTTTCATGACTCTCGCACAGCTTCCCCTGAGATTCCTTGAGTTAGTGAATTTTGGGGACTTTGTTTCATCTCCAAAGAATGGTCCTTCAAAAGGTGCTCCATCAAGAAAAAACAACTTGGGCTTACCGTCTTTTCATAAAATCATAGAGGTAGAAGAGACCATATAGGCCATTTAGTCCACAGCTCTTTGCTAAATGCAGCAATACAAATTAAACAAACCTTGATAGATCACTCTCTAGATACTTGAACACATATGGTGAAGAGAACCTTGCTAACTCTGTAACTGGTTCCATTGTCAATCTGCTCTTCTTGTTAGGAGGTTTTCAACCAGAATCTGCCTTCCTTTACCTTAAGTCCATTATTTCATATCCTGCACCCTATGATTATAGTAAACTTTTCATGCCACTCCTCAATCTGATCTCTTGGAGGGCAAATACACCCAGCTTAGTTTCCAGTCCTTTTTCAAATTGTTCAGCAGGGCATTCCATTTTGCAATGCTCTGTTTCATGTACTAAATTCTAATTTCTACTTGCACTATAATGTATTGTGTTACAGCCAGAGACAACAACAGAATCAGTTGTGGGTCTAACCAGAATATAAAAGCAACCACTTAGATCTTACACATTTTTACTGTATCCTCCCTTGAGTGTGACAACCACCATACCCAAGCCCTCTGAGGCATTTATTTCCTTCACCTACCCAGCATTAAACTCAAATAAATAAATGTGGGTTGTTGAATTACATGTCACAAAACTACATCATCAAAGCAGTTTTGCATTGCATGATTAAGGAGAGCTGTAAAGCACAATCACTATTTCCAGCAATCATGTTAATTCCACTTGCTCTTTAGAAAAAGAAAGTTAGGATAAGATCTACACCATTGCATCATGCAAATCTTTCTGGAAAGGGAACGAGAACTAATCTTGAAAGGAAGGGTAGGAACAGGGTGCAAACAGCTAGAGATTGATTTTTTAAAAAAATATATATTTCTATTTGAACATTGCAGGGAAAGCAACAGAGCAAGGTGTGTTCCTTCCTCAACTGTACCACTGATATGGACCAATCAGGAATTTTCATATGTAGAGTGGGATTGGGGCAAAAGTCCATCAACACCGTTCAAATAAATTAGGCATTTCCATTCAAGAATTTAACATTCCTCTTGATAAAGACCACGGCTCAGAGATAGAGCTGTATGTTGCTCACAGGTCTTTCAGGTACATCCTAGAAGATCTTTAGATAACTACAACAGCAGATTGCAGGGCAATGGGCCAGCAGTTTACACATTCATCACCAGCATCCAGGTATGAGAATACTTGGGCTAATCACAGTCACTGAAAAATCCCTTTTTCTTTCTTAAACATGTATTACAAAGTTAAGTGCACTGAAGAGTGATGTTTTATTTGGGGCAGGGGGTTAATCTAAATTAGGCAACAATTCCAGTGATAAGGGGTGGGGGGATTCTTAGAGGAAGAAGGTTTGATTTTGAAAGAGATATTAACCTGTGGTTTTTGATAGGGGCCTATCTAGAGGTGGTCAATAGAATGGTGTTGATGCTGTTGCTGGTGCATTGCCAAAACTAGACTGTTGGCTGTTCTCATTATTATTCATGTTATTATAAGCAGATTTGGTTGGCCTTACTCTTTTCACTGACTCCACTGGAATTATTCTCCTGCTGTTTTGCCATTTGATAAATGCTCTTGATTATTTTATTTTATTTTATTTATTTGTCAAATTTTATCAGCACCCATCTCCCCCCTAAGGAGGGACTCTGGGTGGTTTACAATAGAAATAAAGTTTAAAATTCAATACAAACTACAAACAATACAATAAATGTAAAGATAAATAAAAGATAAAAAGATAAAATGCAATAAAATCCAGTTGGCAGAAGATTCTACACCAGTCTGTGAATATAAAGGGGCCATTCTAGGGCATCAGCCATCCCCAAGGAAGTTTTAGTTTTAGGTTGGAATAAGTTCTCAGTTGCTCAGTGCATTGTGAGAACCCAGTCAGTGTGGTTAGTTCACTGTTCACTGGGTTGTGCAAATTAAAACATTTGATCAATTCAAACCAAAATTAAAACTAACCAAGGTTAACGTGTGGTGCAAATGCTGTCAATGACTTGATTTGCACATCATGTTGAGTCTCCCCAACTGGCAGACAGAGAGGAGAGAAAGAAAGAAAAAAAACAAACAAACCCAAAGAATTACCTAATGTTGTTTTGGAGCATCTTAGCTTCTTTTTCTCTGTGCAAAGAGTCATCAAGTTTGCCCAGCAACACAGTCTGAGTCAGAGCCCCCTTTTTTTCTATTGATCAAAAGTTTCCTTTTCCTTGACTGAGCCCAGTTTTTCCATGCAATAAACTGCTGTGCAAACTTGGAGTGCAGAGCATGGGACTGGAACAGGTAAGAGTAAGGCCACCTTGGTGGTTTGAGCTACTTCTATTGAGGGAGGTGGGTCTGGGCAATGTGGCAGATAGCAACACAATGTGGCAGCTGATGTGGCACCCCTGAGCTGTGAAAGAAAAAATAATAATAACTGGTTCATGCAAACTGGACCAAACTGACTTATAAATCAAGATAATACTCTTGATTTGGGGCTGCCATCTTCATTTCCCAGAGAGTAGACCCTAATTTGGGTCCTGGGCAAATTAGATGGATGAAGATAGCAAAAATGAAGCTCTACAGGGTCCACATATGTATTTTTAAAACAAATGAAGAAAAGTTGCTACATGCTTTTCTTCATGCTCTTGTAAGTAGGGGATCCTCTTGGCTCTTTTTTACAAAATTATGGGGCAAGACAGCAACTTGTCAACCCAAGATGACTTTGGGGAAGGAAAGGGGAGGGGAGGGATTAGCATTCAAGAATGGCCACCAAGAAGATCCATTCTCTTGTCCCAAACAACTAGGCTCTACCACAGTTGTGACACAGAAAAGGGCTTTTCTAAGTTTTTCAAGAGTGGGCAGGCTGGTATAGGTACAAACCTAT
Organism: Candoia aspera; assembly: GCF_035149785.1. Classification (NCBI taxonomy): domain Eukaryota; kingdom Metazoa; phylum Chordata; class Lepidosauria; order Squamata; family Candoiidae; genus Candoia; species Candoia aspera. Next base: position 15,588,656 of record NC_086164.1, read on the forward strand.
CTTTTATTCTTGCTCCATCCACTACTTTGGAAAATTTGTCTTCCAGCAAAGCCGTAAAGGCAGTTCCAAGCCCAGAAAATGTTACACAGAAATAGGTTAGGCAAATATGTATTAATTAATTAATTCAATTTTTACCCCACCTTTATTATTTTTATAAATAATTCAAGGTGGGGAACATCCCTATTACTCCTTCCACCTCCTATTTTCCCCACAACAACAACCCTGTGAGGTGAGTTGGGCTGAGAGAGAGGGACTGGCCCAGGGTCACCCAGCTGGCTTTCATGCCCCATGCCCAAGGCAGGACTAGAACTCACAGTCTCCTGGTTTCTAGCCCATTGCCCTAACCACTAGACCAAAGTAAAATGCAGCTTCCTATCATAATGAGAAAAAAAATGGCTCTCCATTTCTGCAATTCTACTATTTCAGCTACATATTATCATACCTAATATTTGTTCTATTCCCCTTAGATGACATAGATTTTTTTTTTTTTTGTAATGATTGAAATGGAAAATGGTAGAAACTTCTCTTCTGAAAATATTCTCCTTTCAAAGTTTTTTTTTTTAAGGCTGTTCATTAAAAGATTAATTAAACTGGCATTCTGGATACAGTTAACGAGATATGCTAATTTTGAATAAATAGGTCTGGGCTGAATTTTTGGTAAGAAAACATCTTGCCTGAGCTGCACATTGCTTTCAAGAGAGGTAACGAGGCCTAAAGACAGCCAGATCTGATAAGCAAAAAGCAGTTGGTCCTGATGGAGATCAGTTTAAAAGAACAAATTGGTTTTCAGGTTTCATTTGGAAGGCAGCTGCCACAGCCTTCCCTGGAATTTCAGAGAAACAGCTTGAGCAGATGTGTGTCTCTTAAGAGGAATACAGGAAGTTGACTTTTACCAGACCAAAATATTTGCCCATCTTGTCCAACTACAGCTTGGTGCTTTCTCCAGAGCTCCAATGAAGTTGAGAAGCAATGCCATGCTGTCAGGGATGCCATCATCCACCATGGCATGGACCATGATATCATTTGTGTCAGGAGATGACTCTACCTCTAATTTCCTGCTATTGCAGTGTGTCAGCAGTTGCTGTAGCTTCCTCTCTGTCCACACCTTCCTTCCGAACTTGCTGTTGTTCTTCCCCCTGAAGAGATACAAAAGGACATGTGTTTTGTTTGTGGAAAGTCCCACATGTCACCACTGGTATCTCCAGTTTTCCAAAAGGGTCCAACTTCCAGGTGATAGGACAGATGGCAAAAGCTGTTTCTAGACTTATGTCTTACAGTATTTGCTCAAATAATCAATTTGAAAACAGTTTGGGATAAGGATTTGATTGACTGATTATGTGCCATCAAGTCATTGTCAATTCTTAGTGACCACGTAGATAGATTTTCACCATGACGATCTGCCCCTAACCTGTCTTTCAGCTCTTCCAACAGTGCAGTCATTGCTGCTGTGACTGAGTCCATCCCCCTTGCTGCTGGTCGTCCTCTTCTTCTCTTCCCTTCCACCTTTCCCAGCATCAGAGCCTTCTCCAGAAAGCTGGGTCTTCACATAATGTGCCCAAAGTAGGATAATTTGAGCCTGGTCATTTGTGCCTCAAGTGAGAACTCTGGGTGGATTTGTTCAGTGATCCATTTGTTTGTTTTCTTGGCTGCCCATTGCATTCTCAGGAGTCTTCTCCAACACCAAAGTTCAAAAGCGTCAATACCCTTACTATTCTGTTGGGATAAGAACATGGTAAATGTTCAGTGCTCAGTCTTCCAAATATCGGCTTGAAGTATCCACCATTTTTTTAAAAAAATGAGCATGTAAAACAATAATGCAAGCAATACTGCCAATTTCATTTGTAGTTGGCATATGAAGTTTCCCTTGACATTAAGTCCAGTCGTGTCCGACTCTAGGGGGCAATGCTCATCTCCGTTTCAAAGCCGAAGAGCTGGTGTTTGTCCATAGACACTTCCGTGGTCATGTGGCTGGCATGACTACACGGAACGCCGTTACCTGCCTGCCGAAGCAGTACCTATTAATCTACTCATATTTGCATGTTTTCAAACTGCTAGGTAGGCAAGAGCTGGGACTAGCAACGGGAGCTCACCCTGTCACGCAGATTCGAACCGCTGACCTTCCGATCAGCAAGCTCAGCAGCTCAGTGGTTTAACCCGCAGCGCCACCACATCCCTATGGCATATGAAACAGTAGCACAAACTTCATTTAAAATATATAAGGTCCTTTTATCTGGAATGCATTGTGCTTTATGTCTTGATAAAACAGCCTAAGAGTCCCCCATTAATGTGTTTATATACTTATCATTTGCTTTATTTTATAATTTAACCTTGGGGTTCATTTTGGGTAATATATTTCTCATAAATCTTCTAAACATTAAATGATTTGTTATGATCTCTGGTAATGTGCAACTGAAATCATTTCATATTATATTTTGCTATCTATCTCTGGCTTTAACAAGCAGTCATTAATAAGCTGGAACACCAGCAAACTAGCTAAGTATTAATGTCTCTATGGGCTATTTTCAAAAAATGTTAGAAGGAAGGTTGAAATGCTATGTAGCTCAGCTAGATTAACAGGTCTATGGGGAGAATGGCCTTCAGTTCTCACAAACACTTATATATACATATGGATTTATATATCATGCTAAGGTATGATTTGCATAAGAGATTGACAAAAACATTATTTTCAGCTTCTCATGAGTTTTTTTTTCCTTTTTCTGTAATATTTTTTAGTTCATGTGGAATCTGTATGCAATTTAGTACACATTCCTCCCAATGTAAGCATTTCATTTTTGTGATGTGGCCTTGCCTACATAACTTCTAGAAATATTTTATCTTAATATATGTGTTTGTACATATATGTATATATTATCCTCACTAATATCTGCATTTTTGTACTGACGTTTCCTTACTTTATGTTTTTTATTTTTGGCAAATGTTATTGCAAAACTCAGGGAAAAAAATCAAATTTAATTTAAATTCTTTTATTGCTTAGGAAATGCAAAATTAGTCAAGTGTAATTCAGATGTAAACCCAACATGCTCCCATATGTTTAGTGAAACATACCCCAAACCCAAAACAAAACAGCTGGGATGAAACAACACGGTAAAGCCAAACTGCGACACAACCCATTTTGTGTTGTGCAGTTTAGGAATCCATTCATAGAGATCATTACTTGTGGAATTTTCCCATGTAGTTGGTTATGCTTTACACATGGATGCCCTGTTACATGCAATGGCAATTTATGGTATTTCCAAACAGGGCAGAATGGTCATTGTGCATTTCAGGATTAATACAGATGGGTATGAACATCATGAAGACGTTAGTGGACAGCCAGGACCACTGAATGGGGCAGAGCTTAACACAGCAGAGAAGCCGCACACAGAAAAAGAATATTATCTAAAATAGCTTTAATGAGCATGTTAGAGAAATACAGGTTACTGATCTTACACACTCAGCCCTCCCAAGTATAAAGAATCACACACTTAGACAAAGTAGGTTCAAAAGTAAGTAAAAGGAGTCTTACTGATTTATTTGGTTCAGTTACATCCATTTTAGATAGAAAATTGATGTTCCTTGTTTCTTCTGTTCTTTCCCTAAACTTAATGAACTCTCGACCCTCATTGCTGCCAAGAGCTGTGTGCAAATAGAGGGGGGGGGAATCCTTCTTCAAGGCCCAAGCATATGGCCAAGATGGAGGGAGAGCAGCAAAAGCATGCTGCCTCCTCAGAATATGGAAGGAGGAAGGAGGTGGCAAACGAATGTGGGAGTGGCAACAAAGAGCTTCCTTGCACATACAGAGTTTGCATCCTAGAGCAAATCATCCATATGCTAATGAGGCACGCTGATTTGCTTGAAACTCCAACACATCAAATAGGAACCAACACTATTTTTATTAAAATTCTCATTTCTCTAGAGCAGGGTTCTCCAAAGTGGTCAATATTGACCCCCCCCCCCAAGGTTTGATGGGACTATCCAAGGGATTGATGCTGTTGTTGTTGTTCTTGTTGTTCTTTATTATTATTTGCAGTACTACTAAAATAGTATTTATTCAAATATTTTCATATAAATGTTTGGGGGTTGATGAACAATCTGAAACTTCATGAAGGGGTTGATGAGCTGAAGAGTTTGGAGAGCCCTGTTCTAGAGCATATTTTACTGTCTTTTCTTGTGATAATATTGCCTTTGCTAAAGTTTTGCCAGTTTCCTTGATATTCCTTGTTATTGCATTCTCATAAATATCTAAGACAAGTCTTCTTTTTTTAATTCCGTATTATATGTATTGACAGCTTTTTCCCAGTAGTGCTGGTGATCTCTTCCATTCTGTGATGGTTATTTCATCCATTGACCCAACCTTCATGTTATGTTTCACATGTTATTTTATGTTCTGTGATTTTTCCAGCTCCACCTCAGCCATTTTAAAACTTTCCTGTGTTTTGATTCACACACTCAAATAGGTACCTACAAATCAATTTCTTTTGCTGTAGCTCATGACCATACATATTAATGCTAATAGCTATGCAAATTGATAGATAACCTGTTTTAGCGTATACAAATCACTCTGTTTTGCCACTATATGAAAAACATGGAGCTAAAAATGAGTTTTTCATGTGAAATCAAGAATAATAAAATAATTGTACAGAACAGGAAATAAATGTAATTGCACTTAAAGAGATTTACTTTAGGGGAGACAGAGACATTTTGGAACCATGATTTGCCTTTGGAAAAATTCCTTGCCTGCATATAATAGTAATTTCTTGATACTTGCATTAAGTTAATTTTCATTTTAAATTGCCCTGTTCTACCTTACCCACTTGGCACAGTGCTCCAAAGCCTGGTGCATCCATATCCCTTAAAAGGTTGAGTATTCATGCCCTGTAGAACTCCCTTAATTACAAATTAGCCATCACTTTTTAAAGAACTTCCTTGCCAAGGTTTCTCTCCAATCTTTTCTAATATTCAATGCGTAGAATTATTTTCATACTTAACTTTGTCCTTATGCTGCTCAGTGTGTACAACTGGAATGCCTTCTGGAGAAAAACGAAGCAAGTTATTTTCCTCTGTCTGTCAATCTGTCAGAAAAATGGTGCCTTTCCATTAGTTGAAATAATACATTGGCATAGCTGTTCTGCAATATATTAAAAGTGTAAATTACCTACCACTCTCCTGTCAGGCTTGCATTAACTAAACTTTAAATACACAAAAAGACAGTGCCATGAACTATAAAGTATGATAAGTAAAAAAAAAAAAACCTCCACATTTTCTAAAACCAGGAATGAATTTAAAAAACACACATGCACACAACTCAGATACTTCCTAAGTATTTCTGGATGTTCAAACAAATGTAAAAGATAAGGATAATAGTAAAGTCTATAGTAAATAAGCTATTTTGATGGCATTTAAGCTAACAAAACTAACAGAAGTCTCAGTGAACATCAAAGCTCATAACTAGAATTGCTATTAACTCTGGGGGTTTTAAACAATTTAATTAGGGAAGTTGATAGAAGCTGACTGGTAGGCTGGAGTTCCATCTCTGTCCATCATGCAGAAAGCTGAGATTAATTCAGATATTTTGGGCATTATAACTACCTTTTATTATTAATGGTATATACAATCAATACAGCCTATGTTATTGGGACAGGCCAATTTTAATCTCATTGCTCAAAGAATTCGTAAGAGTTACAGAATTGACACCAAGAGAAGATTTTACTACTGTCTCCTTCTCTCCATCAAGGAATCTATTTCCCTTTATCTGCTGACATCTTTTACTTTTATGCTCGTATGAATAATTCAGAACCAAAGAAGCTCCATTCAAGAGCATGTGAGTGTGATCACTCTTTTTTTTCCCATGTACTTTAAAAAAAAATTGTCTTTATACGATAACTACCAGATAGTGAACTGACCAAAACTTTGAAAATAACTTTTGGGATAAAAGGCTAGATCTAAAAGACTACACATCAAAGGGAATAAGTATCCTTTTATGACAGTGTTTTCATAAGAACTCTAATGGGTAGAATTTTTATCATTCTCAGATTTCTGCCTACATGAAGGGATTCACTTATCTGGAAGTGGGTGGCTAGGATTCCTATCCATCAGCATCAAGTCTGATGAGCAACTAGATCGGCTTGGACTGGATTGCAGGCCCAGTGAGACTGCAATTGAATCCACAAAGTTCAGAGGGATTGGTGGTAGGGAAGAAGGGTCAAGGTGTGCAATTTGGGGTGCTGTTTGACCCTGCACTGGTCCTAAGTGGTTTAGCTTGCAGAAGAGAAGGCTGAGAGGGGACATGGACAGCTTTCTTCAAATATCTGAAGGGCTGTCACACTGTAGAGGGCTTATTCTCACTTGCCCAAGAGGGCAAGACTAGAGCAAATGGGATGAAACTTCAAGGATGTAGATACAGATTAGACATGAGGAAGAACTCTTGACAGTAAGAGCTGTCAATCAATAGAATAGGTTCCTGTGGTTTCTTCCCCTTCATTGAAGGTTTTCCAATGGAGGCTGGATAGTCATCTCTCAGGGATGGTGTAGTGAATCCTGCAGTGTGTTGGACATGATAACCTCTTAGGTCCCTATGAACTCTATGAGTCCATGATTCTATGATGGTAACAGTGTCTCTTTCCAACTATGTATGATTTACCAGCTATGTCCCATCTTGGGGAGATCTGATCTGGCAACCATTGTCAGTGCACCAATTATCTTCTTTTTAGGTTATTCAAGGGTGTCCTTGATGGAGATCCAGAAGTTACTTCAACTCCAAAATGCAGCAGCCAGGCTTCTGTTGCATGTGTCACATCCATCAGCAGCACATGACAGTAATTCTGGCCAAGCTGCATGGGCTATAATAGATTTCCAGTTCCAGGTGCCTTGTATTACATGTAAATCTAGTGGGAGGAATATGGCCTGGAATCTACATGCTTCAGATAAAGGTCTATAAGTTCCATGATGTAAAGAGGCACACATGAAATCTACAAGGGCTATTTTAGTGATGGCTTCAACCCTGTGAAATTACCACCCCCTAAGAGGTTTGATTCTTTTGTGACATGTTTCAAGGAAACTGTGGCACTTATTTTTATATTTTAGCCTTTTCCCCATGAATGGGGTATTTTTAACCTGTTATTTGATCCGATGATGATGATGATGATGATGATTCAAATAAAAAGACAACACAAGAAGCAAACAAAACAATCACATCTTAACTGGTGTTCCTGGAAATGTGAGTTCCAGCCAAGAACCTAGGAATTATCTAAGTAACATCTTCAGATATTATACATCCCCTGCAGGATGGCTTTTTAAAATCCACCGTTGATAAAGCAGTTCTTGTAAAAAAATTCTTTCACCTGTTTTTTATTCCATCTAATGCACCAAAAACTGCATGGGTGACTCTGCAAGTCTTTTTCCATAATCTGCCCATTTCTATCATTAGATCTCTTTTGTTATTTTCTCCAATACTTTTTCCTTGATCCTGCTGTCCCTAGGTATTACCATATCTACAAAACTTACCATTTTCTTTTTAGTTATTGTTACATCTGGCATGTTGTGTTGTAGATGGATATTATTATTTTCTCAAAATTATTATTATTATTATTATTATTATCATCTCATTATTTGAGAATAATGTGTCATGTCTTCGTGTCCTTTATTTGCCATTTCAGGACCAAAAACTACTAAAGAGTTTTATTCATCTGTTGTACTGGTCTCTTCTCAGAGACAGAGATACCATCCAAGAATTTTCTAATATCTTTATTCTTCACTATTGTGTCCTGCTGGATTAAAGCAGCAGTTAGATACCAATTCAGCATCATTTCCTTCAAGGATCAATTCATCCTTCTGGGACTGAGAACTGCAACAAGTGACAAAGCACACTCGTTAGATGTACTTACCCCCAAGGATGTTATGGATCTCCGCAAGTAATCTATTCTCCTGCATAACCACACTGATGGGGAAGTGGACATACACAGACCTCATCTTCTAATGAAAGCTCAGTGTAAACCCTTTGATACCAAAGAGAAATGTATTGTGTCATTTTTTAAATCAGAAAATCTTTCTCCTTCCCTTTCTCGACAGATATATGGGAACATAGAATAATATCCACTTGGACTCTTTTGGACTCTACAAACTCAATCAAAAGTTCTTCTGTTCTCTTTAGCATGGAATTCTAGCACAATTCTACAGTTTTCTTTAACATGGAATTGTAGCAACTGAGCTACTTCCCATTTAGAAACAATATATTTCCATGTACATTATGGTGAAGACTTTCTGTTTTTAACAGCTTAAAGCTGACTCTTTACATAAACATCTGCAGAATCTTTATCAGCCAGGTAATCAACTCCTTCAAGGCTCTTTGGGAGCAAAAAGCATATATGAATAAATATATAGAGGATTACAAATCAAGATTTGTACTTACTTACCTGATGTACATGGATCTATCTATACAGAGAGACAGACAGCATTTAATAATCAGGAGAAGATACACACACACTCTCTATCTCTCATTTCTATGAGAGAGGAAGAGAGTGATGTCAAATCAGGATTAGCAATCTGTGGGTGGTAGAAAATTCATTTGCACTAGTTTCAGCTCCAAGAACAATCTAAGGCTTACATTGCAGGGTGCCAAAAATGGGAAGGTACAAGGGTTGGCTTAGTTTTCTTTGAATATTATATCTTGCATTGCTTGCCTTTTAGAAATCAAGGGAAGGGCTTGAAGCAAACATTATTCCTTATATTCTTGGCCTGCAGATTTCTAAGAGAGGTTTCTATCATTATCATATGCAAGAGGGATCTGAATGAAACATGGTGGGAGCATTGTATTTTGAGACTTGAAAGATTGATGTCAGCCTTACCAGGTAGACCAGACAGGAAACATGACCAGATAAGCTAATTCTACTTTATCGTAGAGCTACACTAACAGAATCTTGCAAGTCTGAAAGTACAATTCTCCCCCCCCCCATCTCCTTTCCAGCCTGAGAAACTAGGGAGCCTTCTGAGCCTCTTTCTCTATCCATTATGCAGCTGTGGGCTATGCCCTCTCTTATCTGACCATTCCTTAGGCAGCATCTCCCAAGGTCTTTCCCACATATCATTGCAAAACAGAATTATCCTGTTAAACATCAGATCTGCTTCAGGTATCAGTCAGACCTAGGACTTCCAGAGCTGCAGAAGAATTCTTATTTTCAACTTGTGCTGCTTCTATATGAGCCTCTTTGTCTGGGATTGGTATCATTTGTCATATTCAAATGATGTCCCAATCAACCCATTGCTTCCCAGTGTTGACTTTACACTAGAATTAGAGTAGCTCTACAGGAAAGGACTTGATCTATTTAGCTTACGTCAAATCTTGAGGTTCAATATTAGAAGAAATGTCTTGATTGGAACAACACTTGGACAACGAATCCAACACTTCAAGGGGTGTTGCTAAGCTTTCCTCACTGAAAGTTGTCAAGCAGAGACTCAACAGCTAAGAACTGGGGTCTTGCCAGCCATCAATTTTCTTTGCTGCCTTAATGTTCCTAGAACCTTCCCAGTTCCATTACTGGGTCCATACATGGTACAGGGTCATAATATACTTTCTTTGGATTTGATTTAACATTATGTGTGAAACCAGCTTATACTTTATTCAACAATAATATGATATATGAACCAAACTTATGACTCTGTAAACTGAGCTTGCATTTTCAGGCAGGTTTAGAAGACATTATTTTGCACAAGTGCCTAAGCCATCTTGGCTCTCCAGAGAACATCAGCTTGGTCCTGTGTATAGATGTGCAGAAAAAAGTGGTTTCACCTGATATGCAAATATTGTTACATTAATGAAATATTGGCTTCTGTGTGAACTAATCTATCCCCACCAGAATGCTGGCCAAGGTATTTTCCATTTACTTCAACTCAGATCTTGTAAAAGGGCAAGAAAAGTCTCCAGATAATTTGTTTCTTGCATTGACTGCCAACTGATCAGGGACTTGAAATATTTGAAGGGTGAATTTCAAGGCAGCTGAGATGTTTTCATGGCCTCAAAGAGGCTTTTTATTTAAACATTTCATTTACTACTTCGCACTTACACCAGGATTAATTTAGACTGACACTGCTGAAATCAATCAGCTACTTCATTACACCCAGGAAAAAACTGAGCTGAGCTTTTAACTAAATGTAATGGCTAATGAAATTGTTGCTCTCTCCCCCACCACACATTGGTATTACCATTGTTGTTGTTGTTGTTGTTGTTTTGTTATTCAGTGGGGCTTTGATGCAACTATGAACATTAGATCCTTGAAAGAGAGGGAGGGAAGGAGAACACGTTCTTTTCTCGGGATTAATGGAATCATGGGAAATCAGGGAGTCTTAAGGATTACAGAAGAGATGATTGTCCATTAGACTCAGGATATTTGTACTCACCTTTTGCCTGCCATGACGTCAAGTGGAAGCAAGACCAAAACTCATCAGTATCTGGGTTCTGTTTTTTGTTTGTTTGTTTGGTTTGTTTGGTTTTTGTTTTAAATTGCAAGGACCAAAATTAGTTATGTAGATCCATCTTCACAGAGGTTGCCACAACATAGACTGCAAAGAGCACCCCCTCTTCTTTTTGTGGTTCCCAAAGTCCCCAAGGCTATACCACTTAAATGTGGCTACAGACTGCCAAAAACAGTGGTGCACTTTCTTGCCAGTGTTCTTCTTGATGGTAAAGTGTATAGATGCCCCAAGGCCTGTGTGAGACTTAACATACCTATAAGTATAAAAGTAATGTCACCACTGGGTAAAAGCAGAAGCTGTTCTGGGTTCCAGAACCTGATTTCCCTCAGTATCCCTATCTGGTCCCTCTCCAGCTTCATTGCAATTTACTGGTGCCATGTCTCCACCCATGAAATGGTACGTGGGAATGACCTTGGGAGACAGGAGGAAGAACTGCAGCCTAGACAGTGGTCTGATAAATGAAGTCCAAAGGAGGGGTGGGAGTGGAGAAAGCATCTCAGAAGGGACCCTCCCTAGTTTTCAGGAGAGTGAAAGTAAGGGGGGGGGGGGAAAGGTACTTTCAGACTTGCATGATTCTGTTACTGTAACCTTACAATAAAGGCAGTGTTGGTACTCATAGTTGGAGCTTCTTGTCCCGAGTCCCTCGAAGGGCTGACATCAATCTTGCAAGTCTGAAAGTATCTCTCCTCTCCATTACTTTCTCCCTCTCAAAATCTTTTTCTCTTCCATGGGCCAAAACATTGCCAACTGAGACTCCTTCCTTTCCAGCCCAGGGTGCCCCTGATCCTCATGTCTTGCAGAGAAGACCAGGTTGCTGTCAGAGAAGAAGACTTATGCTTTCTTCCATCTACTTTTTGCTCACTCTCAAGTTATCTTTCCTCCTTTTTCAGAAAAGGAAAAGGCTATTTAGCTTTGTTCCTTATCTCCTTAACACTCTGGGGTTCTCTCACCCTGACAATGCCATTTGTCAGGCTAGACTTCTGCCTCACTCTTCTCTCCCCGTGTGTCTCTTGTGTGGGCTTCCAGCTCACTCATTTTTGTACCTTCTTAATTCTTCTAAGTTTTGATTCTGCCTGTTTATTCCTTTGCATAAAAAATGCTTCCTGTTCTGAGATCACTCATCCTGACTCCACTATGTCGACCAAACACAACTTATTTCTTTGTTTAAGTCCTACCATCTCCAGAGGTTCCAATTTCCTTCCAGCTTTTATTGACACATCCTTGCAAACAATTTTTAACTCTGTTGCTTACACCAGGCAAACTCCTATCAGCTTGTATCTCACTTTTGGGTTCTAACCTAACCCTCTTCCTGGTCTACCTTCTCCAGCAATTTCTATTTGTTTATCCTAGCAACTCTGAAGATCTCATTTCCTCTGATTCTTTAAACAGCAGCCACCGGTTTATAACTTCTTGCCACAGATCAAGACCTTTGCAACAAACTCTAGATTGTTAGTTATTCCCAGTTCTAATGCATCCATCCAGGTTGCAGTGAAAAAAAATATGTATTCCCCAATGCCCTGAAAACCTTGAGGAAAAAAAAGATCTTCCACTTCTTCTAGTGATATTATAAAGTTATTATCTCATGCAGGGATTGTTGGAGGTGAAAGAGAGAGAGAGAGAGAGAATCAGAAGAAGAAGCCATTTCAAAAAGTACAGCCCCCCCCCATCTTCAAAAATACTTCTTCTAATACACATCCATCCTATATTGTCACATGTGTTCAGTGAAATTTGAACTTTCATACACCCTGTGCTATAACCACTGATCAACTAATCTATTATCTAGCAAATTAAGCTAAACTTTGTGTGGATTTACAAAGAGGGAGGCAGCAAAGGGAATCTGGTTTCAATAGCATAGAAGCCTGAAGGGTGTTTCCAAGGTTGAAAGAACATGAAGAACATTCTCTTCTACTTAAAAATTAAGTTGTGTTAACTAGATAGCTTTGTGTGTTCTTTTGGGGCGGGGAGCAGAAAGTTCACTGTAACTTGCTGCTTCGATAAACACAACACCTACATCTGTTCAGACAGAATGGTAATGGATGATTGGATCTTATTGGATATGTCCTGCAAAATGGGAGTTTGAGAGATTTCAAACTTCAGATCTGTCACGAGCTGATGGTGTTTTGTCCCCATTTGCCTGTAAGTATGACAGCTATGATAAATAGCCATCTGCTGTCTCTATATTTATTACATTTGGCAGAGCAGGAAAAATAGGTTTTCAGGTGGTTGTATGGGTGTGAAGGATGACATTTTACTTGACTTTTGTTGTTGTTGTTGTTGTTGTTGTTGCTTATAAATAAATCCATCCCTAAGAGATCTTAAAGAGAAGATTCTAATCATGGATGTCTTTGTAGTCTCCTCCATCATTTAGAATATGCTAAAAAGGAAGACTACAAATGCATTGTTAGAAAATGTAGTGTTCACCCTTATTTTATGGGGGAGTATGTTTTTCCCAACCCCCAAAACAAATGCCCCATGTCAATTAACCATAAAGCCTCTATTTCCCAAATGACACTGTTGCAAAACCTTGGAAGCAAACATTACAATATCTAAGGAAGGAAGGAAAAGTGATCATTTCCTTCTCAGCAATTTCAGAGAGAAATGTCCAAAGTTCCATCATAGACACCTATGGAAAGAGATTTGCCAGATCTGATGAAGAATTTTATGGCAAGATAGACTTTCATGACTTTAACACAGAACAATATCCATTGGTGGCTCTATTTTTCTATTATATTATAATAATACTTTTTAAAAAATTTAAAATCCATACCAAATAAACCCTATTGGTTTTTGATGTTCAGAAAAAAAAAACTTCCATGTGCATGTGTGTGTATCCACTATCCACTGAAGAAACGTACATTCAAAAGGACTTATTTGAGAAAATTTATGGAACAAATTGGACTAAAAAAATTGGTTATAATATACAGATGGAACAATGGGAAAATATGTGGCTGAAAGGATTGAAATTTACATTATTATAACCTTAAAGAGAATTTTTATAAGATGATGTACTGTTGGTATATGTCACCAGAGAAATTGTCTGGAATGTATAAAGGCACTTCAGATTTATGCTGGAATTGTGAATAACAAGAAGGAACATTTTTTCATGTTCAGGGGATGTATAAAAAAGCTAGAATATTCTGGATTCAATACATACACTGATTCAGAGGATTTTAAAGATTAATGTACAATTGAAACCAGAGGCTTTTCTTTTGAGATTCATGGACAAACAGTTGGAAAAAAGTCATGGAACTTTGTTTTTGTACATGATAACTGAAGCGAGATTTTTGTTTGCACAAAGATGGAAAGATTCAGCACTATCCACAATGGAGGAATGGTTGGTGAAGATGATGGAACTTGCTGAGATGGCTAAATTGACTTCTTTGATCAGAGAAAAGATAATATCTACATTTATTGCTGACTAGAAACCCTTTATAGACTTTTTGTGTGAAACAGAAAAGAAAATGCACTTATGATTTATAGTTTTGACGATTAGAGAGAATAGACAACAGAAAGAAGAGAGGTATACTGTAGCCATAAAGAAAATCGGAAGTCACCTCTTTGTATCTTGTTTTCCTTTTTTCTTTCTTTTCTATTTTTCTTTTACATTTTCCCCCTTTTCTTGCACATTTAGCTTTCTCTTTGAATTATTTCCCTTTTCTTCTTCTTACTTTATATTTGTTTGCAATAGTTTTTATTTTCTTTTTTAAATCTTTAATAAAATTGTATTTTCATGGCGTGGGCCCAGGTTACCTGAGGAACCATCTCATCCCAATCGCATCAACCCATCCCACCCAGTCCAGCAGGAAGGGTGTGTTACAGACCCCGTCAGCTAAAGAATTCTAACTGGCGGGGTCTAGGAGGAAAGCCTTTTCTGCTGTTGCCCCCACCCTGTGGAGCATCTTGCACCCTGAGGTGAGGTTGGCCACCACTCTTCTGCCCTTCCGGAAGAGTGTGAAGACTTGGCTCTGCCAACTACTCTGATAGTGGTAGGCAGCCCTGGGGGTGGTTGGTGGCTTAAGGATGCTCCCTCCACCTTTTAGTTTCCCTCTTTTGTCTTCTTTTATCTTTTGTATTTTTTTGTGTTTTTATAATGGTTTATTAATGACTTTTTTATTTGTAAGCTGCCCAGAGTCACTTTTATAGTGAGATGTATAAATAAAATAAAATATTTTAAAAAATGAGAAAATTTATGGAACAAATAATGACATCACAGAAATCTGTGCTCAGAAAAAATTCTCAGGAACTGTTGTTAACAAATACATACAGTGGGAGCTGCATGCAGAAGTTCTGTTTATATTATATTATATTATATTAACATTACATTAATTTTAATATTCTGTATATTAGGGAAATCTGTGAACAGAAATTGATACAGGGTTTTTACCTCCAAAAAGCCCAAGTCACAGAATGTTCTCCTACTAACTTGAAGAGTAAAACAGGTCAAAGTAATACTGACTCACCCAATCCTAGATTTCCATAAAATTGTATATTAGCTTGAGCTTCTGAATATTTCACAGATTGCTTATATCAGCTGGACTGTTTTTTTCTGTTGAAAACAATGTGTTTTGATCCTAGTCCTTAATGCACAGGAAACACCCTTCTCTAAGAAGGTCTGAGCATGACAGCTTTCAAAAGAAAGAGGAGCACACATCCAGAAATGGTTTCAGATACTTTCAAAATAGAATTGGGGATGTTCATTCAGGGTCTTCATTTGATCCATATTTCAGGGTGAACTGACCTTTCTACAGGTATCCTTCAGATTTCATAGACCTCTGAATTTGGTGATGTAATTCATATCAGAAAAAAATATGGATGACCTGCATATAAACATGGTATTCTTGGCAGAAGAGTTTAAAAACACATTGAGAGGGATGAAGATGGCAAGGTTAGAAGTGAGGAGCCTGAGGCCAGACAAGACCATTATCAAACCACTTCGATGCTTTCACATCAAAAGCCAAGAAATGAACAACACAAAGTCTGTAACCATGTAAGGTGCTATGTGCTGCAACAGCAAAAGTCTTATTACTGGGAGAAAAAAATGTTGGAATTCAGTCATTGGTCTGGTATAAATATAGCTTGATCTTAGATTCCATAGTAGCTGGTCTTCATTAACTAGGGCTTCTTTTGAATCTGCAACAAAAGGGTTAGGGGCATTCCATCTTTTTTCTAACAACGTACTTGGTTTCCCTTTCACACATGTTACTGATGGTGACAGTACTTGTCTTTATTCTACCCTTTTTCCAAGGCAGTCAGAGTGGCAAACATATCCTGCTTTCATTCTTTCAATCCTGTTGAATAGTTAAAGTGGGTGGTAACAACTGGTTCAAGGTTACCTGATAGATAGATAGATAGATAGATAGATAGATAGATAGATAGATAGATAGATTGCTTTTTGAGGAAGAATCTGAAACTCAAATACCCAAACCTAGTATTCAGGGTAACTCATCTCCACTTCACTGTCACCCACAAACACAGTCTGCATCAGAAGGTAAAGGTAAAGGTTTCCCTTGACATTAAGTCCAGTCTTGTCCAACTCTAGGGGGCGGTGCTCATCTCCGTTTCAAAGCCGAAGAGCCGGTGTTTGTCCATAGACACTTCCGTGGTCATGTGGACTAAACAGAACGCCGTTACCTGCCCGCAAAGCGGTACCTATTAATCTACTCACATTTGCATGTTTTCGAACTGCTAGGTTGGCAGGAGCTGGGACTAGCAACAGGAGCTCACCCCGTCATGTGGATTCGAACTGCTGACCTTCTGATCAGCAAGCTCAGCAGCTCAGCGGTTTAACCCACAGCGCCACCGCATCCCTAACCCTAATCTCCAAATATTATCTTCTTCCATCCATTATGGGCAGCTATAGCCCTAATTAGACAGACTTTACACCTTTGCTTCTGAAACTTTATGGAGATTTGATTGATTGATTGATTGATTGGACATATTTCCTGAAGAAATGAAAGCAGACTCTTCTCCCAAGTGCTAATATTTCAATGCACCTGAGGATAGTATATTTTCATACCAGCAGAAATGCGGCTTTTTAAAAAACCTTCTCTCTAACAGCTGCCTTTAGTAGTAAACAGGTTCCAATAATTTGTTCTAATTTTATTGCCTGTAGAAATCCCATTCTTTTAAAAAAAAATGCTATCAATCCTTGACAAACTAAATGTTTAGGCTGTTCTGTGTTTATAAACACCGTTTTACCAAACAGGACCTCACTGGGATACAGGACTCAGACATACTTCTTACATTTATCTAAGGAAGGCTGGAACTTCCGATCTCTATAAAAAGGATTGCCTGAAGTTATGGCTTAGTATTTTGATATGACAGATTAACAATAACTTGATGCTAGTCTGTTTCTTCAGCATCTTTCAGAAAAAGACCTCCAAAAGACATCTGATTAAAACTCCCACTGTAATGAATGAACACATTAGTATTTATAAATGCACGGCCATTGGTACGGCTCTTACACACTGATCCTTCTCACATTTACTGCTGATTTCAGCAGGGGTGGCTTTCAAACAGAATTAAGAATGGATAGGAAATGTGATCCATCAGATCTTCTAGGTGACTATATTGATTTCAGAGTTCAAAAAATATATTTTGATGCCTGAACACAGCAATATCTATACTTTTCAGAAGAGGGTGGGGGTCCTCTTTGCAACTTAAAAGAAGTAACACACAACTGGGCATCACAAGGACAATGTTTGCACAGATATGGATATAATAGAGTTCTTAATGGCCAGAAATGCATTTTATGATGGAAAACCCATTTGCAAAATGTGCAAAAAAATATGTAATATTAGGAATATGAATACACACACAGACACATATATATATACACACACCTATACATACTGTATGTATATATGTGTATATACTGTATGTATATGTCTGTGTATACTGTACGTATGTATATGTCTATGTGAATGTATATCTGTGTGTGTGTGTATATATTTGTGCAGAATATTTTTG
This sequence comes from Candoia aspera, assembly GCF_035149785.1. Lineage (NCBI taxonomy): Eukaryota > Metazoa > Chordata > Lepidosauria > Squamata > Candoiidae > Candoia > Candoia aspera. The sequence goes on from NC_086164.1 coordinate 15,606,092, forward strand.
CCCAAATAAGCTAAATTCATGGAGAAACAGAGCCAAGCCAATCTCTCTGATTAAATGAGAAACAAAAAGAATGAAAGCAAATTGCCCATCCTTTGACAGCAGTGCAATCTCTTTTAGATTCCAGGCCTGCCTGAGCTACCAGCAAAATGCTGGAATTGTCTGCACTTCCAGCATAAAGAATTTTAGGCTTCTCTTCCTGCCTTTTGTAGCACAGCAGGGAAGCGTTAAGCATTTCAGGTTTCCAGCTGGAGGAGGAGGAAGAAATTACAGCCATCTAGAAAAGTGGAGTCCAATCGGTTTACAAAGGGGGAACAATGGAAAGAGTGAAAGGGGGAAAACTCCCTGCTGTGAGATAATGGCACTCCAAATGAAATTGCATCACCTACACAATTAAGTCAGGTTGACTTTTTTCCGGTGGAATTTGGACAGGCTATATCATTACTTGCCTTGTAAACGCTTCAGCGGCATAATGTGGCCAACAATTTGCCCATCACATTTTGGGTCACAGAAAGTATGCAGGAATTTCCTAATGACTGGAAATGCAAGATTCTTGCACTGATATCTTCTCCGGATACTCTTCAGGACTGGGACAACAAATACAGGGGGGGGGGGGAATCTCTTGCCTGTTTTTCTACGAGCTGAAAATTTCTTTGAAAGAAGAGAATTTTAAAGAACCTCTCAAGGGCTGTGTCAAGCTCTGCCCTACGGGGCGTGATCAAGGAATCAAGAGTCCCAAACTTCAATCAGGGGTTTTATTACAAGAATGAAAGTGAAAAGTAAGGTACAGAATCTTGGAATCTGTGATAGGAACTTTCAGCATTCCTCTATGAGTGAGTTCATTCAGGTGAAGTCTTTTCAACAATTTTCATCTCTTCTTTCCATGCTTTTTGCAAGCTAGACTGAGCTGCCATTTAGGAGATAAGCTACTAACCATTGATTCTCTCATCTGTTGACTGCTTATGGCTAGAGATCCTCCTATTTGTTTCGCAACTTCTCTCAATCTGTGTCAGGCCAAGTGTGGGTTTTTTGCAATCATTTAATGGCTGAGCAGTGAGTGAATGATCTGTCTGTCCTTGTCCCTGGCTGTGCATTCTTCAATGAAAAGAAAACATCAAATTTAGCTTTAAGATTCATTCCATTTTTAACCAATGTTTTAAATGATTTCAGTTTGTCACTTTACATGTTATTCTACTAAATGTAAGCTCTCTAGGTTCTTTTGATGGGGGCAGGGTTAAATTCTGCAAATAAATAAATAAATAAATAAATAAAATAGGGATTACTTGAGAGCTGCCTTCTCTTCAACATATATTAACCAACCTATCGTCTCCTTCTTAATTCTTCCAGAAATCCCTTCAACCCCTTATTTCATTCTTACCTGTTGCAAACATTTCACTTTTTTTTCTTTCATCAAGAAGTCCATAAAAGTCTTTTCCAGTCTTTTAAAAAAACTCTTGTTTTCTCCCTGACCAAACAGGTCTGCTAGTTCTGACATTTTTATGATCCATTCCTCCATTGTGGGCCACATTTTGCTATATTGTACTTCAGTTAGCAAGCAAAAACTTACACAATTTCGCATTCCTCCAGAACAAGAAAATAGGAAAGGCCCTGTATGTGGGAAGACAGCAAAACAGGAAGGTGGTTGGATGATGATCCTTCTCCTTGATGCTTTTCAGAGTTTGATCCATTTTTCCCCTGTATGGAGCAATATTTATTCAGCTGAGAGCCATTTTGATGTAGTGGTTAGAAACCACTAGAAACCAGGAGATCGTGAGTTCTAGTCCCACCTTGGGCACAAAGCCAGTTGGGTGACCTTGGGCCAGTCACTCTCTCGCAGCCCTAGGAAGGAAGCAATGGCCAACCACTTCTGAAAAACCTGCCAAGAAAACTGCAGGGACTTGTCCAGGTGGTCTCCAAGAATCAGACACGATTGAACAGATTAAAAAAAAAAAGTCATCTGAACCCTTCTCTGCCAAATGGAGCCCTAGAAAGAAGTGGGGAGAGTTCTATCATTCAAAATAGAAATGGACACTGTGAAAAATAGCCTGCGCTCCTTCTATTAATCCTTCATTCTGCAGGGTAGGACTTTTCTTCCTGACATGTCGTCTGGCAATGCATTTACCCTCTTTTGTTCTTAATGCCTTCTTCCAAGTGGATGTATAGCTACAAGCTACCAAAAACCAAGCTGGCGTGACTTCTGCTAGTTAGAAGCTGTAATTAGGTAATTTAGAGGACTAGGATTTGCTTTAACTACCATCAAGGAAGGCAAACATTGTTTTCTTTTTAACCATAAGTAGTTTAAGCCAGCCCTTTACTTTTTTGTGATCTGGAGTAAAGCTGCATGGAAACAAGTCATGAAAACGTGGCTGGACAGCAATTGAGATATGCTTTGCTTCCTCAGTAGCATTTAACCCCAGCTAGCTGGATTGCAGCATCCTTGCATGTGAACTGCAGCATTTCTTTTTTATCATCCCAGATTCAGATGCACAGCTTGTCCTAATTTTGCATTTTCTGTGCTCTTTTGATTTAAGCATTGTTACTGCATGCCAGCACAAATCAGATCCTAATGTTCTGGGTCTTTTCAGCTTTTCAGCTCCTTTTACAGTTGGTGTGACAGGTAGGTTCTAGTTTGTGCCGAGCCATGGTCAGAATGCACTTTGCCTATACACCCACTCCCACCTCAAACAAAGATAGCATTTTCCAGGCCTATTACAAAGGTTTCGGTACAATTTAGAAAAGGCTTGATGTTGGAAGGAAGTTGCCCCTGTTATCCTGGTAATTATGTAAAAGTTGCTCTGCCTTTGAATGAAGATCTGCATGAAGGCATTGATCATTTAAATAGCATTAATTTCAGGGAAGACAGATAGCTGTTTTGGTCCATATAAACCAGTCTTTCAACACAGATTTGGAGAAGCTTTGCAAAGGTTTAGGCAAGCCTTTTTTCAACACTCTCTGAACTGAACCTATTGCAGGATACTAGGCCTGCAAAACAGGTGTTGCACCACTGCTCTGCAGCCTACTCGTGATATCCTCTGCCTTCCAAAATAAAAATATGAGATGCCCCACTCTATTTTTGTCTATAGAAGCTGACTTGCTGGTGTTAAAGATGGGTGAGAAATGCATTTGCTTTGTCTTCTCCTAAGAACGTGCCAAAATATGCATATTACTGCAAAACCAGGTTGGAACAAACTTGAGCTTTAAAAAGAAATGTGGGAAAAAGCAAAGCTGACAGATTTCTCCAACTGGCAGTTCAATCTTATCTCAAGCAAATAAAAATAGAATTGAGGTTTCCCACTTGAAGAAAGCTACTGGGTATTGATATTTTCATTCCTGATTCAGTTATTTCATTACAAAAGGTGACAAAGAAGAGGTGAAAAGAAAAGATGACTGTATATGTGTGTGTCATTGTATGCCTGTGTGTGTGTGAATGTGTGTATCACTGTGTGCCTGTGTGTGTGTGTGTGGACTGACCTAACTGATAGCAAAGTGAGGTTTTCCCAGAAGATACAAACTGATAAAAGGGTTGATATTTGCACAGTCTGCTCAAAGTCAACCTTGTGAAATTGGATTATTCCAGGATATTTCCACACTTTTCAGGGGAAAATAAATTAAAACCCAGAACAAATTGGAAAAAAAAACCTCTAGGGTGTTTCTCTGATCTTCCGCATTTCCCAAAGCCATCTTCAAGCCCATGTGTCTTGTTTCTCTGGTTTTGGAAGAAGGATCAGTGGTAGATTTCCAAGCAAGTGGTAGATTTTTCCAAGCAAGAGGGAAGAGATTGTGGGGAGCCTGGGAAAGGAATAAAAGGAGAAGTAGGCCTAAACAATCAAGAGACAGAAGGCATGTCAACTGACAGCAGATTTTATAAATAGCAACTTAGCTCGAGTGACAAGAAATCTGGAAAGAAGCATTTCAAATCATTCAGTGACTCCACCTTAATGGACTTCATGTAAATGAGGGCTGGAAATTTCTCTTCCATTTCCAAGGTTCTGTACTTGTCCCAAGACGAGTATCAAACACACCTTATCGACGTCTGTGTGATTCTTACTTCCTCAAACTTAACCAGCTCATAAGCTGTTTTTTTCCTTCCCTTATTTCCTTCCTCTTCTATCTCTAGTTACCAAAATTCATCATCTCCACTCTTCTCGTAGATAAGAAAGTGACAGGGAACAGTGAATTGTGGTCAGCAGAGTTCTTTTCAAGGAGGGTTTCCTGAAGTGAACATTGCCTAAAAGCACCACTGGGAATACAAAGTTGTCACCAAACGTTGTCCGATGAGGAAGGATCTTACTGTTGATAGCACTTGGCAGCAGCTGAAGCTGAGAATGTTGGAAAGAAAGAGTCTAAAAATAGAGGATCTAAATTAAATCCTCCATGGATGTCAGTTCAGTTCATTTTTTTTTTGTTTATTCTGGTCTTTGATGAAGATGAATGTAGAATAAACAATACAAAATTAATTCCATAATTTTGCAGCTATAACACTAGGTGTTAAGAGCCCTGAGAATGTTTACCATACAATACCTTGTTGTTGTTTATTTGTTCAGTCGCTTCTGACTCTTCGTGACTTTATGGACCAGCTCACGCCAAAGCTTCCTGTCGGTCATCAACATCCCCAGCTCCCCCAGGGATGAGTCCGTCACCTCTAGAATACCATCCATCCACCTTGCCCTTGGCCAGCCCCTCTTCCTTTTGCCCTCCACTCTCCCTAGCATCAGCATCTTCTCCAGGGTGTCCTGTCTTCTCATTATGTGGCCAAAGTACTTCAGTTTTCCCTTTAATATCATTCCCTCAAGTGAGCAGTCTGGCTTTATTTCCTGGAGGATGGACTGGTTGGATCTTCTTGCAGTCCAAGGCACTCTCAGAATTTTCCTCCAGCACCACAGTTCAAAAGCATCGATCTTCCTTCTCTCAGCCTTCCTTATGGTCCAGCTCTCACAGCCATACGTTACTATGGGGAATACCATTGTTTTAACTATGCAGACCTTTGTTGTCAGTGTGGTGTCTCTGCTTTTAATTATTTTATCGAGATTTGTCACTGCTCTCCTCCCAAGAATTAAATGTCTTCTGATTTCCCGACTGCAGTCAGTGTCTGCAGTAATCTTCACACCTAGAAATACGAAGTCTGTCACTGCCTCTGCATTTTCTCCCTCTATTTGCCAGTTATCAATCAAGCTGATTGCCATAATCTTGGTTTTTTTGAAATTTAACTGCAGCCCAGCTTTTGCCCTTTCTTCTTTCACATTCATCATAAGGCTCAAGCAATGTAATGGTATGTGGGAATGACCTTGGGAGACAGGAGGAAGAGCTGCAGACTGGATATCTGGCATGCAAAGGTATCTCAGCCCACAGAAGGAGCGGAGGCATGGGAAGCATTTCAGAAGGGATCCTCCCTTGTTTTCTGGAGAGTAAAAGAAAAGAAGGGAAGATCGATGGGATTCTGTTGATGTAACTTTACCATAAAGATAGAGCTAGTATTCATAGTTGTGCTTCTTGTCTGGACTACCATTCAAGGGCTAACATCAATTTTGCAAGTCTGAAAGTACATCTCCCCTCCTTTCCTTTTACTCTCTGGAAAACTAGGGAGGGTCCCTTCTGAGATGCTTCCCACACCCCTTTTGCTTCAGTGGACTAAGATACCTTTTGTATGACAGTTATCCAGTCTGTGGCTCTTCCTCCTGGCTCCCAAGGTCATTCCCACAGACCATTAGAAGCAACCTGTGAACATGGTGGGAAAACAGAGGCTTCTTTCCAGGTGAAGAAGATTTGAAAAACTGCAAGGTAGATTTCAGGCCTGGATAAAGCAGAATCTAGCAAAATGCAGCCTCTCACAGCCTAGATGGTGGCAACTGCTGGAGATTTACAATGTTCATCTTTCTCCTATCAAGAATTGCCCAGAAAGCTACATTTATTTATAATTCATCTGTCCCAAACATGGGAGAGTTGCCTATAAAGAAGGGGTTTTGTGTGTTGTATTTTTTTTAAAAAAAAGTATATTTCAAAAATTACATAAGTGTTTTTAAAGTATGCATTACAAAAATATGCTTAAAATGTTGCATTTGTGATGTTTACATTGAAAGTCACAAGTTGCAATCAATATACTTTGTGCAAGTTATTGTTCCTTAAAATATAGGCTGGAATAAGGCCACGGAAGGATACTATCGTGAATTACATTTCATAGAATCATCATGTTGGAAGGAGCCTTTGAAACCATGGATTTCATCTTCCTGCTTAATACAGGAATCCAGAGTAAATCATCCCCAATAGATGGTTGCCTTGGCTTGAATAAATTCAGCAAAGAGAAGCCCATTAACACTCAAGTCATTGGTTCCTCTATTGAGTTGCTCTGGTGGCTATGATGTTATTTTTAAAAAATCAATTCAGTGTTGCCTTCCTTAACTTAAATTTGTTTTGCTCTAGGTTGCAATCTAGAACCACAGAGAAAAGGACTCATCCTTCCGCATTATAAGCTTTCAAGTATTGAGTGCTATCATACTCCTTCTCAGTCACAGCTTTCTCAAAGCTTCAAGGCTAAACAGACTCAGCTCCTATCTTTCTTCATAGAGAATTTAGCTTCTGGTCCCCTGGTCATGCTGTCATTCTCTGAACCTGTTCCACTTTCCTTGAATTATTCTTCAAGTGTGATGCCCAGAAATTGAGACTTCCAGTTAGGACATGGAGGACTGAACAGCTGTGCCCCTGGGCTCAGTGGGCAAAGCTGACAAAGTGGCATTTTTGGGGGGCTCAGGCAGGTTTTTCTGAAGCCCAGGAGTGTTTTCCAGAAAAGGGAAAACACCTGGAATCACCCGATCTGCCCTCAGGACGTCTGCTTGTAGCCAGAAGATCACAAACAGCGTTTCGCATCTGATTGGTAAGAGCAGCTGGGAGGCTGGGACATCATCATTTTCCAAGCCATGCTGTAGCCTTAAAGGGACACTAAGACCAGCCACTCCATTTCTAAATCACCCCATTTATATTTCTTTTAAGTACATGTACCCTAAGAGAGGCTTTCTACAGCAAGGAGAAGCAGGTTCTCTTGGCGCTTATCGTTATTTTGGGGATTATTTTTAAAAAATTCTTTCTAAGTTTTGGACTTTGTTTTCCCTCCATATATTAAGGAAGATTGAGAGTAAGTAATTTTCTTCCTGCTATTATTTTTGTACTAAATTTGAAGCTATTGGTATTTTCCTACACGTTGAATTGGCTGATTTGAACTTTCAGCTTTCTGCTTCTACTTTCCCTGGGGAACTGTCTGCATATCTCACTTTCACTTGTGCAAATACATTCGGAAATTCTTTCATATCTTCGACTTTTGCTAGTTAAGCTCCTAGGGGGTGCCATAATCTACCACGTAAGACATGGAGGATTTTAAACAGACTTTCTCTGACTTCCACCAAGATTTTAAACAGATTCTTTCTGACTTGAACCAAGTTTTTATGCAAGACATTCAGCACATTGTGGAAAATATGAGGTCTAAAATGTGTCACCTGATTGGGGATGTTGTGGATGGAACTGTGAGAGATTTTTTTTTTCTAAGAGTGAGATCAGGATTTCTATTGAAATGCTGGATGGAGATCAGATAGTCAAGTTGGAGAAATTTAAGGGAGAGAGCGAGTTGCAAGCCACAAGTGTAATGGTTGCCTATTCTAAAACACCATCAGACTCATGAGTAGGAATTCAAAGATATCTGATTTATTAAAGAATAGTATGCAGGATCACAGAGAAAGCTGAGAATGATGAAAGTGCACCAAATTCAAACTAAAAACCCTCGGTGCAAACGAAATCCCTCCCCCCTTAGAATCTTCTCAAGTCCACACACACAGGTGCTCCTAATGGTTCCTGATGGTCTGCGGGAAAAGGCCTTGAACAGAGAAAATAACCCAAACACATTCCATTCTCCTGATTCTACATACAGAGCTTGGTACAAGGTCTCACAGCAGCTCCCTCCCAAACAGAAACGTGTGTCAGCACCATGGCATGTGAAACATTACTATGTATAAACTGCATTGAATCCATGAACATGACAACAAGTGAAATTGATCTTCTGGTGGAACACCATGGAAAAGAAGGGGTTGTTATGTATGGGAGGTCTCCTGAAGAGAAGTCAGAGTTTTTGAGGAGGGCAGTTGGGCTGCTCAATTTTTTTTTAAGAAAAAAGCTGTGTGGGCATTATGGGGATATGTAAATGCTCTGGTTTATTTTGAAGTGGGATAAGGGTTAAAGAATATTTATCTGGATTGCATTTAGGGTTTGGCTGATTTCACTTATCTTTAACGAGTTGGATTAAGATTATTAAGGTATAATTAAAAAATAATAAATGTCTGTTTGGATGGTTTTGGGTTTAATATGATTACAATTATTAAAACTGTTGTATTATCAAGAACAATGGCAGACAATTTATATGTTTTTTGTTTGATCTTTATTATAGTAGACAGAAATGTATAGAATAGTAGTAGGAAGGAAATAATGAAATAAATGTTATCTGTGGGGGGTTGATTAGAAGGTTTATATTTTTTTCTTCCTTTTTTTTTTGTTTTAATAGAAGGGGAGGGAGTAACTGTACTTAGTGATTTTTACAATGTGCCAATGGAATGATTTATAGAAATAATGTGATTTTGGTTTAATATAGAGTAAGGGATAGATGATGGAAATTTTTGTATATCCTTGCTGTTAAAAGTCAGAAGTCACCTCTTTTTGTAACTTTGAAAAAAATGTCTCTTATGTTTTCACACTTCTTTAGTTTTTTTTTTCTCTGTAGTTTTTTTTTTTTGTTTTTCTGTAGCTTTTGCTTGAAACTTAATAAAATTCTTATTTTAAAAAAGTGTGATGCCCAGAAATTAACAGAAAGTTCAAGGACTTTTTTCTAGCAGCAGCAGCAGCAGTTGGGACAGGGTATTAATCTTCACAGGAAGGGTAGAGAAAGATACATTTGTCCATGTAAAGCAACCCTCATTTTTCTTAACAAAAATGCATCTATTCAAACGGCATTCCATTTTGACTGATCCCCGAAGTGCCAATGGTCCTAATTTAGTCGGTTTTGTCAGGAACAATTTGGACTGGAAGCATAGATGCTGTGGACTCCAAGCATAATCCTGCCTTAAGATTCCTATTTGACCATTCCTGAATGCTATTCTTCCTTTCTGACTTTCTAGATCGTCAAAGTTCAAGTTATTGTTTTATTGTCCTCTTTAATTCAGAATGCTAGGAAGAAAGCTTGCAATACCCAGATACTTTATTGGAGCATCTCTGTCTTGAGCGCTAAGTCAGAAATACCCACTGCTTTGCAAAGGCTAATAGAAAATAGAAAATGAATTTTTAATCATGTATTTATTAGTCTGATGGGCATGATAAATCTATGAGAAAAATGAGTTGCTCATTCACAAGTACAGATTAAGCTTCAATTTAAACTTAAAGCCTCACAAATCCTATTGTCCAAGGATTTAACAGGACACTATAATCTGGGTAGGTGTGTTTTGGATTGACCTTTTGCATTCCTGAATAGACTATCTAAAAACACACACTACAGCTTTGCAAGAGAAGCAATTTCCAGCTCTTCTCTGAAGCTGTCACATTTGTTCCTCTTGGTCGGTAGATTCAGGCTGAAATGGTTTTTAGAATGAGTGCGTTTGGGCTTTTTTGTCTTAAAGATAGTTTTCAATTTTATTTGGAGCCTGCACTAGAGTTAATTCATTCGCTGCCATATTCAGTTGGGAAAGAATTGCCTCTTAAAAGATCCAGACTGCCTAAAATATTTGAAGAATCGCTTACAATTGTATAACTATGGGATGGGTGAAATATAACTTGCCTTATTACTTAGAAGTGTCGTATTCTATTTCAGTGTACCATAACTGCTTCCACAGTCTGCAGCTTCCCCAGTTGTCCAAGTGTCAATTAAAACCCAATAAAGATCATTTCATTTCATTTCAAATTAAAATCCAAGAGTAGACGACATGGACCTTCTGGTAGAGTCAGGGAAGCTGAGGACTATTTGAGAGATATGTAACTAAAAAAAATACTCTTTCACAATAATAAACTATATTTTAATATATTATCACAAAGAAATTCTAAAGCAGCTTGAGCATGAGGTATTAAAATGAAAATCTCTTCCACGTGGAAAGAAAGTATTCAGAAAGTTGAAACAGAAAACTTGGCATAGTATTAATCCAAACTAGATTTAACTAAGGAACTTCCTTGGAGATAGGCAGAAACTGCATGGCCTTGGAGCCTTGAGAGTTCACAGAGCCATTGGCCATAGGATCCTTCTGAACAATCCAACAGGACCAGGCTGAAACATACTGGCTTGTTATCTGACTGGAAGGTTTATTTATTGACATGCCACAGTTGTTTTGTGGAGTCCTTGGGGCTCTCTGAGCCTTGTTGTTTTCTTGCAGATGTTTCATTGCCAGACTGGGCAACATCTTCAGTGTGAGGAGGGAGTGGGCCTTGCTCTCAGTCTATAGACCGTGGCTTGCCCTGCTTGTGTTGGTAGGGGTGTTGTTCTCTCTTTGGGAGTTCTTTGACTGGGCTGTTGTTCGCTGCTTGGTGGATTGCCTGAGTTAATAGTTCCTTGATTAGGGTGTATTGTGCTGTTTGATGGTTCATCCCGTGTTAATCCTAGTGTTGATTTTTGCCTATCTGGGTGTTGATTGCTGGCAAGGGAGTGTACTGGTCTTTTGGCTTTTCTATTGTCTCTTTTGAATGGTATGTAAATGTTGTTTACCTCTATGTGTCTGTTGATGGCTGCTTCATCTGAGTGCCAGGCTTCCAGGAATTCTCTGGCACTCAAGCAAAGCTGTTTTCCATCTCAGATGAAACTCTCAAAGCCTCTTTTTGTATTATAAAATACAAAACAGTACACAACTTAAACAAACAATAAACACTAAAGTAAAAAGAAGGATGGGGCAATTGATCAAACAATTCAATGTTAATATTAGACATATCTAACATGAGGTTGTGTGCCAAGATATCCAGATTAAATCTAGCTGAAAAACAGCAGTGGTTTTTATGAAGAGAGAAGTCAAATAGAAGCTATTTGGATTTGAGCCACAAATGGCATAATTAGCAACCCCGGCTTGTGTTGGAGGGTACACAAGCAGTTTGCTACACTGCTTTTTATAGGAATAGTGAAATAGATAAAAATCTCCTTCAAGTCAAGTCCAACTTGTCATTTCCTGGGAACGAAACAAAGGGGATTTCCTCTTGCCTTGTGCAGATAGGCTTTTCCCACTTCCCAGGCTAGCCTACCATCCCAGGAGGAGTCCTGTTCAAGTATCAGCTAGGCCTGAACATGAGCAGCATCTGAGTCCCAAGATATCTGCCCGGGCATTGCCACCTTCAGAGACTGAAAGAATGGAAGGGAAGGGTCAAGTTCTGCACAGTACCTGCCAATCAGCATAGCAATACTGAGCAAGATTAACCAATGGTCTGACTAGTACAAAAAATTTCCTGCATAGGTTTCTCCTACATTGACTGGGTAATCTCAACATGTAGAACTACAAATGTTTTTAGAAGTTCCCCATTATTTTTGCAGATATTCCATTACTCTTATTCATTGCTTCAGAGCAATTTTCTCATAAGCGGGCACATCCTTCTCCTGCCACTGTGATTTTTACAATGCCTCCCACACCTTTCAAAATGGACTTCCAATTGATTTACTGAGTGACATTTCCCATTACAAATCCTGTTGTCTTTGGGCTTAACTGACTAACTGACACAGCTCTGTTGCACACATAGAGCAGTGGGAAATTAGATCCATCTACAAAACCTATTTGCACACCAATTCCTCATTCAGGATATTGAACTGAACTGATTCCACTTTTGGAAAGCACAGATTTTGATGCGCAGAGAGCTTGTTCCTTTACAGACATAAATAAGGTCCTTCCCATGAACTGGAAAGACCTTCTCCCCATGCCTAAAGAGCCCAGCGCATTTCTGAACATGCATGGATGGACCTGTGAATTAGTTTCTTCATCTAACTCAGCTTTCAAAAGCATCCGCTTCTTGTTGTGATGTTGCAGACTAAGTGGCATGCATGAAATTGTTCAGCAGAGAGTAGGTTTTGGTTTGTTTGCTTTTTTGCTTTTTTGCTTTTGTAAAAATCAGTCATGTGGAGTTCAAGAGAGGCTGCGTTGTTTGTGTGAGATTTTCTTCTATCTCCATGAAAGCCTTACCTTCCAGGCATTTGTGCCAGAATAAACATCAAAATATGATGCCTGTTAGAGTCAAGTTGCCATGTTTCTGCAACTCACACAATATGCACTTGGTATACGGTCTGATTAAAATTCACTCATTATGTAAATTTTAACATATTGCGTAGACACGGGTATTATCTCCAGGGAAGGGAACTGAATCCTCCTCCAGTTTCAAAGCCAGGGGGGCTTTATGTACAAGACTTAAGGCAAGTGCCCGCTGCTTGAGAAAGAAATATTTAGATTCCTATAAGAAGCTTTCCCCGGGAGGCAAATATGAACTGCACTTGCAGTATGGCAAGGACGGAACTCAGTCCAAGAGGAAATTGTAACTCTGTGGTAGAACATATGCTTTGTATGGAAAAGGCTGTAGACTGAAGATGCAACATCTTTGCTTTGTTTTTAAAAAGCATCAAGGAGCAGTGTGTGTGTATGTGCAAAGGACTCATTTCTGCCCAGGAAACTGGAAAGTCCCTGTTCTGCTGTAGAAACAATTCCAGAAAAGATGGGCAAATAATATGATCCAGTAGAAAGCAGATCCCTACAACACTGTCCACAAGGAATGCCAAAATCAGAAAGATGGCAGGTGGAACATGGCCAGGTAAGCCCTACCCCTTTTTGCATTTCTGTGTCACATCAACACGTATATGCATCATGACTTATCCAATCTACATCACACAATGCAGATATATCTCGTGACATTCCATATGCCACCTTGTCAACTTCGATCCCCTCCTCCCCCAGAGAGCATGTGTTTTCTATGTTCAGTACCAGATGGTTAGAAGGAACCCATGGCTTGCTCTACATGAAATGGCTCCCCCACACTCCTTGTATAAGAGAGCAGCACAATGCTTTTAGCCTATGGATCAGATTGGGACTTGGCATGACATATTGGAGACTGTAAAGCTATTGGGGCCAATATGATAAATAAGCATGATTCGATTTGATTTTGTTTTAATACTGCATTAAATTAAATTGATTAAATATCATGAACAGGATGACTTCCTATGTATTTAATACATTCCTGTCACACTAAATTCAGCAGCCACTTTTGGAAGGATCCTGGGAGTTGTGCTCAAGACTCCGGGGAGCACGTATGAGCCTTCCTTCCTGTGATTTCAGAATTACTTTTCTGTGGATGCAGCTTAAAAACGTTGGAGGTGGGAGCTTTCTGTATGGGTGTGTGAGCATTCCTGAGAATGGGAATCTAGCCTGAGTGATGATTAGTGGAGCAGATTTAATCATAATAACAGGAAGACATTTATTTGCCCGCTGAACGGGCAAAGCCTAGCACTTAGCAAACTGCATCTTACCAGGAAGACTGGGTACTGGGTGCTTACTGGGTGTGTCTCTAGGAAGCAGGACCAAATTATCTGAGAGTAGTGATCAGTTACTAGAAAGCAAGCAATGACGGACCAAGAGGAGATAGAGAGTAAATCCTCAACTCTCTGCCCACACCCACTGCCCCTTGTGGTCAGTAAGTCCTGAGGCGCTGACAAGTCAGTGCTCTTCCGGCAAAACTTAAGTAAAGGTAAAGGTTTCCCTTGACGTAAAGTCCAGTCGTGTCCGACTCTAGGGGGCGGTGCTCATCTCCGTTTCAAAGCCTTGGAGCCGGCATTGTCATAGACACTTCCGGGTCATGTGGCCAGCATGACGACTCGGAACGCCGTTACCTTCCCGCCGAAGCGGTACCTATTGATCTACTCACATTGGCATGTTTTCGAACTGCTAGGTGAGCAGGAGCTGGGACGAGCAACGGGAGCTCACCCCGCCACGCGGTTTCGAACCGCCGACCTTCCGATCGGCAGCTCAGCGGTTTAACCTGCAGCGCCACCGCGTCCCTCCCGGCAAAACTTACAACTGCTTTTTTTAAAAGCCACATCACACTGCTGACTTGTATTCTTTGGTCAGTCATGACTCCAAAACCTTTTTGACAAATACGATTGCCAGTCTAGGAATCCCTGTACTCTACCTGTACATCTGATTCTTGTTTCCTAAGGGAAGAATTTTGCATTTCTCTGCATTAAATTTCATTCTCTTGTATTCATCCCATTCTCTCACCTCTCAACACCATTTTGAATTTCATTTTGGTTTTCAAGTGTATTGGGTATCTCTTGCTAGTGGAAGAGGAATTTCCCTGACCAAGGTTCACTATTGACAGTCTCTGTATTTCACCATTTTCAGTGATGTGTCATTAGAAACTACATGCATGCTGAATATTTTAAAAAAAATTCAAAGACGACAAAATTTCTAAGTTACACCATGCAAAATATGCCAAAATGAAATGGAAATTGTGAGACTTTGTGCGGCTGATGGTGGAAGCACAACACCCTCTTGGCAACCAAGAGAACCTCGGGAGAAATTTGCTCATTGAACAGTGCCTTCCCCATATTTAGGAACAAATCTGGACAAGCATCTCCAGATCATGTTTGATCAGTTGCCTCTCCATTGTCTCTCCTAACACCTCTAATTGGAGAACTTTCAAGAGAATATGAATTAAAGTACAAATATCAGAGGACCATTAAAACATCCACTTCCTACATTTCCTCACATACAACCTATTCACAAGAACATAAGTAGAACCTGAGTGGAGCAGATTAAATGTCTTTGTATTCTAACATCCTATCTCCAACAGCAGCTAGCAAAAGTCCTCTAAGAAGTTCCCAAAAAGAGAATCTGGTATTACTTTATAGTTCTCTCTTGCTATTGTTTCACTAGCAACTGGGGCTGAAAGGCCTGCTGGCTCTGACTTGGGTTCAAAGGGTACACCACTCCCTTGAAAATGCATCCGTAGACACAGGACGAGTTGAAAAGTAAACTGTTGTTTAATGGTCCAGCATTTCTGGCAAATCTATATACCTACATCAGCTTTTAGAGTTTGGAGAGAGAGAGAGCTTTCCAAAATATAAAGCGACATTATTGGATATTTCTGCTCAACCACCTTTGCGAAAATTAGAATTATTTGAATAAGTATGAAGCACTTTTTTTTAATGGTTTACAGCTAAGCAAACTTTCCCAATCTTGGGTCATGCTGCAAACAACATCGGTAGGGCAGGGAAACCAGTTTGTTTGATGAAAGCCGCATTGCATCATGGCCCACAAGCACCACCTCTTTCGTACATGTGCTATGGTGCTGCATGCATCTCAAAGGGCGGAGCTTGCAGTTTGATGGCACAGGCCTACTTTTGTCATTTTGAGGATACCCAGGGAGTCAAGGAACCCAAACTGGGATTTTCTTATGAAACACCAACACTACACCATTCTTTTTATACCTCTCCCATCAATTCCACTTGTTAAATCTTCTGCAGCATCGCTAGCAAATGCAGACTCCTGGCAACAACCTATGTTTTTTTGTACATTCCCCTGAATGCATGTCTCTCATGCACTATATTTTTATATAATGGTGTCAAATTAGCAGAAAACCTGAGGTTTAGCACTTTGACAATAATATAGCTGTCTTGATGGTTCAGCTTTGACTTTTGTGGGCATAATTAAAACCAAATATCTTCCCTTAAGCAGCTCTCTGGGGTACATCTTCACAGACCATTAAGGCATATCAATTAGTAATGATTTCCTTGTCCCCAGCACCGTTCGGCAGTGGTGCATATATTAAAGGGATTGTCATATATATACACATACACACACACACACACACCACTTTAAGATCTCTGCTGCAATGAAGCCAATCCAGTTGTTTTGGTAAGTTAGTTGCAGAAACTTTTCTACCATGTCTTGTTTAGAAACAAAACCTTTTTTTTAATGTCAAGGCTAGTAAATAGTTCCCAGAACTATTAATATGAGTTGCTCAAATATTATAAGGTACAAAAAAAAGTTTCATCTTACAGAGTCCATTATAATCCTACTGAAGTCATGTTATTACTTGTGGGACTCATTTTATGGCCTCCATAATGCACTTCATTTAACTGTCGGGACCTGAAAAAAATGTCTCCCATCCTTTCTCATCTAACTGAATCTGAAGATAATGGAGCAGAGGTCACAGAAGAACTATCTCATTGCAAACTTTCAAATAAGTCAGCATTCATATTGTTTTTTCCCCCTTGCTCTCCATCAAACCTAAACAGCTTCCTAAAAAATAAGTATGGGTGCCAGTTCTTCTACACCTTTCAAATCCCTTTTCAAAGCATACCTTTTCCTGTGCTGTCTCTGAGATAAAGTCTATGTCATTTTTCCTATCTTTGCTTTCTTCCTCTACATAGGAATGAAGACTACTGTATGGCTTTTTCAATTTATTTTTTATTTATTGTTCCATTTCCATGCAGCCTGACTCCAGCCAACTCTGAGCTTTTCTACTACATATAGAGTGCTTTATTTTTTTCTTGGTGAATCGTTTTCCAGAATCCAGAGAAACCACTTCCTATATGAAACTCCTTCATGTTTCCTTGTTCCAAAATAGATACATATACCTGCATAGATTTTATTTTTTTTCCCTCTCTTATTACCCCCATCTATCTATGCTTCCCTCTCTAACTTTGCAACCCTGGAGCAGTTGAAGTCAAGATACTCCATTAGGTTTAGGCTTCCAAGCTAGCACTTTAGCATTTCTGGAGAATGCTTAGCCCAGGCTATCGCAAAGGTGGGCCATCTATGATCCATGGGTGACAGGCAGCCCCTAGAGCAGTGTTTCTCAAACTTGGCAACTTTAAGACACATGGGCTTCAACTCCCAGAATTCCCCAGCCAGCATGCTGGCTGGGGAATTCTGGGAGTTGAAGTCTACATTTCTTACAGTTGCCAAGTTTGAGAAACACTCCCCTAGAGCTATTTCCCAGCTATTCAACCAACCCAAGGTTGCCCTGCAGAACATAGGCAAAAATTTGCTGTTTGGGGAGGGAGGATTGTATATATATATCGTATTGGTCCCCACCATCTCTTGGGATATAAATGCATCATAGCCATCGCCCAAAAGCTACCCATTCTTGCTGTTTTGATTGAGCTTAGGGCTACTGTGAGACTTCTGGCTCTTGCTGTTAATCCAGAATTTCTTGCACACAAGGCAATGTAGCATATGAAGGAAATCTTTAATAAAGCATAGTAACCAGTTGAAGCTCAAAGACCAGTCTGCTTAAAAGCCCGCCAAGTCAGATACAAAAAAGGCCCTTGACCCCTCCTAAATTTCTAAAAGCTCACTACCCACCTACCAGCAGCTGTGTGCTTCTTCTAACAGCTCCTGATAACGCAGCTCCTCTGGCCTTGAAGCTAAGGCACTGCCTCACTAAGCTGTTTCACTTGCATTCCTAACTGCTACCGAAGCATGCTTGCAATTTGCCTACTACAACTCCCATCCACACATTGGCAGGATTTCACATCCTGATAGCTACTAGATCCCAGCTGTAAAAATCTGGCAACCCTCTAGGTGGCAGCAAATATTTTTTTGGGTACCTCTTTGCTGCCATCTAGTAGTGAAGTGTCTTCTCTTCCTTTCACTACTGATAGGAATAGGTCTGCTTTGGCTGCTTGCAAAAGATAGAGCTTTTAAAGGGACTCCACACTCTTTTGCTGCTTCAGACACATGCTTTTGATGTGACAAATGTAACGGTATGTGGGAATGACCTTGGGAGACGGGGCGAAGAGATGCTGCCAAGGGAACGGTCCGATAAGAGACAGCAGAGTCCGCAGCTGAATAGTGGGTGGGGCAAGAGGCTCAGAAGGGACCCTCCCTATTTCTCAGGCTGTAAAGGAGAAGGGTGGGGGGAGAATTATACTTTCAGGCTTACAAGATTGATGTCAGTCTTACCAGATAAGCTAATTCTACTTTACTGTAAAGCTACATTAATAGAATATTGCAAGTCTGAAAGTACATATCTCCCCCTGTCTCCTTTACAGCCTTATAAGTTATGGAGGGTCCCTTCTTAGCCTCTTTCTCTCCCCATTATGCATCTGTGGGCTATGCTGTCTCTTATCTGACCGTTCCCTATGCAGCGTCTCTAGGCCCCGTCTCCCAAGGTCATCCCCACATACAATTACACAAAGCATGAAAACGAAAACAGCTCTTGGAAAACATTTATATTGGTTGGATTTTTGACATCTCAGAGCTACTTTGGAGCATGCCAATTAGCTAGCATTTCCAGGACAATCATCCATTAAAAATGGTCTATTTCTTTACTCCATCATTTCAGCACTAGCATGTAAAACTCAAGTCATTCGTGATGTGTTCACTTTTTCCTCCCTCTCTGTTTTTTGTAAACAAGGTGAAATGCAGTCTCAATAATCCACTGAGACTCAACACAGCCTAAGGGTACAGGAGCTTCCTTACTATCAGTAGTCTGAGGTTGCTTGGGTTTCATGCTCCAAAAAACCTCCCCTTCATATAAAATGACATGGAGATATTTTGCATAACATGTCCCAAGTTGGCAGCAGGCAGAAAGGTTCTCCAAGGGAGACTTGCAACCACTCTTGACTGGAAAATCTTTGTTTGTTCATTTGACTGGTTTAATTGGGAATGCCATCCTGCTGCCGAGATTCAGTTCAAACATTTATTCACATTTTTATATTAAAGGATTTTTTTTTTGCTTTAACTTTATTTATTTATTCTTCAAATTTTGCCACCACCCATCTCCCCCAAGGGAGGGACTCTGGGCAGTTTACAATGAAACCAACATTAAAACAATAAGTATACAAAAATATAAATACGAATTACCAAATATAAATATAAAATAAATATAAAATCCAGGTGGCCATAAATCCAGTGAGGAGAGCTCTACAGCGTCAGCCACCCCCAGGAATAACTACTCCCCTTCCTGCCCCAGGCGAGATGGCAGAGCCAAGTCTTCAGGGCCTTCCAGAAGGTCAGGAGCAAAGGGACCTGCCTCACCTCTGTGGGCAATGTTCCAAAGGGCGGGGGCTATGGCAGAGAAGGCCTGCTTCCTGGACCCCACCAAATGAAATTCTCTTACAGACGGGGTCCGTAACATGCCCTCTCTGCATGATCGGGTGGGACAGGTCGATGTCATGGGGATGAGATGGTCCCACAGGTAGCCTGGACCCATGTGTGTGTGTGTGTAGGTGTACATGTGTTTTCATAGTGTTTCCACCTCAAAGTGATAAGTGCAAAATCAGGGGAAGGGGTCCTCTTATGCTACAAAAAATAGGGCTTATATTCACCTCCAACTTCAAGTATGAGGAAGCTGGAAAAGGAATGGAATGGAGAATAGCTATGAACAATCAAGACACAGAGCCATCACAATGCTAGTGTCCCTGTGTCCAGAAAAAGAGCAGTCTGTAATGCAGGTTACTTAGCCTTTGAAAGTGTGAATGCCAGTGGTGCTGATGTTTACTCTAATAGTTTGACCCTGCTTCCCACTATGAATGGGGAGCAGTTGTAAAAACACCCTTTCTTGGCATCCTGGAGAATGTTGCACTTCATGGTGACATACAGATTGCGAATCAAGGCCATTTGTTGACGTAACTTGGGTTACAACTCCAGAAGGACATATATCATGAGGGAATATCCTTGGCATGTATAGGAGGAAGATAGTTTGAATTAAGACCACTGTGGCTAAATACGCTGGCTTCTACATTAAAGGCACGCAAAGGCAAAAATATCCAGGGACCTAGGGATACGCATGTAGAAATGATATGGGGCAATAAGAAGTTCCCTCCACAAGACATTTAAAGATGGGGAAGTATAAGCAGCTGGGAAACTTAGATTCCATCCAACAAGGAAGGCAATGTCACCAAGAGAAATTTGAAGGGAATCTTTTCACACACCACAAGGAAAGCAACTGAATCCCCCGCCCCTAAAAATCTTTCAAGGAATCCCAAGGCAGATTTCAACATAGCATTACATGAGTTCCCCATCCCTTTTCCTCCAGTTCAGATCCACCAAGCCTAAGCAGCCCTTGAGAACATGAATTCAAGCCAAAGTGTTGAAGAGTCCAGCTGACTTCTCTGCACATTCATTTCTGTTCAAGATAAAGATCTGTGAAAGCAGGGGGAGGATGTTTCTGGGAAGTTTTCTATGACTGTTTCCCCAAAACTTTTGCTTGGGCTTTGTGGACAAAGCAAGGGACAGCTCATTTATCCCATGCTTCCTGAAGCTGACACCTTCATTTTTTCTTTTCTTTTAAAAAAAAAAAAAACAAGGGAAAATATGTTAATATGTCTACAAAGGACTGAGTCTCTGCTCTGTTGGAAGGAGGGTGCCAAGATAACAAATTACTGCTGTTCAAAGCCATCAATTTTGAAGAAGCATCTGGAAGTCTTGAAAGCATTGTCAAATGGCCCTCCTCTTCCCCTTCTGTTCTGACAATTGCAGAAAGAGAAAATAATGTGTGTCAGGAGGCAATATGGGAATGGAAAGGAGAATATGAAAGTCATATGCTACCTGATGCAAACAATGGCATAAATGGAATATGATAAGCTTGCTTTTTCCAGATCAAGAACGACCTTGATTGGCTGTTGCATTCACAATGTCAAATGTTATTTGTTGTTTTTAGTCTAAATTCTGGGATTTTCCCCCCTCTCTCCTAGCCAGTCCGGCCCCTCAATACAAGACTGAGTTCCAAGATCTGGCTGGCTTCACTACTATTGTAAGAAATCCCAAGGATCTTTTCTTCCTTCAACCTGCCAACTCTTGAAAATCCCCATATGGGAGATTTATACCTCCGGTACATCTCTTTTCCAGTGCTAACTCATGTATTAGACTCATGTCCCCTTTTTTGGGAGAGATGGGCGGTGATAGAAATTTGAAAAAAATAAATAAAATAAAATAAAATAAAAGGAAGCCTGAACAGCAGAGGATGAGGGAATGCCTTCACACATTCAGAGGCAATGAAGTTGAAGAACATCTGAACATGACCTCCGGGGGAGGTATGGCAAACTGAAGACAGCTCTTACTTTCCTCTTTCTTTTCTTTCTCTTTTTTTCCTTCTTTTTCCTTGCACTTTTACTCCTTCTTTCTGTTCTCTTTTCTTTCTTTAAGTTTATTTTGTATTAGATTTTACTATTATAATCAAAAGTATTGATAAAAATTATATAGAAAAATAAATAAAAAAGAAGAACATCACAACATAAGCTTATAATGGATGAGGACTAGGTATCTTAACAATATCAAAAAGTTTCATGTCTTCCCAGTTTGGTATGAAATCTGAAACAAACTGTCTTGGCACAGAGATACATACCCGGAGCATAACAACTGCTTCAGTGAGACTTCATCCCCCATAAAGACCACATCAAATGATTCTGGTCCCCTGGGCCTTTCCTGATATCCCAGCTTTTAAATATTTGATCTTTGTTATTACTGGGATTCTATTGGACTTTACTGGCAGGTTAGCAACTCACACAGATCTGACTTGGTCCCATCACTCTCCTGGACCTTTTGGGCTATTTATTTCTCTTTGATTTGGCATGGTCTACTAAGAATGAATGCCATGCATATGACCATGCTGTTGATCTCTCATTCCTGCACAGTTTGTTTTGATAAGTAAAGCCCAGTTTGTGTTTGTGACCTGCCACTTCACTACGGTAGATTTATGATAAATACTCTGTCAAGTTGTGGGCTGGGTTGGCTTTCTTTCCTGTGCCTCAGTGCAATGTGACATGGTCTGACTGCTGATGCAGATGAAAATCAAATCTCAAAAGAGAAACCTCAGCATTTGGTAGAGAATACATAATGCAGGGCCCGTATAAATTTCCATTTTCTCACAGCAGAAGATCTTCAGATAAAAAATTAAAAATGCATCCTCTGTTTTCCCTCAGGGCTAAAGTCATCATAACATTTGTAGCGCACACATCTGCCTATGCACCAATAAAGCAAGAGGAGACGTACAATTTGTACTAGGACAGTTCCGCACGTTATGTGTAGCTGAATCCTTCACATTCTTCTGCCTTTTCATCCCATGCTGAATGGTCACAGATGTGCTTTAGTGTGTGACATGGACTCAGTAGAAGAGACACCAGTTGATATAACAGGTTCAAGTTAATCACACTGATTCTAGCACAATATGACAATAGAGAAGAATGTATGTAGCCCAGGGGTTGAACCATGGAATCCTTGATGCTCTCTAAGCTTCTTTGTTTGATTACAGATGTTTTATTACCAACTAGGTAATATCATCAGAGCAAGTGAGTGTGGAGTCTGCTGCTACTATATATAAATAGGCAGAAAACCCCACAGTCAGTCACACTGATGTTACCTAGTTGGGTAATGAAATGTCTGCAACAACAACCAGGCTCAGAGAGCACCAAGAACTCCACAGGTCAACCCTGAGCTACAGATATTCCCTTCTAATTAAACCATTGAGTTCAGTGGGAACCAAAAGCAACAAACTTAGGCTTCATCCAATGTATGGTGTTTCTTAATATAATAGCAATATTGTGGTCTTTGACAAAAGTGGGACCTCTCATTCCTGTGTAGGAACACATGGCAAATATTTTTAATATGATGTATATTTTTACATGCTGTTCATTTACCTTACCAGGGTTAAATTAAGATTGATATGCATGTCCAGGGACCCTATGGACATTGGAATCGCCATTTTCAGAGATAGAATAAAAATAGGCTCTTAACATGAAGAGACAAGTTAGTGAAGATGCTGAGAAGCGGAATCAATCTAGCTGCCAAAATCTGAGATCAGGAGAGGCCAAATTGGACAGCTACTACATAGAAAAGGCAGATCTGCATAGATTTACCACGACTGACTTTGGGGAGGACTAACAAAAATAAAACAATGGTTCTTACTGGACTTAAAAACCAAGATGGTCTGGGAAGCACACTGTTTTGGGTGAAGTCCCCTCAGCATCTTCTTTGGAAGCACCAGAACAGGGCAAAGTGTAGATTAAGGCAAGATGAGCCAAAGTAGGACAAAGTTTAGGTTGAGACAAGGCAAGGCTTCAGTATATAGGGAGCAATCTGAAAAGCTTCATGTGTGGCTGATGTTAATGATCTCATAAGAGGAGAGAGTAAACACTGCTTCAGAATGAGCAAACTCAACTGAACCCTAAACAGAGGCTGGAAAGCTAATTCTGCTTTCAAGGGGAAGAACTTACTTACTGTAAAGGCCTTGTCTGATTTTATAGCTGTTGGTGTCCCAAGGGCAGGAATGGCCATGATTCCTCAGGATGGGGACTCTCAGAGTTGGAGAAAGACAACAGAACCTCCTTAGCTTGGTGATGTTCTTCTTGTATTAGAAGTTCTGGAAGAATAAGAACTTCTGGGTTGTCTCTATGGTCCACTGGCTCAGCTACCACACAGAGACTTGGTCTCTGAGGAGTGAGAGATGCAGTAGATGTTCAGCTGAAAACAATTGGCCCCAATAGCACAAATGGATCATTATTGGGAGATATAGCATATGCCTAAGAATTTTAAAGAGATATTTCAGCCCAACTGAAAAAGATTTAAGGTTGATGTATAAATGAGAAGCAGATGAACAATCTGATCAGTGAGTGAAAACATTTCTTCTACTCTTTCCCAAATCTGCCCACTCAGATAATGGATGAGAGAAACATATGCACTAAGATCTCAAAGTTTAGGAACATGAGTGCTATTGCTTAGGTACTTAAAATAGCATCACCCAGCCAATGCAAGAGAAATTTGCAAACATAATGGAAAATCTTGAAAAACAAGCAATGCTAAGGATTGTCAGAGACTGCAGAATATTGACTCTATGCTGGGGGAAGGGGAAACAAAAAATACTTCTATCCTTTTGTGAACTACAAATTATAGAAACTGTACCCTCAACTGGAATCAAGATAGAGAGGGAGAGAAAAAGAAAAAGGGACTCATTTCTTTCATAAATGGCCTTTTACCTTACCAGTTGCCTCAAAACTATATAGAAGTATTTGTCATTCACAGGTGGTTATTTGCTTCAATCCTTCCTCACTTCTTCTCCTTTCATTTTCAGGCCATCTCCAAAGCCGAGTGTTGTGTTCATTGTTTTCACTGTTTTTGACTTGTCAACCTTTTTGATCACAGAGTTGATCGAAAGTCTTGGAGAACAATTACTATATAGAGCTTTTGAGAGACTCTGCAATTTCCTGCAGTTGTGTGTGTAAATCTAAAGTTGTTTAAAATGAGGGAGAGGGAACCATAAAAGGAGGGGGATTTCTGACCCCAACAATCTGGCCAGATGCAGGTGACCCACTTCTCTGGGGACTAATCCATTTGCTTTATTGCTTGCCCTGAAAATGATCCTTTAGTCTTCTGAAATCATTGTCTTCCCCTTGCCCTCTTTCTTTCTTTCTTAAAAGGTTACTAAGGAAGACCCTCGGACGATATTGTTTCCAGTTACAAGAAATGATTGTTTTGAATCAGTTTTCTAGGGGCATTTTTATCCAAGCAAACATAATTATCTACCCCCAGTCTAAGCACCAGTTCAGCTGCCTCCAAGGATGTTATCAAGACTGAGGTTCTTAATAAAGTGTGTCTTGTTAAACCTCTGGGCTTTCTGTGTCTCTGACACAAGTTTAATTTAAAGATTTGGAGTGGTTCTCTATATTTTACATTTGTTCAGAATATTGTGCTTCTGTAATCTTCATCAGCTTCAATATGCTCTCGTGTCTATCTGTTGCCCTAAGCATTATATGTCCAAACAGGAAACACAAGATATCCTTACCAGAAGACGTTGCTTAAAATGTGCAGACACACAGCATTTTAGCCATTTAATGGTTGGCCTAGAACTATCTGACCTGTTACCAGCTAGGTCAGGTCAGCAGGAACCAATAAGCAGTCAAGAGTAATGATGATCCAGCTTAAATTGCTTCTCAGCAAAGGCAGTCATTCCTTACCCAAACAGGGTTCCACAAAAGCATTTGAAAGGGGTGATTCACACAAGCAACCCACCCTTTCTTGAAGCATTAAAGCAGCTACCTCATCCAGAATGCCAAGTGTGGCTGCTTTGAAAGTTTTCTCCAGACATCCAGGCATATTCACACACATGCAGCAGCTTTGCTGCGCTGGCAAACCTCACTGTTGTGTTTAAAGGGAAAGCCTTTAAAGCAGCCATGTCTAGCTCTCTGGAGGATAAGGCTGCTTTAATTATTTGAAGAAGGGTGCTTTACTCGTGCAACGTGCTATTGTGAAGTGTACTTTTAATGTTTCATACAGCCCTGATGCAAAGCATCATATATATATATATATATATATATATATATATATATATATATATAATTTTTTTAAAAATCCACTCTTAATATGCTATATATGGAAATTTGCTCTGGTGTTTATGAGTCCTCAGACTCAGGCTGAGGGGCCTGATCCATCAAGTCAGCCCCAGGAGCTGTCAAACAACCAACCACCTAGATTGACTTGGCAAGGAACTGGGAAGAGCCAGGTGACAAAGGGTTAAATCTTTACAGGACACTCAACCCCAAGATGCATGCTGGGAGCTGAGCAAAGGTGGTCTGCTCACCTCCTTAAGAAGCAAAGATGGCCTCCTACAGATCAGTAGTTAATATAACAGCTAGCAAACTTTTTAGAAGAAGGCAATACAAACCACTCCCATCTCACTGCCAAGAAAACTCCATGGACATGTCTGTGAAGGAACCTGGAGTTGAGGTTCCTTAAATGAGCTGCACTTGCAGCTGGCATATTTAAAACAGCTGCCAGCAGCTGGGTACCTATTGGAAAAACTCTCCAATGTCAGATTTTTGTTCCTGTATCCTGCTTTGCTCCTTGACTCTCCACTTACGACCCAGACTAGCTCTAAGATTTCTCTGGCATTGGACTCCTGCCTGCAAGGGACCACACTTCTCTGTTGCTGCCTCACCCTCTGCTGTGACAGCTTCAACTCTGGGTTGGACTTTGTCCTGCCTTCCCTGTGCCCAGCTATCAGGTAAGATCTCACTCTCCCGTATCTACTTCCCAGAGCGGGGACATGTGTGTGCTAAGGTGGTTTCTGCCTGCCTTGTAATTTGCACATCTGGAGTTCTACTCCTCAGCAAACCAATTGTAATGCAATCTAGTGTGTTTGCTGAGCTAGGAATGGGGCAGGGTTGGACTATGGAGTTTCAACATCTTTATATGTACTCAGCCATGATGCTTGTCTTTGGGCAATGGAGGCCATGCACTCTGCCTTCTGAAGCACTGAGGTGCAATCAGTCACCTCAACCAGCAGCCTCGTCTCAAAGGAAGTGACTTTTCACAAGCTGAGCCTCATGGCAGCTGCTTCTTCCTCCTCCTCCTCCTCCTCCAATAAGAATAAGAATTTTATTAAGGTTAGAACAAAGATAAAAACTAAAAGCAAAAAAAAAAAAACCTAGAAAAAAGAAAAGGAATAAAAACAGAAAAGAGAAAATACAAGATGAAAAAAGATTTTCTAAAGATTACATAAGAAGTGACTTCCAACTTTTAACAGCAGGAATGTACAACAATTTCCCATAGTCAATCCCTTACTCTATACTAAGCCAAATCACATTATTTCTACAAATCATTCCATTAACATATTATAAAGGTCATTAAATGCAATTGCTCCTTCCCCTCATATTAAAAGAAAATATATAAACCCCCTGAACAACCTCCACCCCAGAAACAACACTTATATAATTACTTCCTTCTTACCACTACTCTATACATTTCTGTCTACTACAATAAAGATCAAACTGAAAAAAAGCATATACATGTTCTGCTTTTATAATTAAGCATACTACAGTCATTTTTTTAATTAATCTCAGTACAAATCATTAAAGATGATGATTTGTTCCAACGTTTGTTTGAATAACATCAAACAAGCCTTAAAAACAATCCCAAATCAACATTCTCAAACCTTTACCCCACTTCGAAATAAACTTGTCAGGACAAAACCAAAGCATTCACACATTTCCAAAATACACACAAGGCATTTTTCACAGAAAGACCAAAAACCCCAACTGCCCCCTTTAAATGCTCCAACTCCTCAGCAATTAAATCCTCCCATAGATGGCAACCCGCTCCTTCCCATAACATTCCTTCAGAATAGTAACACTTAGGGTTTGCAGTTTAATCTGTCCCTTTCATTTCTTCCAGTCAACCATCTAATCATCTTCTGGCATTTCAACAAAGGCCTTGATCTCACTATCAGTAGAAACCTTTGTGTCGTTGTTAAGGTCTTCAATTCCTCCCACGACATCCCCAGCCAGATGCCACATTTCAAAACCGATATTTTCAACAATGGCCCAAATATCTTGCATAATAACTTGACAAGAGTTGGAAAAAATCTGTCTGAGGTCTTGATGGGACTCTTAGAAAGCCTGCTTGAAATCTTCCAGGTCTCCTGCAGTAAATTAGGGCGTCCCCTTAAGAACTTAACCAGAGAAAGTGGAATGCAATGGAAAGTTTCCAGAACTGTTTATATAATAAAAGGCTGATAAGAGACGGTTCCTGTCATGACCTCGTTGCAAGGCACAAAGAGCCTCACAACGTAGATCATGATCATTAAGAAATAGAGGAAGGAGATAATCAAACTAGGGATTAACACAAGCACCCAAAAGCACCCACACCCATGGACCCATAGGCAGCTGAAAAGAAGGGCGTCGGAGGAACGGAGATAAGCCGCACCTGGTGCCCCGGAGGACACAACCGACGCTGGGAGACAAAGGAAGACACCGGGAAAACGCCCAGGCAGCCATCAAGGGTCCCATCAAGAGGGATCGGGACAATGTAGGGCGGGGAAGCCCGGGGCAATACAAGAGGGTATAAAAGGGGCACCTCCACACCACCAACCCCGTTCCCGTTTTTCGTTCTGTCAGCTATCGTTCCAATAAACCAGAAATCCTTAATACCCATTAAGTGAGTCTGTGTCTTATTGCGAAGTGAGGCTGACCCTGACAGTTCCCCAGGGAAAAAGAGCAGCAGAAAACTGAAGATTGAAAACAGCAAATTTAGCATGGAGGAAAATATTAAAATCTTCAAATTCAATACAGAAATAACAACAGGTAGACAAACATTTACTTTCAATCCTCCTCAATATTTGGATGGAAACAAGCCAAAATTTAAAAAGATTTTTCTTTTTTAATTAATCCCAGAAATAATGATAAGCACCAAGAGAGCTCACTTCTCCTTGCTGTAAAAAGCCTCCCTTAGGGTACATAAGCTTAAAAAGATAAAAACTGGGTGATTTAGAAATGGGGTGGCTGGCCTTAGTGTCCCTTTAAGGCTACAGCATGGCTTGGAAATGATGGCATCCCTGTCTCCCTGCAGCTCTTACCCAATTAGCGTGAAACATTTACAATCCTTAGACTGCAAGTCGCCATGCTAGAGAGCAAATGGGGTGATTCTGAGCATTTTCTAGTCTGTGAAAACACTCCCGGGCTTCAGGGAAAACCTTCCTGAGCCCGAAAAAACTGCTGCGTTGTCAGTTCTGTCCATGGAGCCCACGGGCAAGCTGCCATGTCCCCCACCGGAAGCCTTGTGGCATCACCTCTTGATTTTGCTTCTAAGGGGTTGCTTTGCTTCAAGCTGCATTGAAGCAAGGTGCCCCTTTGAAGGGCCCATGTGTGTGCATTACATAGACACACAACTATCCCCAACTGATGTTTTATTTCTATCCAGCTCTCCTCCCTGTCCCCTTTTTATTTGAGACTTTTCCCTATTTATGTGGTTTCTGTATGCAAATGTTCCAAAACTACATGCATATGTACAAATTTTCCTAGTTGTTAGCCCTATCAGGTAGTCCAGACTAAGAAGCAGACAACATAAAGACCTAAAGCTATTTTTATTAGAGCTGCTATAGTAATACAATCTTGCAAGTCTGAATGTGCTTCTTTTTCTCTCTCTTTTATTTTCATAAGAATTAAGGGATGGGGGAAGCTGTCTGAGACATTTTTGCAAATTACTTGGTCTGGGCTCAAGTTTTATTTATCTGATCTTTGTCTTGGTAGCAGATACTCCCTTTGTCCTTCAAGGCCATCCTTTTTATCCATTATACTAGCAGGCTGCTATGGAAGTAAGAGGATTCCTGTGAATGCTGCCACTGCATCAAAGCAAAACCTACTCAGTTAGATCCCTCCAGCATTTTGAGGTCAGATGAGACCATGATGGACTTCTTTTGCCCTGTGCTCACAAGGCAACACATTACTAATCCCAGATTGCATGTATTTGCCAGAGGTCTAGACTAGTATAAGTAGTGAATCTACAGAAGATGGCAGCAGTGAGCCAATCTTGGTTGATCCTGAAAAACTAAGCAAGCTTAATCTTGGTTAGCAATTGGATGGGAAATGCCAGAAGTGCAGACCAGAAAGTAAATAAAACATTCCAAAATGTATCAGTGACAAACCACTTTGGTATTATAGCCAATAAAATTAGATGGACATTCTATGAACTAACTTAACTCAAAGGAATGTCATCTTATAAGTAGCGGGGTGAAACCCAGAAGCTCGTAGAGCACAGAATTCAGACCAGGCAAATCAACCTATAAATCTCTAATATTATGACAACTCGGCCTGGAGGAAAATGTATGTTCTTCTTGCTTTTCAACCTGAAGCACCTCTTTCCTGTGACAGTCATAAGCTGTCACCATTAAAGTAAGCTAAAGATTAATTTTTTGGAAAGCAAGGTGAAAGATGCCTTTTCTTGCAGAAACCAATATAAAATGAACTCTGAGAAGGGAGAGTGAACCGTTCAAAGAAACTGGAGCACCCAAATGTGGAACTTCATAAGAAAGCACAATCAGAGAAGAGCCCCAATCAAGGCTACTCTTATGCTCCCTCTTTCTCTCTCTCTTTCAAGAGGCAAGGCAGAAAACTAAAGAAGTGCCATTCTCTCTGATTGAAGTAAAGGTTCCTTAATTTCAAATCATCCTCCTTCATTCAGAGTTCTTTTTGGAAAGGAAGAAAGCTAAGTGCTGTACAGTAACTGCCTTAACACCTCTCCAGAAAAATCAGTAATAAATATGGATGGATGGTCAGGAGAATTGAAAGACCCACTTCTGCAGGCAACCTGTAGGGCTTTGAATCAAATGATGGAGGATTTGATAGGCCCTCAATTTTTTTTTAAAATTAAGCTTGGGAATAGGAGTTGTTTATCAAAGAGATCCTTCAAATGAAATGCTAATATCTTCCAAAAATCTCCAAAGGCATTATAAGGCCAAGTTTTATAAAGACTATTCATATGCAGATAACCTTAAGGGAATACTTGATCTTAACTTGCATAGTAATATCCATCACAAAATGGTACCCTCTGAAGATGTGATGTACCACTGTCCTGGCAGTGGTTTGACGTTAGCCTTGAAGCTGTGAACTGCATTAGGATCAGCCACTAACCAGTATAATACGATGGGTCTCTCCTGGTTCAGAGATAAGTTCATTTGAACTGAACCAGGTTTCCTAAATAGGTGGAAATAGGATTTCTGCTGGAGTCAGGTCCCAGGGTATAGGAATGGCCACATCCTATTCTGTGCTGTTCCTCTGTCAATGGGACAGATTGTGGGGGTTAAGAAAAG
Source organism: Candoia aspera (assembly GCF_035149785.1). Lineage (NCBI taxonomy): Eukaryota > Metazoa > Chordata > Lepidosauria > Squamata > Candoiidae > Candoia > Candoia aspera. The sequence continues at coordinate 15,636,644 of NC_086164.1, forward strand.
GGGAGCAGGAAGTGAGGTCATAGGACAGGGTTTCTCAGCCTTGGCAACTTTAAGATGTGTGGACTTCAACTCCCAGAATTCCCCAGCCAGCCATGCTGGCTGGGAAATTCTGGGAGTTGAAGTCTACACATCTTAAAGTGGCCAAGGTTGAGAAACCCTTGTTGGCAGAATGCTGGGAAAGCCTTTAGCCCAGGAGAGATCAGAAAAGTCACACACACCAGGCATATCTATAAAAATAATTTATTTACAGAAAGCAAAACAAAATTTAAAGGACTTAGCTCTCATGGCTTGCTACATGCTGGCAGAGAGAAAAAAGAGGAAGTAAGAAACAAGTCCGGGCAGGATCCTCCCCCCAGGCGATTTGCATGAAGCACGTGAAAGGAGACAATCAAATACAACCTCTTCACCGGGCCTAAATGATTAGGTACAATAGCAGTCTTAATCGTTAGTAGGAAAACCTCAACAACCCTGTCATAGGACAATGGTTTTTTCCATCCTCCCTCCCTGATTATAATGAAAAGAAGCACCTTCCAAGGAGGAAATGAATCTCTAGCGACCAAGCCTTTTCTCTCACCCTTCCCAACTGCCCTGAGGAAGAAGAGTAGGGCCATCTGTTCACAGGAGTGGCAATCATTGGGGAGACTTTACATTTTCCAGACAAGTCATTATAAGGATAAAACAGATAAGCAGCCAAACATTAATTCCTGGATTCTGCATTGTCTGTTTTTCCCTTTTCCCTCTCCATCGCTTTTTCCTTGTATGTTGTGCCTGAAGGCAGGAATAATCTGGTTTCCAGTAAGCCATTCTGGGATCTTTTCATGGAGAAAACAGTTTATTCTTGCTTTATGGAAAGAAAAGGAAAGGTCAAGGCCTTAATTCTGGAGTAGGCAGAGTCAAGCTATTCTTAGGGTATGTTGCAGAAATGAACAAGTTTGGAAATACTGTTTTCATACCTCTCCCAATTATGCCCTGTTTCCCTCCCCTCTGTTGGTGGTACACAATTTCTCCCAGACGTTTTCAAACACATTCTGGCACTATATGTCAATCTCTGCTGGTGAGAAATGAATAGAATTATTATTGAGTTTGGAACTGCCTGGATATGTTCAACAGAAAGATGCCATAAATGCAGTATATGCGTGTTTGCTATTTTTGTTTTGTTTTTGTGAAATTTAGCTTTGTTGGTTTTGCCCTTATTTAATTTAGCTTCTGTTTGCTCCAGTGATTGATCATTAAAAAAAGATATATACTTTACAGTCAACACCAAACACCAAATTCCTATGTTATTTTAGCACATGCATACACACATCCATCACAAATATTATTTTACAATATGTCTCGCTAAAAGCTTCTGGTGTTTATTAGCAGCTGCTAAGGCATAACATATGACAAAAAGGGTTTTGATAATCTATTTCTTGGGTTTAAATTTAATTATGTTTCCAGCTCACTGCCTGGATATATTTCATCCTAAACAGCTATTTCATTTTCATGCATTCAGTCTTAATCCACCCCACTTCTCATTATTTAGGAACCCACTGATATTTCTTCTCTATCACATAATCTTGGGGAGAGTGTTCCTACAACGTTCCCATTTTATAGTTGATTTCATTGCTGCCAACCTTTTTTTCAGCTGCCTGGGTGGAGATGTGGTTTGCAAAAAGCCCTGTTTTTAGATCGAGAATTGTTTTCATCCCTATCTATAGAATGCTCATTCTTCTTTCTCTGTGTGTATATTCAACAAACAACAACAATGAAATAATCAGATACATTGCATGTTCTCAATGATACCCAGCAGCTTTATGTAGTTTTTACCCCATTAGCACCATCTAAGGGAAGAAAGGGGAAAACAGTTTCTATAGATAATGGCAGATCCTTCCTATAAAAAATTACATGAGACAAACTTCATTTTAATAGCCTCTGATACCTTTCATACTGCTGAAATACCATAGCATGCCAAGGACTGGGTGTGTAAATATATATGCTCCAAGCCACAAGGATCCTAATTCTGGATTTCTCCATTCCCAGGGGCCAGACTGCACAATGAGGAAGTAATGAACTTCCTATCCATCACATAACAGCTTTGTTGTGAATAGGAATGTTGCTTTTATATTACCTATTCCACCGCTTTTCATTATACATTGTTGGTATGGCTTTTGCGTTTAGGGTGTTTGATTTCCAGCTGCATGTACATAATTGCTGAAAGCCTTTTAGCTGAACAGTGGTATATGATCATATCAAGCAATCAACAAACCACATTTATTTTTCTCTTCTCCTTTTCTCCTCCGGATACTGCTCACTTGTGGGAAAGTTACTCTGGCATATCAGTTCAAGGCCAATTGGAGTCCTTGGCTGGAAGAAAAAAGTTGCATACTCTTGAACTAGACAATCAATTTTAAAAAATCAAATTAAATCAATAGATGTAAGCATTAAAAATGTGCTTCAAAACGATGGGCTGCTAGCCTGTACATGCATGACTGTCATGAGTACTGATGGCGAGCAGGAGGGGGCCCCTATCCAGGGGGGAAAATGAATGCATAGTACTGAGGAATTAAGCAGCCATTCAAAGAGACACAAATCAGACCCGCCTTGACTTTTGGGGTTTATCTGTCTGGGTTTTTCCCACGCTTCTTCAGTTTGTTAGGATTCTGTCTTATGTAGGAGTAATAAACACTAGAGACCTACTCCTCGTCTCAGCGTGATTCCTGACTGTTAGGACAATGACACACTGAACCTGGATACTGGATTAGTTCATTTTTCAAGTTTAGACTAGTCATTGAACTATTAAGTAACAAAATGTCCTGCATTGTCACAACACATTAAGTATCAGCCTTGCAAGGTGAACCAGACAGAAACATGGCCAGATGAGGTAATGCTACTTTATTGTAAGGTTACATTAACAGAATCTTGCAAGTCTGAAAGTACAATTCTCCCCATCTCCTTTACAGTCCAAGAAACTAGGGAGGGTCCCTTCTGAGACATTTGCCATGGCCCCATTCCTTCTGTGGGCTCAGCTGCCTCTCATATGATCAATTCCTAGACTGCAGCTCTTCCTTTTCTCTCCCAGGGTCATTCCCACATACCATTACACTACACCAGACATACATACAAAAAAACCCTAAGATTAACACATTGCCTGTCATGCAAATGCACTTGCTAATCTTTACCTGGCCTGTTTAAATGTAATGTGTGCATACAACCATGACATCTCTTAACTATTAGTACTTCGCATGTGATCAGTAAATTTTCCCCTTTGTAGATTAAAGGCATTTTGTGCCAGTATGTGTATAATGTAGTCATTAAAATGTTGGACTGGGTCCAAGATGCAGAAGAGTAGAGGGATAACCTTGCTGAATGAATGCTTAGAACAGTTAAGTAAATTTCAACTTAGTCCCGGAAAGGAAACGGGGGTGAGAAAGAAACACAAGATAACTCCACCTTGATTTTGTTTGGTATAAGGGAAGGCAGAGGAAAACCCTGACAAGCATTCAAGGTTTTGTTGTTGTATCCCAGAACAAGAGAGTTCCTATGGACCTTGCAGTATCTGACTCCTGGGACAAGAATGCCCATGCTCAAGTCTTGTCTCTATTGGATGATCAGTGGGTGACTTTGGGTTAATCGCTAACTCTTAGTTGTGCTGGGTGATAAAGGAGCAGAGAAGGAACGGTTATGTATGCCACCTTCTGCTCTTGGAGGAAAGGCAGAATATAAATCTAGCAAATAAGTAAAACAAGTTCTGAATTACAAATTGATGGCAAGTATTGGAGGGGCATTCAAGGGTTACCGGTACTTCTGGGGTCAAAGTCCAGTCTATTTTATTAACCAATCAGCTGCTGCATCATCCTAGATGAGGTAGGGAATTTTGTTCTCTCCATATGTTGCTGAACAACACCTCCCAATAGCTCCAATTCACTCAGCCAAGGATGCAGCATCTGGATTTACTCTGTTACCATTTTATTATATCAACAACAATCATAAGAACGGAAGTTGGAATTATCTTTCATTTGCATGCAGCCATTGCCATATCTCTTGCTGAATAAGCCAGCAAACAGCAAAGAATAAAGGGAGAGTCAAAAGAAGAAGTAGAGAGCACATCACAGAAGTCTACTGGGGTTCTCCAAAACCAATATGTATTGCGCAAAGAATGCACATTCATTCATTGTTGTTGGGAAATCAAATGACTCCCCTTTGTCTAGATAGTACATTGTTTGGGAACATATTTTTCTAAAAAAAAAAATTGCAATCTTTTGTTAATGTGCTTTAAAACTTAAAACTGGATTTAACCAGTCAAGCTTCCCCTTCTCCCCCAAATCAGTGTTGACTCCTGGCAACTGCCTGGACCCTGCAGTTTTTTTGGCAAGATTTGTCTCAGTCCTAGGGCTGAGAAGGAGTGACTGGTCTGGGATCACCCAGCTGGCTTTGTGCCTATGATGGGATTAGAACTCAGTCTCCCAATTTCTAGCCTGGTGTCTTTTTCTCAAATTTCATATTTTTGTATATTGTTAAATAATATATATACATATATACATATACATATACATATACATATACATATACATATACATGGGGGAAAGTTATTCTCAACTTGTGATTTTGGTGATTTGGGGCAGGGAGAAAGTCTAAATATTATCAGCTGCAGCAGACTTTCCAGGAAAATTATTCTGGGGAGGGATATTGCCATCTTTTTCTCCCAGCTTTGTCTGTGACACAATGAGCTCTGCCATATAATGACTTTAGCGTGCTTCTCTTGCTACATACGCTTTTGCCCATCACCCAGTAAGCAGTGAAAAATCCCACTTTCACACAACTCTTCGAAAACATTTTTTTTCCTCCCCACCCCACTTCAGGAACTGATGGAACTTAACACATTTCTCCTCTATTTGTGGTTAGCTCTTCCACCACCACCACTACCCCTGGACACTGCCTGCCGTGCCCCATACCTCCTATGTTGCATTTAAGGAAGAAGCTATAAAATGATGTTGATGGTGGATCTCAAGAGGACACAAACACTGGAGAAATCCAAAAGGCAACATAAATACATTATCTAGATAAGGAATAAACGACTCTAGATGAGAAGTAAAAGGACTCTTTCTCAAGGCCACATTCCTCCAGTTCTTCAGGTGGCCAAAAACTACACTGCCATCTATTGTGCTGTTCAAGTCTTATTTTGCTTCAGGGACCAGGATGGTGACCAGCTGCAGTGGCAAAATAGGGGACAGTTTCAGCAGTTGAAGCTCATGGCTGAAATTCCCCTCTTACCCAGTATCACCCGCTAACCACCAATCACTATCCTTCATGTTTGGTGAGATGGGCTTTGGTGAGTACCTCGGAAAGAAGATTTAGCCAGGTTCACATACACTATAGCAATCTTTGATCTGGGCCACCATACCTGGGCTGCAAAAATCCAAACTGCCATTAAATGGCAACGAAGACTTACAGAAAGCCATAATATTTTGATAAGCTATAATACTCATCTCCATTTTTGCAGCCCAGATGTTGTACTTTTTCTGACCTCTCTGGTTTCCAGCTTAACCCAATTTCCAGGCCCTTTGTTGAAGCTCTGAGAAGAACAGTTCCATAAACATTCTGGATCTGAGCCCTGTTACTATCTTGAAGCTTCACCACCATGTCATAGACTTCTTTCTTCCCTTTATTGTCTCCTTTGGGGTTCCATCAATTTTGTCCCAACTCTAAAGTCTGCATCCTTCATCCATGAAACCAGTTCTCAACTGCTCTCCACTAACAGTCCTCTTTCAAACTGTCCTTTTCTTGTCTAAAAGTCCTGGAGAGAAGCTTTGATCAATCTTTACAAACCTTCTAGCTACAATCCCAGTTAATTGACCTTTGGCCAATTCTGAGGCTATTTTACCGTATCTTATTCATTTTCAAAGCTTTAGCTCCAGATACTGCTTCCATAGCAACTGTAACCAAGGAGTACATTGGCTTGGGCACAATATAAAGCAGCAAAATGAGGCATCTAGTTACTTACATTAAAAGTCACTGCAAGAACACAAATATTACAGTACACAGAGAGACAAATAAAAATACAGTGTTTCTTCACAAGTTCCAATACCATCTGGAAGGCCATTGGTTCCCCACTTCCAAACATTAAGCTTTCCTAGCCCTGCCTGGAGATAGCAAAGTTTAAACTTGGGACCTCTTATATAAACCATGCACTGAGTTATGTGCATCACCATTCTGCCAATCATCAGATATTAATACTCATTCTACTGCAACAAACTAATCAGCTAGAGATCCAGGATAAATCACCCAAGGTTTTATGACATAAATCTTCATGAAAGATACCTTTACCTGTCCACAAGTTATGTAATCTGACCTGGAACTGAGCATAAAATACTTTCAGAGGAGTTGGTGGCCAGGCATGGGATAAATATTTTCTTGGTTCAAATTTTGACGGAAATCTATTTTGAAAAAAACTGTTCTGAGATGGATTTTTTTTTAATTTTTCTAAATTTGCAGCCTGATTTCCCATTTCAAAATATGTACAGTAATGCAGATAACAGTGAGCAAAATTGCGCCCGAAAGATGTGCAAAGATGCCTATCAGACAAAAGGTACAAAACTCCATATGTGTCAGCCTTACCAGGCAGGAAGAACAACCAGCTAAACTAATTTTACTTTATTACGCTACATTAACAGAAGCTTGGAAGTCTGAAGATACAAATCTCCCGCCATCTCCCTTACAGTTGGAGAAACTATTGAGGGTCCTTCCTGAGCCTCTTGCCCTGCCCGCTATCCAGCTGCGGGCTCTGCTCCCTCTTATCTGGCCATTCCCCAGGCAGCATCTCTTAAGGTCTTTCCCACATACCGTTACATCATGTCAGGAGAAGTCTGCACAAAATGTGAATGCACTTTTCAAAAACAGAATCTGGAAACTGATGCTGAAATTGAAGGATTAGAAAAATGAGATGCAGAGACAAAGCAAAATCATTGGATTCTGAATGAAAAAAAATGTAAATGAGAGCAGTTGGTTTTGAAGATGGGATAATCTCATTATTTTACTTCTTTATCCATTCACGGAAGAATATGATCTAATGTGCTTCTTTCCCCCATTCTGTGCAATGATTTTGACTGTAAGCATCTTGTACAAGATCTCGCTACTGCCATTTAACTTTTTCTTATGAATCCTATTATAATAGTGCCAGTCTTTCCTCTTTATTTGAGATACTTATCTGCAGCTTTGAATATGCCATTTTTTTTTTGTTTCAACAAACAGGAAAAAAAATGAAGCTGTTCAACCTATTCTTCAGCAATGCTGTCTGCCTCCAAAAGCTGATCCTATCATCCCTCCCATCTGTTTTAGAATACTTCTGTGGAATTTATTAATTGGAAACACGTAGTCTCTCAATAGTTTAGCAGGAAAGAAGTACACAACATTTAAGGGTGAATGTGGAAAAATATAAACACCACGAATAAATAGATAAGAGAGAGAGAGAGTATATATGCACATCTTTTTGTGTGTATATATATGTCTATAGGTGTGTGTATATATATATACATGTATGTATGTGTGTGTGTGTATGTATGTGTAAACATGTCTGTGTATAGTCATTGTTATTGGCTGCCCCTTACCCCCATATTTCCCCTGATATTACTTTCCATTTTTAAATCATAATATATTGTCTGGATGAGCACCTTATCACCACCCAACAGGGGAATTCAATGTTTGCATCTGGATTTGCATTTATATGGCATTTTCATACACTGTATCTCAAATGGCTGACAGAGCAATGAATCACAGACCCATGGAGTGGCTGGTGGCATGCATTATAAAGACTGTGGTGCCATTCAGCAGGGATGCCTCATAGGCAGCATAGTTGGGGATGTTTGGGTTGTAATGAATCTTTGCCAACAATTAAATCATGAAGAAACCTATTGGTCCAGAAAGCATCAACAATCTTTGCTTGTTGGAGTAGAATTCACGAGATGTAAAGGTCTTGAGAAGACCCCATTAGCTACAAACTGACCTGATACCCAGTTCCTGAGCTAATGTGTGAACCAGGACTGGACTATTCAGAGGCTTTTTCTATTTCCTAAATCTCCCAACAGAATACTTGGGGATGTTAGAGTAATGAACTTTTCCTATTCTAAGGGCAAGTCCATTTTAAAAGGCACATTGAAGAGTAGACATTGAACTTTTAACTTGCATATGAATTGCTTTCAAGCATTCACACACTCCAAGAAAAACAGGTGAAACTGGGTGCTGTAGATAAATATCCAAAAGAGACAGAAGCAGAAAAACCCCCAAAGACTTGTTGTAGGTGGTGTTGTTTTTTTTATTACTTGGGCTTATATGCCACTCCAGTCTTTATGACTTTGAGCAACATATATTCCACAGTTCAGCAAAAATGTTTAAACAATAAAACCAGATAACAGCATCTATAGATATAAATATAGATACTGTAGATATAGATATAAACATATCAATCACACTATATCCAAGCAACAGGGTTATGACACCCCACCACACCCTGGCTCTACATGCTCAGGATATAGTCAAGTGTCCTCCTCTTCTCCAAAGTCCCCCAGAAGGGCTAGGTCTTGGTAGCCCTCCAGAATGCAGTTAAGATTTATATTCCACTTTTCATCCAGGAGCCCAAAGCAGCTTATATGATGATCCTCTCCATTTTATCTTCCTAAGAACAAACCCGTGAGGTAAGTTAAGTGAATTTCCATGACTGAGGGGAATTCAACATGTGTGCAGTATCTCTTATGTATCTCTAGTCCAACACTCCTATAATCTTTTCATCAATACCTCAGAAAAGCCAGGCAGAACTCCTTTATGGTGGATTTCACTTTTCATGGACTTCAAGAATATATTTATTTTAGACAAGTTCTGCTGGGCATGTATAACACCACACTGGGACTGTATGAAGTTTCATCCAGCTTTGCAAATGCATCATTATAAGCAACAGATAAGAACCCATTACGCCCTTCCTGTGACACAACTAGAGAGAATTGGGCCACCTAAAACTTTTCATGCCATCTAGAAATTACTGATTGGATGTTCAAAGTCATCTGACTTTATGATCCAGGAGGGATATTGGCAGCCATGCTAAATGCCTAGAATCATTTGCAGTTCCCTTCACTACCCAATAGTCCTGTGCAAACCAAGAGTTTCAATCCAAAATGTGAACTTGCTGACAACACAACAGTAAGCATTGACAAGTTAATGCCCCTCTGATCTGGTGCACTGTGGGTCATAAGTCAAAGGACAGGATTAATGGAGTGTGAGTGTATTTTCCTTTGTTTTAGAGAAAGGAGAAGGAACAGGTTCACAAGTCTTCCAGTAGAGGTTCATATGTCTTTAACTTCTGCAGAATAGTCTCCCGTGGTCCATTTCTCCTGGACACAAAAATATGTTATAATGGAAAGACATGGTTGACCTGTCAGTCTTTTCCTGATGTGTGACTGTTAAACCTGAAAGAGACCTGCCAGTCACAAAGCTAGTAAACCTAAAAGAGCAGAAATTTGTCTGAGGATTTCCTTCCTTCCTTCCTTCCTTCCTTCCTTCCTTCCTTCCTTCCTTCCTTCCTTCCAGAAGGTGAGATAGTTATAAAGTTACTTCATTCAACAGGAATAATAACCAGATCATAGAAGCAGCCATCTCTGAAATCTCTCCAGCTCAAAATAGATCTTTTCATAATATCAGATGATGAGAAGGAGGCTTAAATTGGGATTGGACCTTATATGCAGCATAAAATAAAAGCACCAGGTATGTGTGAATATGCCTTTAATTATTATTTCTTTGACTAGTTGCAACTTATACAGCAAGTTCACATTTTGGATTGAAACTCTTGGTTTGCACAGGACTGTTGTGTAGAGAAAGGAACTGCAAAGGATTCTAGGCATTTGGCATGGCTGCCAATAACCCTCCTGGATCATAAAGTCAGATGACTTTGAACATCCAATCAGTAGTTTCTAGATGCATCAGGATACTTTCTGCCAGAACTTTCATTTTTAGGGGTAAACCAGTAGATACAAAAAGTTTTCTCTGAGAACATTCTCAGCTTCCCCAGAAGGAAGGATTAGGTCAAATATGCTTAAACTGCAATTCAGCAGAATGATTGGATAAGTATTTTCACAGCAAGAGCGGTTTAACAATGGAACCAATTTTTGAGAAGGACTCCCTAATGGCATTCTTAAATCAGTGTTTGGACCCCCATCTCTTGGGGATTCTCTTGCTCTACACTGTCCCTTCAAATCCATAATTAATGGTTTTATAATATGATGGGTATAAGAAGGGCATGGAGGATGAGGTTCACTCCAGCGTTCGTACTGGGATATACAAGTGCCACATACATTATCTCAAACTCCTTGAAGAAATGGTGTTTAAGAATGGAATAAGGCTTGTAGGCTAACCTGGGAAGTCCCAGAAGTAGACAATGGGAAATTCTGTCTATACTGTTGCCAAGAAAATTACACAGAAGTGTCCATATGCTCAGAGCTGACTTTGACTCAAAGGATTTTATATTTATCTTTTTAAAAAGCAAAGGAAGCCATCGTGAAAGATCATTTGGGTTGCAAATTTTTGGATAACCTCCATTCCACTTTCACAATAGACCAGGGTGGCCCTGAACAAATTACAGTAGGACATTTAGCACAGTGCATGGTACTACAGTACAAGTTAAAATTCAGCAGGACCAGATGAGATGCAATTTTGCAGATATTAAGTACCTACTGAGCATTAACTGCATATTGCAGGGCCAAAAGGCTTCTGCATCACATGAAGGGTGCAATGTATGATGCTTACTGAGATGAATAATTAGTGGTGTGTTTAGTAAACAGCACCTTCTGCTCCTTCCTCTGCTCCCCAGCCTCTCAACCCTCTTTATCACAGCCTGCTTGGTTGGTAGCCCCATTAGCAATGTTTGAATAATGAGTGTTGTAGTTGAGATTCCAGCCCAGAATAGATTAGCTAATATCCTGTTCCTGAATTTTTCCGATACGTTGCATGTTTGAATGATCCTGGAGGAACACCATAGATTTTGTCTGGATTATCTCTGCCCAAATTAAAGCACGTAAAATGAAAACAAACTGACCTACTAGACTAAGATTCTTTGTGCTGGAGCCCTCACATTTTCCACTCTTTCAAGTCTGCCAATTAAAATGGTTTATTTTGCAGGTTCATATGCACAAATCCCACATTCCCCATCATGTCAGCCTGAAATTTGGTTTGGAAACCAAGGCAATTCTGGAAGGAAGGGAGGGAAGGGAAGGGAAGGGAAGGGAAGGGAAGGGAAGGGAGGAAGGAAGGAAAGAGAAAGAAATCCCCACCCGACACAATCCAATAAGCCTTGTCAGAGTCTGGCTAATCAAAAACTCTGGCCTTAATCACATCAGTGGCTTCGGCTTCCATCAAGACAGATCTTCATCATGGGATTTCATGCTAAATTCAATATAACCCAGCATTTAATTGATCCACATTGCAAATGCTTTTACTGCAAGATGTTGCTTTATTTTTATTCCGTTTATTACATTTTGCCTTCGTTAGTTTAAAAGCTATGCTAGGATCTGGTGCAGTAAATTGTCACAGAGTGCACATGCTTTGCAGTTCGTTGGGTTCTGCTTTGGTGCACAGGACAACTGCAGTTTTGGAGTTCCATCGAAGCTGATGTCATTCTTCTGTATAGAAGGGATCAACCCTTGAGTTTAAAAGCTATTTATTACATATTTTATTATTTTATTGCAAAAATGGGTATGTGGCCCAACCACAAATAAAATAAAACAACCCCCCCACTCATCTCTCAAAATCTCCCAATAAAATGCATATCATCAAATTGACCTAATGACATCCACAGAATTGAACTCCAACACAACAAAGCAAATCAAAAAGGCAGCCCAACCATCAGTCGGAATAAGACCAATTTCATGGCTTTACAATGAAAACAACAGGATGAGGCCAACAAAACTCCAGCAAGTACAATTTCATACGGTCAGGAGCTGCCCCTGAGAAGGTCTGCTTCCAGGCTCCCATCGCTTTTGTTTCTCATGGGGTGGGGGCCCTAAATACTCCCTAAACACCCCCTCCCATTATGACAGGTAGGTAGGTAGGACAGGTTTCCAGATCCTGATTGGAAAAGGTGAGGCAACAAGGATCCAAGCATGGAAGACTTTATAGGTTAACACCAACACGTTGAAGTAGATTCACCTATCAGTTGGCAGTGACCATGGAATTCCCATCTGTTAGCAAGTAGGCTACTGCATTCTACAGCTTCCAGATGGACTTCAGACAGCCTCAGGTATTGCAAATGCCAAGAGTCTAATTGTATGGTGATAAGAGCATGAGTCGCTGTTATAAAGGCTTTAAGGCAATGGGCTAGAAACCAGGAGACTGTGAGTTCTTGTCCTGCCTTAAGGCACAAAGCCAGCTGGGTGACCTTGGGCCAGTCCCTCTCTCTCAGCCCAAGAGCCAATCAGGTGTAGTAGGAGAGTTCTAGTCCTGCCTTAGGCACAAAAGCTGGCTGGGTGACCCCAGGCCAGTCCAGCCCACCCCACAGGGCTGTTGTGTTGGGGAAAATAGGAGGAGGAAGGAGTATTAGGTATGTTCACGGCCTTGAGTTATTTGTAAAAAGTAATAAAGGCAGGATAGAAAATAAGTAAAATTTGGCACATCAGCCCATACTGGACAAAGATACCCCTGGCTATGTCCTCCTATAACTGCTACACAGGAAGAGTAAGTCTAGGAGAACCTCCAAGTCATGGACCTGTCTAGAGCTAACCTTGGAACTGGGATTGAGCCAGTTTATATACATACAAACAGTACCTTTGTCTTAGGTAAAGGTAAAGGTTTCCCTTGACGTAAAGTCCAGTCGTGTCCGACTCTAGGGGGCGGTGCTCATCTCCGTTTCAAAGCCTTGGAGCCGGCGTTGTCCATAGGACACTTCCGGGTCATGTGGCCAGCATGACTCACGGAACGCCGTTACCTTCCCGCCGAAGCGGTACCAATTAATCTACTCACATTTGCATGTTTTCGAACTGCTTGGTGTGCAGAAGCTGGGACGAGCAACGGGAGCTCACCCCGCCGCGCGGTTTCGAACCGCCGACCTTCCGATCGACAGCTCAGCGGTTTAACCCGCAGCGCCACCTTTGTCTTAATGGGATACAATTTAAAGTTGTTTTGTCCCATCCAGCCTCATAGCTTCCAGATGCCAAGGAAGCATCTCCACTGCATTCCCAGTCTGGCCTGGGGTGCCGATGTATAATTGGATATCATCAGTAAACTGGTAATACCTCATAAAAGTCTTGAACGAGTGTCAACTAGCTATCTTCTAGACCAGTGTTTCTCAACCTTGGCAACTTTAAGATGTCTGGACTGGGAAATTCTGGGAGCTGAAGTCCAGACATCATAAAGTTGCCAAGGTTGAGAAACACTGTTCTAGACCCAGTTCCCATCTAGTTAATCCCAATATGGTCCATATTCTCTTAAATTCCTATCAAGTCCTTCCATTTACCATAACATCCCTCTTATCCTCTCTTTCACATCCAACATTTTTAGGAAGGGCTAGAGATGCTTCCATAACCCTTCTCCATTTTTTTCCTCTGGCATGGGAGCACTGAAACATGTGCTACTTGGGTGCTGATATTGGGTAGCCCTTCATTTCCTAGAACAAAAGAAACCAGAACAAAAACAAAAATGCAATTGTAAGTGGTATATTACAATTGGGATAGATTTATGTGTTAAGATTTATGTCCTGTCATTCCTCCAAGAGCTTAAGGAAGCTTCCATGGGGATCTCCCTTCACTTCATCCCCTGTGGTCAGATGGTGGCTCAAAGTCATCCAGTGAGTTTCCATGGCTGCAGGTAATAGTGTAGCGTTGTTTTACCAGCATACATTTCCATATGACTAAAATATTTTGCATGTACCAACATACACACACATTTCACACACACAAGTGATTATGATACAGTTGTTCAAACAATTCCATCAAGTAAGACATTTGATAAAGTAGGCCACAGCCTCTTTCTTGATAAATTGGAACAGTGTTGGAGAGATGGTCACACTATCAGATAGGTTCACAGTTGGCTGAACAACTATAGTCAAAACATGGCCTTTAATGGGTTACTGTATGTCCATATGGAGGGAGGTATGAAGTGGGCTATCTTGGGGTTCAGCCCTGGACCCAGTATCCTTTGATATCTTCATAAACGATCAAGGATGGATGCTCATAAAATTTGTGGATGTCACAAAGCTGGGGGGGGGGGAGGAGAGGGATTGCTCTCACCACAGAAGATAGGCTCAAGATTGAAAAGGATCTTGATAGATTTCACCATTGTGTTGTATTCAACAAACTGTTGTTCAGTTGTGAGAATTGTGTAAGGTGTTACACTTAGACAGGAAAAACCAGATGCACAGGTGTAAGATATCAGTACCTGGCTTAGCAGTAGCTTTGGCAAGAAAGATCTGGGTGTCTTGGTAGATCACACCTTAAGCTTGAGCCAGCAATGTGCTGTAACTACCAAAACAATCTATGCAGGTTTGGGCTGCATCAATAAAAGTGTAGTGTCAAGATCTGTCTCTGCTGCACCGATCAGACCACATCTGGAATACTGTGTCTAGTTCTGGTCACCACAATACAAAAAAGACACTGAGGAACTGGAAAAAAAATGCAGGAAAGAACAATAAAGATGATAAGGGGTTTGAAACTAAATCCTGCGAAGAGCAGTTAAAGGAACTCAGGGTATTTAGCCTAAAGAAGAGAAGGCTAAGGGAAAGCATGAAAGCAGCCTTCCAATACATGACAGGATGTCACAGGGAACAGGGTGTGAATTTATTCTCCAGAGCATCTGAAGGTAAGACAAGAATCTGTGTATGGAAGCTTTACAGCAAGAGATCCAAATTTGAAATGAGGAATTTCCTGATATTGAGAGCTATCAAGCAGTGTGGTGTGCAACTGAAGATGTTGCCTAGTGTGGCAATGAAACATCTGCAAGAAAACAACAAGGCTCCACAGTTCAACCCTGAGCTACAAATACTCACTTTGATTGCTATCAAGCAATGGAACAGCCTGCCTCCTGAAGTCAAGGGTGTTCCATCACTAGATCAAGTGAGGGTTGGTTAGCCATTGGCCTGGAATGTTATAAGAATTCCTGCACTGGGGAGGGAGTTGGGCTAGAAGACCTCCAAGATCCCTTTCAACTCTTGATTCTGTGAGTCTAAGTTTTGGTATGGTGTTTTGATTTTTTTAAAGGGGGAGGGGAAGAGTTCAAGATTCACTATTGTTCCCTTTTGAATTTCTGAGCAGCAACATTTCAGCTGTTAATGGACACCCATCACTTACTGTCTTCTCAGTTTAGGCTTTTTCTAGGGAAGTTCAGATTAGTCCATATGTCTGCATTCTTTCATTTCCTTGGATTGAACCTAGCTGTACTGCTTCCAGCCTTCCCAGGTAGACCAGACAGGAAACACAACCAGATGAACTAATTCTACTTTATTGTAAGGCTACATTAACAGAATCTTGCAAGTCTGAAAGGACAAATCTCCCACCATCTCTTTTACAGCCTGAGAAGTTGGGGAGGTTCCTTTCTGAGTTTCTTTCTCTGTCTGTTATGCAGCTGCGGGCTATGCCCTCTCTTATCTGATCCTTCCCTAGGCAGCATCTCCTCCCCTCCATCTCCCAAGGTCATTCCCACATTCCATTACAATTGCATCCAATCTTCAGGTTCTTCTTTTTTTTTTTAAAAAGAATGCAAGAACGTATGGCTTTATTTTCATAAAGAATACCTCCTGACATGCATATTTTCCTTCAACATGTGCATTTTTCAACACATATTTCTCAAAGGCACCCATTTGAGAGACAGCCCTCCTGCAAATCTGAAGAAGTGAAGAACTTCAAAGATATCTGTGTTTTTGATCTGGGTAGTAATCCAGGAAATGCAAATTAAGTCCATTTGCTTAAAAATGGTGGGCCAAAGGGAATTCCCCAACTTTGCTAGCTCTGATGTCAGGTTCTTTCAATCAAGTTAGGCCTTGTTAATCCCAGCTTTCAATGTCCAACTGTTTCTTACTCTCCTCACCTGCAGTGATTTATTGCGTGAAAAAGAAACTATATAAATCCATTTCCCTGTCTGCAGGCTGTCAAATGTGATCTACTGAACCTAGAAGTTAAAGGAAGATTTTCTGTTCACTTTCCCACATTTGTTTCTTCCTTTCCTGATCCCAAGGCTACACAGTCTTGAATGCAAGGTAATCCATAGATCAATGAGGGCAGATGTAAAACTCTTGCTAAGCCATGTTTTCCCAGCTGGGGGTAAATTCACTGGCCTGTATGTAAAACTTCCTAATTAGAGATGTCAGATCTTTGTAAAAATAGCTTGAAATTGAGGACAAGCTCAGGAAAAGTAAAAAAAAAAAAAAGTTAACACTTTGCAAACTAAACCAATCTATTCATTAATGAGGAAAGTAGGAAATTTTGCTGGAGTGTCTGATCAGGAACAGTGGACTTTAATGCATGTTGTTTCAAAAGAAAAATGCCTGATCTTTATTAGAACCAATCAAACTTTCATAACATTGTCATCAAGATTTTGAGATATCCACTTTTTTATCAGGCAAAAAGTTGGAAAACCAGGAGAAGGAGGAAAAGAAAAGGAAGGGATAAATGGTTGACAGAACGAAGTCTGAGTGGTCAGAATCTTAAGATTCAGTACAGCAGCTTTCTCTAAATGAATGTCTTCCAAAATTTTAGGAGTAGCACACCCAGAATCCTCTGTCCACATGGCCATTGACCAGCTGGAAATCCTAGGAGATATGGCTTCAATACATTGAGTGAACTAAGCTGGGGAAGGCTGGCCTAGGGGACGGGGGAACAGTAATAAACTGAGCTAATTAGTCAATTTCTGGTCCAAGTTGCGTTCACAGTTGTTCAGCTGTATGACCAAATTCCATGGGTGAATTAGCATGCAGTTAAAAAAGGAATTGCATTTAAAGGCACGTCTTTTTTCAAATGAAGGCAAAGGATGCATTCCCATGTTTTGATTTTCCACTTAACGTTCTCCAGCTCGGATGCTTGAGAGATCTGGCAAACTTATTTTATCCAGCAAGTCTGCATCAATATAATTAATAGCTCTGGGTTTTTTCTAATGGATACAGATTCCACTAAGTGCAGATTTCAGTTTTTCATTCTTGTGGACCCATCATAGAACAATTTCTAGCAGGAACTAAATACTCTTTACAAGGTGGCCAGCTTTTTCTTTGTTTTCACGCATACCAACACCCACCCACCCCCCAATATCCATAGCAGCCTTTCTCAACCTTCTGACCCTGGAGGAACCCTTGAAATATTTTCCAGGCCTCGGGGAACCCCTGCACATTCAGGCTCAAATAGAGGCCAGAAGTTACAAAATGATTATATTCATTTCATGGGTAGGCCTGTCTATATGCATGAATGGTGCTCTTAAACTAAAAATAAAGCATGAAACTTACCTCTTTAATGTGAGGTTGCCCGAATTTGAAATATTTTTTTAAATAAATTGTGATCTCCCAGGGAACCCCTAGTGACCTCTTGAGGAACCTGAGGGTGGCATGGAACCCTGGTGGAGAAACCCTGATCCATAGCAATGTGAGTGTAAGAATCTCTTCTTAGCCTGATGAAAATTCAGGAGAACGTCATGTAAGCAGCCAGCTCCAAAGGCCCACCTCTTCACCAGATCATAGGAAGCCTTTAGAAAGTAAATCAGAAATAGAGACGATGCTAAACAGAAAATAATCCATTTGCTGGAATTCCCATGTCCTTATCCCTGTCTACTGAATAGATCTTGCTAACGTGAACTCTGTGAGAGCCACGCTTGGAAGGGAATCCCTTTCAGGTTCAGGCAGATGCCAAAGAGCCTGAAACTGTTTGCAGAGGCCGCCATCTCCATGATAATGTGACCCAACAGCTCAGCGTACTTACAGGCTTATTTCAAGAAATGCTAAAAAAAAAAAAGGTTCAGCCTCTTCAGTGGCTCGTCTCACATTCTGTGAGCACAAGGTCTCCTTTTGCTGTGGAAACAAAGGAAGAACCACAGTGTGCATTTTCAGAAGCCAGTAACCCCTCTCAACCCTAAAGTGAGGGGCTGAACTGGTGTAATGCCTCCTGATAACCAAAGGCTTTGCCATCTGAGTCAAGCAAGTTTGGGGTTTGCTTGGGGGGGGGGGAATCTTTACAATAAGAAATAGATATAGAAGACCGTCCATGCCAGCCCCAAATAGTCAATTTAGGCCTGTGTATTTTATTAAGCATCCAAATATAAATCTGATAGCGTGGAAATCTGTAGCACGCCAGAACAGAATTACACCCATCCAAACTTCCCTTTTTGCAAGGCAAGAGAGAGATTCAAGGCTGCACTTCGAGCAGTGAAATTTCTTGAGCAGGCCAAGAGAAAATTGCTCTCATCTCTAATCAAAATCCTCATTTGCCTTTCTAAATGCTTCACAGGTGTGTTTTTCTTCAGTTCTCCCCCTTCCTTTGCCTTTTGTCCCAACCCAACTACCTCTTTTCTAGCCTGTGTGCTTTGGCCTTTCGGTTCCCGTGGGTTTTGTACAATATTTTGTAAACACCTTTGATGTGCTTTCAACTTAATGAAGGCTGGCTGGGAGAGAAATGAAGAAGAAGGGTATCTTGGGAAAGTAGCATCAGACTCCATTCTCTTCAAAAGCTACAAAGGGGCCGTTGCCCATGCCCGCGAAAATTTCAGCAAATGGCTATTTCCATGCAAAGGCTGCAGCTGCTGCCAGCTATTTATTGATTTATGTGTGGGTCAGGCTGGCTGTAACAGGCAATCTCTTGTTCATATACAGGCCTTCTTTCTCTTTTCTTCTTGTAAATGGCAAGGCAGGGGGATGTGTCTCATAGAGACGGGCAGCCTTGCTCTCCTATTCAGAAGTTTAACTCCTAGGAAAAGTAAACCTTGTGCTTTGTCACTGCACAGCTTCTGTGGTTGGGGCACCATGCTTTGTTTTCAGCTGGGGCTCAGACCCTCACAAGCCATAGGAGTTAATGGAATGAAGGAGCAGGGAGTTTCCTGCCTCCAGTGAAGGTAATTTTAGGAAAGGTGATGCTTGGCAAAGGGCTGGAGAGCAGGGAGCCTGACATGTCCTCATTCGGAGCATTGTGGGCCCTGGAACTCTGAACAAGAGAGGTCAACATCTAGACCCTTTATGAAGAAGTCAATTAACTAGAAATCCAAGGTCATGAATCCATCAAGCAAAGATGGATCAAGCACAGATGGAGAGAGCCAGTTTGGTGTAGTGTTTAAGGCATACAGGCTAGAAACCAGGAGACTGTGAGTTCTAGTCCCACCTTAGGCACAAAGCCAGCTGGGGGACCTTGGGCCAGTCCCTCTCTCTCAGCCCTGGGAAGGAGGCAATGGCAAACTACTTCTGAAAATCTTGCCAAGAAAACTGCAGTGACTTGTCCAGGTGGTCTCTGAGAATCGGATACGATTGAACAGATTAAAATATACATACATACATACATACATACATATATCCTAGAAACCAGGAGGTTGTGAGTTCTAGTCCCACCTTAGGCATGAAAGCTGACTGGGTGATTTCAGGCCAGTCACTCTCTCTCAGCCCACAACATCAGGCTCAGGCAACAAGCCGGTCGGTCATTTCCCATCACAACCAATGGATCAACATCCCATTGATCTGGAAAAAAAAAAAAACATCCTGCACCTGTGGGAAAAATGCTAGGAATTAAGAAAAAGGTGTCTTGCTAAATATAGTCCACATTAAAAGAGAATAGAGTTCCTTTTGGAAGCGAAATAATTTACCATTAGAGTCAAGAAATGATTGAGTTTTCTAGAGGAAAAAAAAAAGCCCTTCTTAGGAAGGGCAATGTACAGATTGCTCAAGGCGCCTGCTGCCACCAAGTAGTACCAAATTACAACTCTCCCTACCTCCTCTACTACTCCTATTCATCCACTACTCCTAGATTTTTTTTTAAAAAAAGTGTACTTACAAGCAATAAAGCAAGTCACAAGAAAAACATTCTTATTCAGCCTCTGAACTTGCATTCCTCTTCCATGGGAAGAATGGTTGAGCCATTTCTTTTGTCTCTAGCAGGGAATTTTGCAGCAAAACCAGCAGCCTTCCATTGTCCAGAACTACAAACGGAGTCCAGTCCTACAAGGCAGAGTAAGATGTTTATGCAGAGTATCTCGACTAGCAAAAATAAAACGAAGTTTTTTCCTCCAAGCCAGTTGTAAAAAACAGAAAAGTTTCACTGCTGCACTGAAGATCAGTTTAACTTAGTGTTTTTGATAAGAATAATGATATCATCGATCACTGTACATTTAAAACTGCTAATTAACAACTTCTTTTTGTTGACAGATGATCATGATCCATCAAGTTTCTCAACTGTTAGGAAGGAAGTTGCAATTTCAAGCAGAAACCAATATCATAAGCTTATTTCCACTCTGCTGAATTCTTCTCACTCCAAGTGGGCATTCATAGCAAAAGCCAATAATAGAAAAGAGCCAGTTGAAATTGGAAAAAGATGAAATAGAAATGCCAAAGGTGGGTTATGGATATGATGTGATTTACATGGAAGACAGGACTGCAGAAACAGAGTAGGTTTCACTTATAAAGATGTAGATTGAGGCTGTGTCACATCAGAGGTATTTAACATGACAAAGAAAATGGTAAGGTGTTTTTGAAGAACACAGTTTTGTCATAAAATAAAATATAGAATGCACATGCAGGTGATATTTTGAAGAAGAAAGAGAGGAGGGAGATGCAATGAATAGGCAGCCAACCCTTTTATTTCTCAAACCATCTTTAAAAAACCCTTGGTCATATATTAAGCTTAAATAGAGATGAGTTGAATCAGTTTATAAATTATATACTATGTAAATATTGATGCTTAAAATGTACTTTGCTATTCTGTTTCATATCCATTCTTGATAGCAGAAAAAATGGTTTTCCTTTCTTCCTAAAGAAAAAGAAAACTGTCTGTGATTTTGTGGGTGGAGACAGGATGCCTGTGCCTACGTGATAGTAACGGGATGGGTAAGTATCTTCTGTCTTTTTTTGTCACTATACAGAGGCCTCTTTCCAGATTCCTGGAGCTTCCCTGGCTTCCCATATTTTCATTCAGTTCCACAGGAAAATATTGGGAGAGAATAGCTCCCATAGGGGATTTGACATAATGGGAGCAAGAGCTGTCACAGTCTTAGAGGGTTGGGAAAGAAATGGAATAGAAAAATCAGGAAGCTGCTCCCAGCCTTGGAGCAACAATGAAGTAGTCTGAAAAGTCCCACCCAGATGAAAGCTAAGTAAATGTAAAGCACATGTTGAAAGTGGGAGAAAAACAGAAGCCCCTCCCTCTTTCTGAAGAAGAAAATTGGAGAAATTGGGAGGCAAACTCCAACTCAGTACCTTACCTAAATGCAGAAAAAGAAGCAGCAGGAGATAACACTCATTCTCCCACCCATCAAAACCCTTTCCTTCCCCCCAAGTGTTAATGCAGCCTGCAGAGACCAAAGGCTTAGCTGGATCTGCAGGGTGTAGCAAGGATGAAAAAGCAGAGGAATGCATTCACATGGAACACCAAAGTGCTCCTGCACTGAATATGAAAAATGATTCATGAGCATCCAGCTCAGTTCCACACAAAAAGTTTCCCCATCCCTGGCACTACACTGGGCGTACCCTCTTTCTTAGGGAAAGCTTGTGCATTTCATTTCCATAGATTCCAATGTTCCTGGGATAGGTTGGCAGTGGGCTGCACCCCTCTGCTTTCCCTGGGCTGTTCAGCTTCAAATGATTCATTCCTCCAGCGAAGAGAAATGGGTATATGAATTCAGTGGAGATAGATGCTGAGTGCTGAGAACCATCTGCTTTTCTGACCAGTGGTTTGAGGAGGTATAGAGGTCATCCCTCATCTGAACCTCAATTAACTAAGAACATTGCTCTCCTCGGCTTCAAAACTGGCAAGTAGCCTTCTGTAATAGAAATTAGAATCACTATACCCTGCCATGGGGAGCTGCTTGTAATTAGCTACTTAGCAGGCAGTCATGCTGTAGAAATGTATGTAACCATCTTATTTAGAACACAGACTAAACCTGAGCTCCTTCCAGATATGTAGACTTCAACCTGGGCTCCTGCAAGTTGTGTAGACGTCAATCACCAGAATTCCCCAGCCAGCATGGTCACTGCTGAGAAATCTGCAAGTCCACGCATCTCGGTTAAGAAAAGCCAAACCAATTGTTTAAAACAGGTGTAGGCAAACTCATGAAACCAAGAGGACCCACGCTCCTCCTCATTATGCTGCTGCAGGTTGGTGATCGGATTTTCCACGCAAACTGAACTTTTTGGAGTTAGGTTCAAAATATTGCAGGCCACTGCCCACTACCACAGCCCCAAGATTTTGCTCAGAAATGTTGGCTGAAAGACGTTCAGCTCAGCTATGAATAAAATATGCCCTTCGCACAGCGGAGGCAGATCTGCCTATCGGAGTGAAAGTAAGAGAGATCCCTTCAGGCATTGTGTTGAGGAGTCAAAGGAATCCAGACAGAACACTGCAAGCAAGTGGAGAAATTGATGTATATCACCCATCAAGGGAAAGACGGGTAGTTCTTTCTGACTGTAAAGACAGCACTATGCTTGCTGTTACAAGATCTATAGATCTCGAAGCTTTGATACAAGTAGAAAAAGTAAATGTGCTAAAAGTTGGCTTCTTGGTGTCATGGCTAAATAAAAGACAAAGCAGAAAAAAATGCAAGTCATTCATTTCAATCCCGATAGTTCTCAGGAGAGAGACCAGAGGGGGGTGGGAGGGAGAACCCCAAACAAAACTCTTTTTCCCCTTTCATCTTGAAGAAAAATATTTTCTGTGTTCCAAAGAGGTCTGCAGAAATTTATTTGGACCCGTGTGCTGTTGTGGAGGAGGAAGCTTGCAAATAGGTTTGAAGAAAGCAGCCGAACTTAGAAAATTGCAGCTTGGGGAAGACAATTGCATTTCTCCTTACCTGCAGTTTCTGCAGATTTTAATTAGATATCTATCATTCTCATTAGCATTGCTGTAATTACAGAGAATTATGAAGTAGAGGATGGGACTCTTTTGTTCCTTGAGGTCTAACATGGGAAAATAAGGCAAGGAAAAGAAAAACAGCAGATTTTTTTTTTACAAGCCAGAATTTTTTTGGCATGTAATAAAGCAGCATTTCTTCCCAATGATTTGAGATCACTATTACTGGATGTACCTCAGAAAAAATTAAGCCAAAGCTGAAGTCCTTTTGCAAACATGTTGGGATGCATCTGTAGAGAGAGAAGCACCTTCTGCTTGTTTTTTTTTCTTTTTTTTCCCCTTGAAATTCTGATCAGTCAGGGTTCCAAATCATAAAGAGAATGGTTATGCCTTTGCTTGCTTGCTTGTAGCAGCAGTAAACAACTTAAGGCACCAAGCTTGAACCTAGCCTACTTCACAGAATTTTTATGTGGGGATAATATTAGCGGAGATCTCCATATAAGCTGTCTTAGGGTCTTCTAGGAAATAAACAAAAATATGGTGGACTTTCTTCCTATTTCCCTTTTTTGGGACATCTTGCCTGATGAAGAGCTATGAATAACTCAAAAACTTACACATCTTTTATTTCATTTTGATTGCCCCCTTGGCTGATCTTAAAAAGCTAAATTGGATTGAGTCCAGTTAGTACTTAAATGGGAGTCCACATGGAAACCCCAGAGGTGTGGAGAAGACTGGGAAGCAGCCTTTTAATACAATCTTATTACATGCTGAACTTTCTAAGCCAAGGTGGGTGGTGGTTACGATGTTGGACTAGGATCCACAAGACATAGGATCAAGTCCATCTTCAGCCATGGAAATTCACTGGGTGATTTGGGGCCAATCACTCTCTCTCTCATGTAAAACACACAAGTTTGTTAATTGGGAAAAAACAGAGGAATAAACATTATACGTTTGAGTTCCTGAAGGAAACAGCTTTGATGGAAATCTAATGAATACATAAATAATTAGCACAAATCTATTGGAGGAAGGCAATGGCAAATCACTGCCATGCTGTTGGCATGAACATTGTATGTCGTGCCCATGAAATTACCAGGAGTTGAGCTCAATAAGAAGACTTGGCTTGGATAATAGTAATATCAACCTATGATTTGGAAGTTTTTTCTACCCATGAACCAACATCGCTATGATTGGTTCTTGTGTGGCATAGAAAGAGATTTATGAATGTTGCAATCCCCAGGTGCACAGCAAGTTTCTGACAACATTTGTTATCCAGTCCCATCTTCTCCACAGCCACTGTCCATGGACTTTTGAGTTGGCTAGGTAAGCATCACTTTGGTTTTCATTGTTTGTTTGTTTAGGAAACAGAGAAGTAGACAAATGGAGAAGTAGAAAATGGAGAACCAATCCAGTCAAGATGAATAATGCTCTGCATTGCTAGAACCAGATGCGACTATCAGCCCCTTCTTCTATGGTGAAGAGAGATAGAGCTAGCCTATATGGTGTGCCCAGCATTCCCATCCCCATTACACCTCAGATGGGACCATCCCATGTATGGGGTCCAAGGCAATTGCTCCTCCCACCACCGTAAAAATGCTGTTGATGGGTGTAGTCTTCATTCTACCAGGACTCTTCCTCTATCTTTCACTGGCTTTCTAAGTTCCCTCCACATTAAGAAATATGAATAGTTGAGTCCAAAAAACAATGTTACATGTAAAAACACACAATGACCTTGGAAATGGAAAAGCGAATCAATTGATGAGGATGCCTTGAGAGCCAAACCTAATTTGTGCCATTTCTCCAATCTTCTCTAGTCTGTTCTGAGAACTATTGGAACAAACACTCTTTAAAAGCTCAGTGCTTGTGGCCTTTAAACAACTTTTGTTGTGTGGGAGCAGTGCCAATAAACTGAAGGTCAGTCTCACAATTTCCATGCCCCCTTAAGAAAAAGAAAAACCAGTTGTATCTTGAAAAACCTCTGTATCTTAAAGATGCTCCTTTTGGAACTGTTATTCAGATCACGTCCAGATTTACCAATCAATCACTGAAGTATCTCAAGGATACAGAAGTATTAATCTCAATGAACCACATCAGAATACCACAATATTTGAATGCATAAGCTGCTCTCCATTAAAACGTCTTTAAAATTCCCTCTGCCCACTTTCCACAACATTTCTCTGTATTCATTTGATTGAACAGATGACAATATTCATAATTCTCATCAGAAAATTTATCACACACCAAAAATGTTCTTGTTGGAGGGAGGGAGAAGGAAGGAAGGAAGGAAGGAAGGAAGGAAGGAAGGAAGGAAGGAAGGATTCAGTTTTCTGTTTAGCTTTTAAATCTAGTCCTGTTACTGCTGAAGGTTTCGTTAGCTGTATAAGGGTAAATTGATATGACTCCTTCTCGGATGCCATCAGCTGTTTAAATTCTGGGTTTGTGTATCACAAATCCTCTTAGCTGTTTATCATGACAGAGATCAAAAGTATCTACTTCCATTTTTCAAATAACCACAGTTTAGAAAATCATCCAAATAAAACACTAAAGTTGTGTTAGGATTAGTTGAAAGAAACCTACTTTATAAATCACCCCAACTCTGACTGTAGAGAAGTTAGGTTTTGCAGAAAAAACTGCAACTCATGGTTGTAAAAGGGTTGGGTGCAAAATTCATTTTGTATACCCTTAAAAATGAACTGGCCTGTTTAGGATTTTCAGACTGATATGCATTATACAGTAGTTCTTCAATGAACGTATATAGAACTCCATCAAAATAACATTAAAATGAGGAAAACATAAATTGAAATGTATGTAAATGTTCACTGACTTTATATATATTATATCAGTGAACATTTACATACATTTATGTAAATATATATATACACATGCACACACACACACATACATACATACAGAAGAGGGATGGAATCAACTAAAAAAAGGGAGAATATTTTACAAAGTATAACAGATCCATCCATAACTGTAAAGAAGACGTAATTCTCCCAATATTTCCTCCCATAGGTACACTTTTCATTCAGTAGTGGCTTCACAACTGTGACTGCAGAATAGAATAAGGGTTTTATTATGACCACTTTGCATAATTATTTCTTTTTAAGAACCGTACAGCTTCTTAAGAAATTCATCCATGGTTTCTGGAGTTTCAGAGAGAGAGCTGAGAATCCTCTGAACAGGAAAGAAGGGAAGGATGAAGGTGATCAAAGTAGGAAAGTCATGCCCAAGGTAAATGCTACATTTTTCTGAATCTCCATCCATAAGTTAATTTTCCTTCTTGTTTTTTCTGCCTTACCTAATCTTGAAACTACTAAGCTGAATTTTAATTTGCTGAAAGTCAGTGGAAACGAAGTCTGCGGCTGTCAAACTGACAAGCGGGGGGGCATGCCCTCACATGGAACAGGGTGAGCATCCACATGCTAGCAAAAAAAACAATGATCACACACTCCTATTAATCAAAAGGACATGATAAGGGAATGGAATCATTGTATAGATCAATGCAAAATGTGTAACATTACTTTATAAATCCATAAATGCACATGGAGGAATTCTGATCCTACAGAACAAGTAATGTTTCTATCAATATGAGGTGGCCACCATGAGAAGAATTTCAATTTCCTGGATTAATTTAGATCTAATTCATCCACTGCAAGACCAAAAAAGCAGCTCCCTATGAGATATAATTAGACACTTATCTTAATTAGATCATAAAAACATGGTAGTTGTTCCTCTAGTTTGATCTCATGTGGCATCCAGAAAACAAATGTACGTGTCAGCTGATCGGCAGTTTTGAAAAAGCCAGCGTGCATTTATTTTGATCAGATACGTAGCTTAGCTTTCTGCCCATAGAAATGTCAACAGACTAAAGAAAGGGACAGGGCTTTGATCATGCAGTCACAGCCACTGTTTTGATTTTTGGACACCTCCCCTCCTCCTCCGTGGATGCCCCTGCCACTGAGTGCTCAAGGCTGCTTTGTATTTTATACTAGAAAATATATATATTTAAATCTAGACTATATTTGTGCCACGTTGACTAATTTTTTAAAAAAATTAGTTCCAGTAATAAAGCCAGATTTATTAAGGGAGGGAGTGTAGAGAATAAAGGAGATGGCCTTGATGGAAATCCTCAGGAACGATTACCTAGGCAAAAGGGGCTGAAGCACTTAGATAGCATTCAGAAGTGGGCCAGAGAGACACCTTCCTAATTCACTGGAGTATAAGAAGGGGGAGGAAGTACAGAACAATCAGACTTGAAAGATGCTGTTATTAGAGCCAATCTCAATCAAAGTAGTTCCAGCCTTCCTGTGGAGTTAATTTCCTGGTCTGGTCTACCTAGTGGGGCAGACAGGGAGAGAAGCCACAGCTGGGCCCATTTTCTTTTATGTATTTGTTAAATTTATATCCCACTTGTTGTTCTGGAACTCAAGGCAGCATGCATAACACTCCCTTCTCCTGCTCCTCCTTTTTCCCACTGCCTCAAGCTTATATAGTAGATTGGTCGGAGTCGCAAGAACTGGCCCAAACTCACCGAGTGAGTTTCTGTGGCTGAGCAGGTACAAAACCCATTCATAGACCAACACCTTAACCACTGAAATCCCCTTGAAGCTCCACACCAGCAAATCACCAATTATTGGCACTGGGATGTGTGTGTGTACATGCATGTGTGTGTTTGAATAATGTAATAGAATTAATGGAAATAATACATAAAGATACTATTGCAATCTAAAGATTCCAGCACTTGCAGGGTGGCTGAGTCCTTGGTGCTCTCTGAGCTTGGCTGTTTGCTTGCAGACATTTCATTACCCAACTAGGGAACATCATCAATGCCAGTGAGTGTGGGGTTTGTTCCCTATTTATATGCAGTAGCTTGCCTTGCCAGTGTTGGTGGGGGTGTGGTTTCCTCCTTGGTATTCCTTGAATAGGGTACTGTTTTCTGCCTGATTGTTTGTCTGGTGTTAATCCCTGCTTATCTGAACATTGGCTGCTGGAAGGGATGTGTTCTAGTCCTTTTGCTTCCTTCTCAGGTTTTTTATTGTCTCTTTTGAATGGTGTATAAATGTGGATGATCTCTATATGTCTACTGATGGCTGATTTATCTGAATGCCAAGCTTCCAGGAATCCCCTAGTATTTTTGGACTTGGCTTGGTCTAAGATGCTTGTAGTATCACAGTTGAAACTGTGGTTGAGTCTATCCATGTGTTATGAGATGAAGGACTTTTCATCATGTCTTCTGGTTGCTAGTTGGTATTTGTGGATGTGCTGTGCTAGTCTTCTGCCTGTCTGTCCTACATAGTGGCTGTCACAGTCCTTGCATTGTATGTTGTAGATGACCTCTGTTTTCTCTTCTTGGGCTACTGGGTCTTTTGGTTTGCTTAAGATGTTTTGGAGGGTTTTAGTTGGTTTGTGTGCTATAGTGATGCTGTGTGGTTGTAATATTCTGTTGGTTGTATCTGAGATGTTTTTGATGTATGGAAGTGTTACCCTTTTCATAGGTTGTACTGGTTGCCCTGTAGCAGGTTGTGTGGTCAGGCATTTCTTGATAAAGTTGTGTGGGTATCCATTTTGTTGGAAGATGTTGTATAGGTGGTCTGTTTCCTCTTTCTGGCATTCCAGGTTGCTGTGGTGTGTTTGTGCTCATCTGAATAATGTTCTTACTCAGCTCCTCTTGTGGGAGGTTGGATTGTTACGTTGGTAGTGGAGCACTTGGTTGGTGTGGGTTGTTTTCTGTTTCCTCTGCTGATGAGAATATCCAGGACAGGTAGTGTGTTGTTTTCTTCTTGCCTTGTGAATTTTATCCCATCTTCCAACAAAATGGATACCTGCACAACTTAGAGGTGAGACTACCAGAAAATTCCACAACAGATTTTCAAATATTACACCCTGGAAGAAGGCAATGGCAAAACTCTACTATATTGCTACCAGTAAACTTCATGAATGTGTCTATGAAGTTATCAGAAGCCAAACTTGCTCAGAGAAGACTTTAATTTACATTGGGAAATATGTTCTTCCATTTACTTGGTGAAAATGTGGCCAAAATGTGTGTTGAATGTCCTCATTTTCACTGGATAATCTTCCTTCCAGTGGCTTGCAACCTTCACATCCCTACATGGACAGATCAATATGGGAGTCCAGACTAATTTAAGGGAAGCTAGTTGACTCTAGCTTCCCAGTTCATCAGATAAGATTATGGCAAGGTAGAGAGGACAAATTTTGCCCAGATTTAATTTTTCAGACTGTGGAGTCTTTGGTGCTCTCCAAGCTATTTCATTACCCAACTAGGTAACATCATTAGCGCCAGTGAGTGTGGGGTTTGCTCCCTGTAATATTTTATATTATATAGTTTATATTATTTCCAGAGATAAGAATCCCACCTGTTAGGTAGAAATAGGTATGCATTTACAACTACACCTTCCATTTATGTATTGGTTGTATTTACAAACATATTTAACCAGGTTAGAGATCTTTGTACAGCATGTTAAGTTGGGTTAGAGTTCATCTTAGTTACTTTTCATGACTTTGCAAATTGTATGTCAGCTCCAAGATGTAGATCAAATCAAGAAAACAACTCCACATCAACTCTACTCTAAACTACATCTATTAAGGAGAGTCAGTTTGGTGTATTGGTTAAGGCACCAGGCTAGAAACTGGGAGACTGTGAGTTCTAGTCCTGCCTTAGCCAACAGGATGACCTTGGGCCAATCACTCTCTCTCAGCCTAGGAAGAAGGCAAGGAGA
Source organism: Candoia aspera (assembly GCF_035149785.1). Taxonomy (NCBI): domain Eukaryota; kingdom Metazoa; phylum Chordata; class Lepidosauria; order Squamata; family Candoiidae; genus Candoia; species Candoia aspera. The sequence continues at coordinate 15,666,348 of NC_086164.1, forward strand.
AAATACTTCTAGAAATGTTCCCAAGAAAAGTGCAGGGACTAGTCCAGGCGGTCACCAGGAATCAACACTGATTCGAAGGCCCCCCCAACCCCCCCCCAAAACCCCACTATTAAGATGGGCTATAGTAACATAATCTTCCAAGTCTGATTATGCTTTGCCTCCTCCCTCTCTTATACTAATGTGAATTAGGAGTGTGTCTGTCTGAGATATTTTCACATTCCTCCTTCATTGCTTGGACTTAAACGATTTTTCCCTCCTCATTGGTTTAGTAATGGATCTCACCTCTCTGTATCAAGTTCATCCTCTTTTCTCTTTACATTGTGTGATCCCAGGCTGTTTTGTTAGTTGGTAGTACAGTGTATCATGTAACCTCTGGAACTGGGGTTGGTTTAATAACAATGTTCGGCATGTTGTGTGAACAAGTCTAAAAAAATGGAAGGAACCTAATCACTTCTTTTTTTACCCTCTCTCCCTTTACAACCTTACTATGAAATAGATTGATGTTTCACAGCAAAGCCAATTGTAGAGGGACCTGGAAGGATTTTGCATAGCCATATATTTCTGAAATAGCTGAAATATTTTCTCCCAGTGTCAGTGAGTTAACTTTTGGGTAATCGCTGAATATAATGAATGTTAAACTTTAAAGAATGCATCAGGTTCCTTGCTGGAGTGATTGACACAAATGAGCCCTTTTTTACCATTGGACAAGGAACATTAAACACCTAGTAAAGAGAGGCAGAAAAATATGGCATGTGGAGGACCAGCGGCCATCAGGGAGATGGCATGCCTGCCATTAGGAAAAGATGGAGATGGATCGTGGACATTTTTATCAGCATGGGGAAGTTGTTACATTTGATAGAATAACAAAGTAGTTAAACTAGAGGAAGGACTCTGGTTTTGGAACCCAAGTGGCCAGACACATCTTGTATCTGGTTTAGCAATACCCCTTTACTATTATATTTTTATCCCACCTTTATTATTTTTATAAATAACTCAAGGTGGCGAACATACCAGTACAAATCCCTCCTCCTATTTTACCCATAACAGCCACCCTGTGAGGGGAGTTGGGCTGAGGGAGAGTGACTGGCCCAAGGTCACCCAGACAGCTTTCGTGCCCAAGGCAGGACTAGAACTCTCAGTCTCCTGGTTTCTAGCCCAGCACCTTAATCACTAGACCAATACAAAACCATATTATCACTTCACTTGATGGTTTGGTTCACACACACAATGGCTGGGTTCCCCCAAAGCACTGAATCAGCTGTCACCAAATCCCACTTTAGCCCATTTTCATATAGCATTGTGTGAATCCATCTAGCATTTTCCCTGTAACAGAACAGATACTACAAGCTAGAACATTTGTAATATTTGAAATGTTTAGCAAACAATGGTGGAAATATATTTTATTTAGCTAATTTCAGGATGGCTCAGCTTTTCTTGCCATAAATGGCATCTTAAATCAGTTCCTTGTACTCCATCCAGTCTTTGATGTTTGTATTGGCTATAACATCTGCTGAATCAAAATTATAATCCCACTCCCTTTAATTAAGATTATGCTTTGGCCCTATAACATTTCTCACAATCAATTATTGTTTCATGGATATTTCTTCTTCTATTTACTGCTTTTTTCTCTTTTATTCACAAATGTAGCCCAGCCAATCAGGAACCATGTAATAAATGGTGTGTAGCAACCACACTTGGCTATAGTATGATGCTATTGTGAACAATGCAATCATCTCAAAACAAAAGCAATATTGGACAATGAACTGGGTAATATCATATGATAGATTTGAAGGGAAATAATCAGCCCAGAGTGCAAGACAGTCTGAACAGAAAATGACAAAAATAAATCCAAGGAAGGAAGACAGTTCCTTGATTACAATTGCTGAATAGCTTTCCAAAACAATGAATAGTTTTAGGCAAATAATCATAATAATTAGCGGCTTTACAAAGCTCAAGGTTTCTGTTTGTTTGTTTGTTTTGTTTTTAATGGATTGTCTTAATAATCCCTACAGCAACCTATAGGTATTATGTAGGTATTAAAGCTGAAGCTATCCAATAAGGATTAGCAGACCAGATTCAAAGAGCCATTTTAGCTATAATACACTTGTGGTCGGTAAGATATTACAGGCCTCTATGCCTTATTACTCTTTTCATTCATTTTGGTTCCCACATGTTACTATAAAGACCTTATTCTACACTGCAACAATATTTTACATTTTCTTTAATAATGGCTACATTGCAATTTTTTAAAGGATGCACTTTCTTTAATGAACACAGTTGGGACATTTTTTTCAGTGAATCACGTGAGAAAATATATGAAGTTGTTGTTACAATGCTGCTTTTATTCATTTTCAGTGTGAGTTTTAATAAACGGTTTAAGTCAGGAAGTTTGATAGGTAACTATGTTTATTTTGCACATGCCAAGCAGAAGTGTAAATTGGATGTACAGTACGTGTGTGTGTGTGTGGAAATCAAAGCTAGCCTTCCCGTTTCTGTTTCCCAGTCACCAGTAACCTTTGAGGAATTCTATCCAGTGGAATCCTCAACAAACCACAAAGATGCCCAAATGGCTGCCATTACATTCCTGTGTCCTGATGTCAGATGCAGGTACGTAAGTTGATATATTTCCTTACCTGTCGTCATTTGTATCGTGATTCTGCCCCTGTAAACCCCTAATAAAATCACCTAATCTGCACTTCTTTGATATTCTGAAGTTCACCTTGTGAACTGGGAGTTGAAGTCCACAACTCCTCTAACTTTCTCATGCAGTGTTTGTCAACCTTGGCAACTTGAAGGTCTGTGGACTTCAACTCCCAGAATTCCCCGGCCAGCCATGCTGACTGGGGAATTCTGTAAGTTGAAGTCCACAGACCTTCAAGTTGCCAAGGTTGACAAACACTGCTCTAATGGATTGCGAAATCCCTGAATGGTCCCTTGCAATCCTCCAAAAGTTAAAGGACAAATCACACTAAGCCCTTATCTAATGTGACATGAAGCCAAGTAAGCACATACTGGCTGCGCATTCTTGGGTACCCACGAAACTCCCCACTCTATCCAATTCTATCTTCTAAGATTCTTTTCATTAAAAAAAAGTGAATGGGAACCTATGGTATGTGTTCTTCAACATCAGTGGTCCTCAGTGAGCCAACTAGGCTTCTTAGGAAATAAAATGGTGGCTTACTGCCACCCAGCACTTGGTTGCCATTTGGTATCTGGGCATCAGCCTCCAAAATTGGGGGCTAATGGTTTAGTTAGTTATTATCATTTGTAAATCTTAGTTTATGGTGTAGCATGAATCCAGCTACTGTGTTTTATTCAGCAAATTATTCTATGTTATATTCGTATTTCCTTTTTTTATCCCCCTTGGGAACTCAAGGTCCTCTCATATTTCCCTATAACAAATCATGTGGTTCCTTCAGCTTGGGAGATTGACCCAGAGTTACCCAGATCAAATGGGGACTTGCATCCAGATCTCCCTGGCCCCATACAGGTAAATATGTCCCAAGATACAGAGGGTTGGGTTCTTTCTTCCCCTAACCCAGTCCTGGAGGAATCTTGTAAACCTCTTAACAGCCAAGAGTAAGGAATGCTGGGAGTTGTAGTTTAGCAGCAACCAGTAAGCCATCCCATCCCTGCTTGCTTCTACTCACAGAAATTATTTTAATCATGGCATCATCTCAGCCCATGTGCCAGTCCAACATGTGCTGTGGCTTGGACATGAATACACTTCCTTATATAAGGCCAAAGAAATGCGACTTGCTTGCTAAAACTGCTCAGAGGAGATAAGCCATCATTTGTCCCCCTCCAAATGCCACTTTCTGCTTTTGTCTGTTTCCACATTTTCAGGACACCCAGCTGCATCTGTCCTGAGGCATTAACCAGCATCAGCAAAGGAAGGCAACAGCAGGCATAAGTAGTGGCCTGCAAGAAAATGACAAATCAGTCTGGTGAATTTGAAGAGACAAGTTTCAAAAAGATCACAGGTGGAAAAGGCAGTTTTTTAACCACAGTTCATTCGAAACCTGGAAGTAAACAATAAAAAAGAGCTGTTTCATCCTCAGAGCTTCTAGAAAACCAGTTTTCCTGCCACAGATTTTGTTACAGCTGCCTGCACCACCATTTCACAGTCTGACGAACAAGATTTCAATTCAAACTTAAGTTCACCTGAATGACAGAAGGAAAATGGGAAGTGGACTCGACCTGTCAAAGGAGGAGGAGGTAGAAGATGAGGGGGAAAGAGCAAAAAGAGAAGGGAACATCAGCAGGAGAGATAGGGAAGGGAAGGGAAGGGAAGGGAAGGGAAGGGAAGGGAAGGGAAGGGAAGGGAAGGGAAGGGAAGGGTTTTTTTTAAATGAAACTGTGCATCCTAGGATTGGAAAAAACAAGTATATAAACTAGAACAGAATAAAACTGACAGAAAAATGTCTGGTTAATGTTTTAGAAAGGTATACCTCAAGTTAATAAAGCTGTGCAATGCTTCCCTTTGAAGCTCTGATTCAATGAGAATTCAACTGAATTATATATGTTTAACAAATCAAATTCAGTTAAGTCAGTCTAACAACCTGAATGACTCTTTCAGCAGAATCACAAAATTGAATAGCAAGTTCAACCTGAACTGCAATTTTAAAACAAATGTGGGCCCTTTCATTAAATTAAGGAGCAAACTATATCTGATATGGAAGATCAGGTTTTCTGCACCGGATTTAAAATTTAGAATACACCCACAAGACAGGAGAAAGTTAGCTTAAGTAGTGTTTGTAGGGAAAAGTATTTAGTCTGTGGATGCTCCAGAATTTTCACTTAAACTGACCAGCTTTGCACAATTTAATTGGCCTATAGGAAAACAAAAATCTTTTCATTTTTGGATTTTTCTGCATTTCACAATACATTTTTCACTAAATGAAAATTATTATCAATGGTTATTTGCCATGAATGCTAGATATCAGAAATAGTCAGATTTAACACCTGGAATCTCACACCAGGAAAATGAACCTCAAGATTTACTAACCAGAATCTGGTACAAAATTACATGCCTTATAATTAAACATGTCTGAGTTCTGATTGGAGGTCACAGTTTGTCCAATGTAAAAATCTACTCATGATTACTGCAATCTTGTTATTTTTTCCCAACTTAGTGGAATGTTGGAAAGAAGTAATATACAACAGGTCAAAACTTTGTCCATTAGGGTAATTCTCTAGAAGCTGGACACCATTGCTGGTGTGGGGGGAAGAAGCTGGCACAAAAAGTTTTAAAAGTGGGCCAGACTTTCCCCAATACATCTCCATGGGACAGGCAAATGGGCAGGATGGTGTATAGTTAACCTCCACTCCATTCTAAGCCTCCTCCCAGTGTACACATTCACACAAATACACATGGACACAAGGCTAGGGGACAGCAGAAGCCCACATACAAAGAGGCAACGCATTGCTTCGTTATCCTAAAGAAAATACAGATGCCCATTCTGGCAAATGGATTGGAAAGAATTTTAGAAGTCATGCACTGCAATAAATCAACAAACAAACAAATATCCTCCCCATTTTGAAAGTATAATTCAGGTTGGAAAGCAGCTTTTTTTTTTTTGCTGCTTTCAGGTACTGCAGTTCAGAGGTATCTGCAGGATGTGGTCAAAAAAAATCAAGATGGCAACTCTGACTCTGTGATTGAATGTCTTGTTGTTTGTCTTGTTCTTTATCTGCACACCCATCTTGATTTTTTTGATCACGCCCTGCAGACACCCCTGCTCCAGTTCCTGAATTAATTCTCCTATTTCATCTGGAATACAGAAGCACTGCAGTACAGAATAGCATCTGGATCAATAACAGAAACCTGGCCAGTCATACTCAGCAGGAACGAGTTTTGCTTGAAGTTCCTTGAGCTATCCTGCATGAGCTACCATGAAGACTCAAGGAATCTCAATAAAGTTAAAAGAGAGTTTCTTAAACATCAATCCTCCCATATTTTTAACACTTTAGATCCCAGGGTACTAGCTAGGGATTTACTCTCTGTATCAGAAAGAGGAGGATTAGAAATACAGGAAAACGAATGCCGTCCTGAGAGTTTACTTTCCCTATGAATGAGCCTGCTTTACTGCAGCAGCAGGACAAAGAATTCTGCTATTGATCTTTTCTAGTCTGTATCTTTCCATTGCTCTCCCTATTTGCCAAGGTTCTCTGCATAATCATCTGCAAACCTGATGGTTTTCCTGTGGGATTTAATTGAAAAGCAAGAAGTCAGAAAAGTCAGTCCCTCCCTCTCTCACACCTATTTATCATATGATCTCTCCATATGTATGACCTAACGAAAGCATTTTCTGGTTTAGTAAGGCTACTTAACTTTTTATTTCTTAGTTCATTGAAACACTGTCGTGTTGATGTGCTTAGTTTTGATAGGCCTTCCATTAGCCCACCCTGTGTGATGGGCAGGTCTAAGTTAAAGGGTTGTAGGTTTTGCATTTAGCATGTTTATGCAGCTTCCCTCTTTAGAATAATAACATCACAGAATTAAAAAGAGGGCAATGGGAATATCTCCCTTGTGGAAAAGGTTTGGAGTTTTTAAGCTTAGGAAAAAAGTGATCGAGGAGGTAATGCTCAGGATGCATAAAATTCTGTATGGAATGGACAGCGTGGACCAGCAAGTTTTTTTTCTCTGTCTCAAAATATTTGAACCAGGGTTCATCCAACAAAAAATATTGGAAGGTGATTTAGAACAGATAAAAGTAATTATTTCTTCATACAATGTATAATTGACCCATGAAATTCCTTGTCAAAAATTTTTTTTTTTCTTCTTAGCATTTTTCACCCAGCCAGCTTTCATACCTAAGATGGGACTAGAACTCACAGTCTCTTGGTTTCTAGCCTGGAGTTTAATCACTAGACCAACTGGCTCGCTATCAAAAAAAATGTGGTGATTGCATAAATTCATGGAAGAAAGTTATCAAAATTCAATGTTCTTCCAGTTTGGGGACAGTGTGCCTCTAAGTAACAGTTTCAAGGGAATGATGGTGGGAGAGGGGTATGCCTCCATCTCCTGCTTACAAACATCATACAACAAGGTTATCCTTCCACTGGTATGTAAAAAGTAGAGTGAATTGTAAATGGGATTATTGAACCCAGTTCATTGCTGCATCGTGATACAGGTAGAGGGGGCCGGTGGATTTTGTTTTTCCTGTTACATGTATTTCCATTTCATTATACAGCTTCATGGCATTTCCTAATTAGAAAAAGCTTTATAGGAGGAATTTCCTGGCAGTTCTTCCCTTGGGATTTAACGAAAGTCTGAAAATCAACAGAGGCCGCAGAATCCTTGCGAAATATAGAAACTATAGTTTCCAAAATTCTCAGCCAGTATCACTACTCTGGAAGCTGCAGTCCCAAGATATCTGGAGGGTCCTGTATTGGGTTAGCTCATGGTAAAATATAACAAAACTCACTAGTACTTTTGGATAAAAAAAAAAAAAAATTACATCCCCAGTGTCTCATGTGCCAGCCTTTTAGCATAAACTTTCAGTCAAACTATCCTGAGCTGATCAAAATAACTCTGCTGCTTTGTACATAAAACATCTTCCAGCTTAATGCATCTTGGATTTTGATGTCTTTTACCATTTTGAGAAGTATCCCTTTAAAGTGGAGCCCTAGGTGCACAGCATAACTCGTCCTAGTAGGTTTTCATGGACAGAGAGCCCGGTCTTTTGCATTTTATTCTGTTTTGAACATGAATCGCTTGTCAAAATCAATCCATCAAGGATTCAGAGAACTCCAGATGCCAGGGGCACACTCATCTCTGTGGAAGAATGTGTATAAAAAAACATAAATCCAAAGTAGTTGAAAGCTGAGGAGGGGGAACATGTTTCTGAATGCCCAAAATGGCCCTGTGGCTCATATTGACACTTGTCCAGCATGAGTCAAATGACTTACAAAAGGAAGTGAGAAACAGATCTGTTTGGCTAGTAGTTCACATAGGATTTTTAAAGAGAAAACTCCGTTATTTTCCCAGGGCTTTTCTCAAGCAAATGGATGGTACATTGCAATATATATTTCCCTCTGAGAGGCCTCAGAGACAGTCCAACACATAGTGGCAGGATGTAAGATGCAGGCAGGAACAGTATACACCAAACGGCACAACCAAGTAGCTGGCATTATGAACAGGAACATACAGAATTATGCACAGGATATGAACTAGACCTTCCCAAGTCCAGATGGGAGATTCCACAGAAGGTCATAGAGAATAACAGGGCTAAGATCCTGTGGGATGTCCAGATCCAGACAGACAGGCAGGTATTGGCCAATCAACCAGACATCATCGTAGTAGACAAGGACCAGAAGACAGCAGTGGTGACAGATGTAGCGGTGCCAAGTGACAGCAACATCAGGAAGAAGAAGTTGGAATGAGAAGCTGGAGAAGTACCAGGGCCTGAAGGAGGAACTAGAGAGGATGTGGAAAGTGAAGGCCAAAGTGGTCCCAGTGGTGGTAGGAGCACTTGGGGCTGTGACTCCCAATCTGGGAGAGTGGCTCCAACAGATTCCCAGGAGCAACATCAGAGCTCTCTGTCCAGAAGAGTGCAGTGCTAGGAATAGCTAAGATACTGTGCAGAATCCTCAAACTCAGGCCTCTGGTAGGGGACCCAAGGCTGAGGAAGTCACATACTACCCATAGGATGAGAAGAGAATTTTTACTGAAGCTTTTGACAAGGGATAATGAGTCTCCAGATGTTGCTAAACTACAGCTTCCAACATCCTTTGCAATTGTAATGTTCACTGGAGCCTTTGAGTATTGTAATTTAGCAACATCTGAAAAGGCAGAAACCCCTGCCATTGCATTAGACCAAGGATCAAGCCAGTTGTCATGATAAACAGATTAACAATCATTGTATTTTTGTAGGAAGAAAAGGGAGGGAGGGTTAGGTTACTTGGAAGATAAAAGATGTGGCTGACTTCAAAAATGGGTTGGACCCATTCATGGAAGTCATGGGGATCAATGGATGTTAGTCTTGGTGGCTGTGGGACTGCCTCTGAAGGCCATCTGCTGGGAAACTAGTGGGCTTCCTTGTGCAGCTGGTTGGCCACTGTGAGACAGATAGTTGGACTAGATGGGCCAGTGATCCAACCCATGAGCACACTGCTTATGTTCTTATGTTCTTAAAATGGCAAGCTGAAACCATGCCAGAGCTTGAGAAACTTAACTGTCAGGTACTGCATTTCGAGTCACTGGCATACAGGTTAACTTTATAGAGATGAAGGTGTCACAATTCGTAACTTGCAATCTGTATAGCAAATGAGAAATCCACATGGATTGATGTTTGCTATGAGTTATATTGGTTGCATTCACTGGTTATGTCTTGATAGTAGGATGTGTTAACCAGCCATAATTTGCAAACCATTGTTTATGGCTTAGCTAATTGTGTGATCAATTGCAGTTTATTCAACAAACTATATTGTATGACTCCAGATAGTGCTGTGGAAGAGTGAACTCACTACCTGGAGTAAGCAGGCATTTTTTCCCTCCTGGGACCCAGAGTTTTGGTGCTACCTGGGAAGGAGGGTTAAAACAGCCCCACCCTCTCCTTAATGGCAGAGTTTGTTTTATAAAAAGGGAACTGAAATCAAGCATGGGTACTGGTGTGTCGAGGAAAAGAGTCAAGCCCAGAGGGCAGCAGAGATGTGGGAAAGAGAAACTCCAACTCAAAGGCAGTAGTCTTCAGAAACTCCAACCTCAGCAGTAGTCTTCAGACAGCAAGAGAAAATTTCAATTCTTGGAGCTGCAAGACTGCTGAGAGGCAGAGCTGAGAGACGGGGGAGGAAAAGAGCCCGACCAGAGTCTGCAAACCAAACCAAGCCCACCACGAGCAGCAGCCCAGGGGCAGAGCTCTACAAACCAGCTCCAGAGACAGAGGACTGTGAGTGCTGGGGGTGGGGAGAGAACAGCCCATTTGCAAGCCTATAAAGGAGTGAAAAGTGTTTTCACATGCAGAGGGACTGAGATTGACTACAAGAGCTGAAGACCAGGGGGAAAAGAAAGATTTGAAGAATAGTTAAGTTAAGAAAGCATAGTGCTAACACAGGAATGAAAGGTGCAAGGTCCCCTGTGCAAGCACCAAGTCATGTCTGACCCTTTGGGGGGATGCCTCTTTCTTGATGTTTTCTTGGCAGACTATAGAGTGGGGTGGTTTGCCATTGCCTTCCCCAGTCATCACCTTCCCCAGCAAGCTGGGTGCTCCTTTTACCAACCTCGGAAGGATGGGAGGCTGAGTTGACCTGAGCCAGCTACCAGAGAGTGAATCCAGCTTCCAGTGGGACTGAACTCGGCTCATGGGAAGAGTTTAGGAACATAGAAATAGAACATAGAGGTAGAAATTTACAGATTAAATAAGAGTAGAAATAGAATGCAGATGGTCCTTACCTAACAACCATTTGTTCAGTAACCGTTTGAACTTACAACAGCACTGAATGAGTGGTACAACCGTCCTCACAGTTACGACGTCATAATGTCCCACAGCCACATGATCCCCATTTGCAACCTTCTTTGCCAGCTTCCTACAAGCAAAGTCAATGAGAAGCCGGCAGGAAGTCGCAAATGGCGACCATATGGCATCACGCTTAACAATGGCATGGGATTCACTTAACGATGGCAACCAGAAGTACCAGAACTGCTGTCGCTAAGCAGTGGGATCACATGATGTTGCACTTTACAACCACATTGCTTAGCAATGGAAATTCCAGTCTCAATTACTGCTGTTAAGTGAGTACTACCTGGAGATGTAAGCTTTAGTAATAGGAAGATAGTAGAATAAGATAGGAGTTTAATTTTGTACAGTAAAACAGTTTTGTGTGGGAAAAACCAATACAGCTTTTGTGACTGTGGTCTGTACCATATATACAGTGTGTGTGGGTATACACACACACACACACACACACACACACACATACATACGCACACCCTCTAACACCAGCATTTCAGAGCAAGAACTGTTCAAAGGATGATTGGCTAAATAAATGAGTCTAATTTCTATTTGTATGTGAAATTTCCCTTAACCCCAGTCTGGATGGTTCACACGCATTGCTTGGTACACAAATGAATATCTCAGCCAGTCAGCACTATTCGATGCCCTGAGATTATTGCCCACACTGCCTCTGTGATATCTGTCTTCCAGCTGCATAAATTATATGGGTAGTCTGCCAATGTCTTCTGTCACAGTATTGGCACTTGTTCCCCCCTTAGGACAATGTTGTAACATTCAGAAGATGATTGCTGAAGAATTTACCAAGGAGGAGCTGGTGTCATGAGCACTGATGGTGAGCAGGAGGGGGCCCCTATCCAGGAGGGAAAACGTATGCGTAGTAGTGAGGAGTTGAGCAGCCATTCAAAGAGACACAGAACAGACCCGCCTTGACTTTTGGGGTTTATCTGTCTGGGTTTTCTCACACTCCTTCAGTTTGTTAGGATTTTCTGTCTACTGTAGCAGTAATAAAACACTAGAGACTTATTCCTCGTCTCAGCGTGGTTCCTGCTTGTTAGGACATCAGTCCTAACAAACTGAAGAAGCATGAGAAAACCCATACAGATAAACCCCAAAAGTCAAGGCAGGTCGGTTCTGTGTCTCTTTGAATGACAGCTCAAATCCTCACTACTACGCATGCGTTTTCCCCCCTGGATAGGGGCCCCCTCCTGCTCACCATCAGTGCTCATGACAGTTGGAATATGTTAATGTCCAAAGTCCATGCTTAATCTCACTCACTGCTGTGTTTAGCCTGCTCTTACACATCCTCAGCAAAGGCCCTTAGAGTGAAACATCCATGCTGTTGCCACTTGCTTCAATTGCCCTTGCCTCTCCAAGAGCCAGAAGGTAAACAATCCAATACAATCTTCATGACCATGCACTACAAACACAAATTAATGCACGAGGCTACGTCGGCAGCTGGAGTTTGGGAGTGCAAAGGCAATGTGCTTGGCATCCAATGGCCAAAATTATGAGGCTGCAGTCAGAGAAATTTAGTCAGTCTTAATCCTTCTTGCTTATGCTTCAGGGCAGATCCCCCACCCCCACCCCGTGGTGACTTCTCTAATAATTAATCATTTGGTTTAGCCTGGAAAACATCCACTGGCTTTGAGCATTTATACAGCTCATCAGCATTCATACTCTCAGATGCGCATGGAATGGATCCCCAGGCCTTTTCAGGTTACTTCAGGTGCCACATCTGCTGCTGGATCCAAAGCAAAAATTATCATTTGTGCTACACTGGGAGATCCAGGACCCACAAAGCTCAGAATTATGTGTGTGAGCCCTTCCGAGGCCTTCCCATCCCTTTTTCAAGCATCCCCCTTCCTTAACATTACCTTCATCGCCAGATCTACCTCTCCCTTTGACAAGACAAATATTTCAACAATCCCTGATCATTAAATTCTCTCCCCAGAATTCTTTTTTTTCCTCTTGGTCCTTGTGAGAAGAGAGCAGAGGAAATATTCTATTTTCCCAAAAAGGATCAAGTGAGAACTACCCTTTGCATATATCTGTAAAGTTTGTGTACATAGTGAATGAAATTCCAGGTTGGTTCAACAGTAAGATTTTCTGTCCTCCTACTTTTCGGCATGCTTGCAGTGTAGTATTGTACAAGGTTGTGGGACTTACAGATAATCTTATGCTCTATAACAGGTGATCACCAGTAAAGACATAAAAGAATCTCTTTCCACATTAAATTCTGCACCCACAAAAAAAAAATGTTACCCATCAACACTGAATGGAATCCTCTGCCTTCCATTTATCTCCACTCAAAAATTCTCAGAGCAAACTATTCCATTCCTGAAGAATGTCTCCAAAAGCGATGTGTACTTTCATAAATGAATAAACAAGAAGAAGCTAAGGGAGAGAAACCTATTTATAATAATAGCTAACAATTAGCATAAAGAAAGGCTTCCTCTGGAGGATATTACGTTTAGAACTACATGAGTCAGGGGAAATTATTTAAAAAGGTTTTGTCTGTTAGGAAGACTTGGAAAAGTAAATTGTTGATGTTTTACTGAACTCAACAATACTCTCACAGACAAAACAAACCAAGAGAGTGCATCGCTGTCTTACAAGCAGGAAAATAAATTTGATTTTCCTCATACCTCTTTAATATATTTAAAGCAAACACTGACATGTAACAAGCAAAGATCAAAAGGACTGAGATGTTTCACCGTGGAACAGACCGACTTGGTAGGTGGTAAGTTATCCTTCATTGCAGAGATTTAACTAAAGGTTAGATGACCATCTGTCAGGACTTTCTATCTGCCAATTCTGCCCAGAGCAGAGCTTTATCAAGATGCAAGAACATCTTCCAGCTCTGCGGCTGAGTTTACCCTGCCACATTAAGCCATATTGGTTTCCTTGATATTGGCTTAGTACAATTATGTGTGAACCTATCCACTCTTGTATTCCACAAATCATATCTAGAAGAAGCTATATTTTAGGATAAAATATGGTGTGAACTTTGTGCATAATTCAAAAGTTCTAGGATGCCCAAATATAGAATTAAGTGACATGGTACCATGCCTATGAGTTAGTTTACTGATATCTGATATTTTAAAAAAAAGTTTGCAAAATCTGAGGCAATGGAAGCAGTACAAAAGGCAATGCTGGTGGCTAGCTAGCTATTGTTTTTAGCCTCCTCTATAGGAGGTGGGAGGAAATGGGAAGATAAGATATGACCCATTTCTCAAAATATTGCGTGACCTAGAAATTATAACTACAGTAAGGTGACCCTCCCTACAGCATCATTAGATTTTAGGAAACCATTTCCATTCTCTTTGCAAATCTTATTGCATGGGAGGCAACTGACAGGAAAACTACCTGTAGCTATTTATACAAAAAACTGACCCTTTTGCACTAGAGCAGTAAAAAATTTAAAAGGTCATAGAGATTTAGGAAATGTAGAATGTAAATGATAAGAATTGATGTGATTTACTTCCTAAAATCTCTGGTGAGTACCATATGGCTGACATCTAAAAGACAACAATGTAGGTGTCAAAAGTTATTGCCTAAGGGGGGGGAAAGAAACCACCATTCTTCCCCAAGAGAGCCTTACCTGAAAGGCAGTCAGAGGAAATGTTAAAAGAAATCATATAATTTTAAAAAGGTTGATACTGCTTCCATTTTGACTTGATAGAGTCAATCACCTCTTCAAATTGAGGGGTAATTTGAGTATTGTTTCTGGTTAGTTTGTTTGCTGTTTAATTATGTTAAGGCTATTTGAGGATTTGTATTATGTGTTTGGGGGTTTTCTGCTTTAAAATAATACAAAACTGTTCTGCTAATACCCACAAACTGTAGTTGATACACTCTGAAGGCCACAGAAAAGGCCACCTGCAGTAGATTCATTCAATGTCAGCTGCGACTTTCAAACAGTCTTCTGGGATAAAGATACTTCAAGCTTTCATGTCATCTCTATTTTAAAATGAATCAATACTAGTGTACATGACAAAATCATGCCCAAATATGGACACGGAAGTGCAGATTTTAGATAAGGTACATGCAGAAAAACATACTTTGGGAAAAGCCACACTTAGGAATACAGATTTGGGAAGTTCAGAAAGGTATTTTTAAATATGCATTTTTGTGTGGAATTCAGACCTATAAAACACCTCGTGAATTAATGTGGACATGGAAAAGCATGGACTGATGGCTGAACACAGGCGGAACTCAGGGGTGCCAAAAATGGATTGATCCATCCTAATGCAAGGGCAGAAGGCATGTAATCGCAGAGGTTACTAGGAAATGAACAGCAGAATTATAAAATCCTGGTTGGGACATACTTAGTATTCCAATACGTTGAACACACAATCTGTCTTCTTTGGTGCTGTCCTTCCTTTCATAGACTGGTGCCAGTGTCATGACACTGACATTCGGAGAATATTAATGAAGATCTGAAACTCACCCTGTGCTCTTTCAGCCACTCATCCAAAGCCCTGGTTTCCACTGGGATGATTCCAGACTGATGAGCAGCTGCCAAGCAGCTAATAAGCTTTCTACTAGCCTTCAATTGCTATCCACCTTCTACAGATTATAAATGCAGAATATCGCTCTTGATTCATAAGACAGTCCTATATGCTTTTAGGAATCAGCATTTCTACAACAGGACACCACAATTACCATTTCTCTGTTTTGTTTTGTTTTTAATGCCCATCGTTTATTTAACGAACAGCTTGTCTATATCTGTGGAAATCTGTTTAGATTCAATGTGGATTACCAAAGTCTCCTTCTCTGTGTAACCAACCAAAAATATGACAGCTCAGGCGAGAAAAGCTGTTAATCCAACCATATCTCTGCAGTTTGAGATCTACCATCAAAGAGCGCCATTAGTCTAAGCACCAGGCCTTCAGCGATAGATTTCCAAGAGTGTCATTTCTGGGCCTATTAAGGTTATCAGGCCTGCACGGTTGCTAAGATACCACAAATTCTGCAGGAAAATAAAAGATAATGGTAGATGCAAAAAGACAGGCACTGAGATACTTATCTGGGAGTCTTCACAGCCTTTCCCTCATTAGCATCAAGATTAAGATTGTTTTCAAGGGTTCCTGTCCGTTTCCCTACCAAATTTTGGGATGGCATTGCCTTAAATTGGCAATCGTCCTCTTAATTCTTACATTGCAAAGAGAAATTACATTGAGGAAAGTTAAAGTTCATGATTGCTACGAAGAAAAAACATATTAATACAGTGAAAAGTGTTCTCTCTGTCTCTCCCTCTCTCTCTCTCCTAATAAATGGAATTTTCAAGTTTGGGGAATGAGATTGTCCTGTATTGATTTCAGGGGTATTCTGCACTAATGTACACAGTGCCTCTTCCAAGTGTTATAAAATTAAATTAGTACTGATTGGTGCAAAATGGTTAGAGATGTAAAGCTTTTTATGTGGCCATTTTCTGGAACATTTTTTAACTACTTCCTTTCTTAAATCAGGTATGAGGAGAAAAAAGAAAGCTTCCCAGAAATAAATTGTATTAAAATGTATGCCTCATGGTTGCACCAGACAAAACAAAAGGAGGAAAAAAATAATGAAAACGTACTGATAGTGACAATCATATGTAGTTCTTGAACTGTAGGCAGGTTTCACCATTTCTTTCCCAACATGTTGGTTTCAAAATATATGGATGCTACAATTCAGCCTTTATAGTCATTGCATCACAATGCTGGAGGAACATAATTCCAATCTTTCTTTCAAAAAACCCCTCTCTTGAAATAAGCCCCTTTTTTCAGAAATTTCCAACCTACTTAGAAGAATAAAAAGACAAATTGTTTATGTGTGGTTCCTGATTGGCTAGGACTTCCCCTGTGTGCCTGTCTGTTCCTCATATAAATTGACTTCCTTCATCCTTTGTGATATGGTCAACAAGACAAACAGAGCCAACCATACTGTCATAACACTGGCACATCTAATGCACAATCCCTAGATGGCTTTGATTATTGAAGAAACTTCTAAAACAGCTCCAGCATAAATAAAGGGGATTGATTAGAGTGATGTGGGAGACCTCACACAACTTCAGCTGGTCAGATGAAACCTTGCTTTAAATTTCTGTCAATGAACTCTCATAAGGCTGCTCTATCTTTAAAAGTCATAGAATAAATATTTCGTTTGGGAAGTGAGGCCCCAGGTTCAAATTCAATAGCACAGTCTGATTTTCGATGGGGTGGAAGCTGATCAGATTCTGCTTCTCCAAATACCGCTGCTAGGCCTCTATACTGTAGTGGGATCTGGGGTTCCCCCAGGGTTAGGCCGGGCTTTGGGATTTCCACCACATCAGCCATCATTTCTAACCCTAGGGGCAGCTCAGGTTCCAGCCAACCCCTGTATGCCCCATCTGTGAACTGCAACTGCCCATTGGCCCAGTCCACCTTGGGATTTCTTTGCTTCAGCCATGCTAACCCCAGTATTATAGATTGATGTGCTATAGGGGCCACTAGGAATCTCAAAGTCTCTTTTGTTTGACACAAAAGAAAATAGGTGACAGTGTTGGAATTGAACTTTGTATGCACCGGCTTTCTGCACCTATAAACCTATTGATCACTAGAGGAAATGAATGTAGGGCTTGTTTGCAATGGAATTCGGCACTTTTATCTCCTTTCCCTGTCTGAAAGATGTATTTTGTATGTCTCTATATGTAATATATCTCTTATTGATTAGTCTGATTCTCTTGAGGCTTTCATCACTTCCTTCCACTCTCAATTCAGTTCTGTCTCTGACCTGTGTAGTTCAAGTACTTACCAAATCCACTCTCTCTCTCCATAATGTCAGAGAGCACACTAGAAGCTTTTAGCTGCAGAAGGACTTCAGCAGCCTTCCTATCAACCTGTTATTTCCTAAATAAATCTTGTCTTTATTTTCTTTTATGGAAGCACCACTCTTGAGCGTACTTTCTTATAAAAGTTATAACTTTAGTGTTCTGATCTCCATTCATTTGTTCCAGTGCATAAAGCTACCTGCAACCCAATAGGCAACTCTTCTATATTTTAGAAGGAATGAAATTGTCTTCTGATGTTTTAGAAACAAAGGAGAAAATGTTCCAGCTGCAGTTCTTAAAAACTTGAAGGCTCTAATACTTTTTGTTCAACTTGGTTTCTCTTAGTGCTTTCAGAAAGTAAGAAGAAATGATTAAACTGATTCTAGATTTTATTACATAGTCAACACAGCTCTCCTTGCTGGCTTCCTTCCACAGGCATAATGGTAAGACTATGTTTTGGGGTAAGGGCTGGGTGTTTTCCAAGTAACAAGGAGTCTACTTGGAAACAAGGAGGTGAGGGGGAACAAAATCATTCAGTTCTGAGTTAAAAGCCCGTAAACATCCAGAGAGCATTTCAAGTATGTGTTCTTTAGGATTAAGATGTGCAACACCATTTGTGCCTCATTTAAACCAGTTAGATTTGCATCAGGTACCTCTTGATGTTCTGCTGTGTTGGTATAAATAGTTGGGCTTAAGAAGCAAATATACACAAGACTGAGCATCAGCACAAAGGGAGAAACTGATGGGAAAGTTAGAAAATCCAGTTCTTGAGTCTTTGTGCTTATAGAAAGGACAACACAATGAACATCAAACCAAGGCAACAGTGAAGGCTTGGAAATTTGAGGAAAGTTTTTAAAAACTCATTTCTATGGAGCTAACAATATTAAACCTAGCACTTCATTTGGTCTATCTTTTACCAACATTCCAAAGGTGAACAAGCTTAGCATGGATCAGCCTTGAGTAGAAACCTATATTGTTTTAGTATTAACATACAGTAACTGCCATTATATTCCAGCACTCGGGGGTTCCTATCACTAGATGGGACCTTTTATTTGTTTAGTTGTTATTGCCAGTCTCTGTGACCTCAGAATGAATAAATTGGGGGGGGGGTCACAATTAGTGCAAGATCTTTATTTAATGCCTTGCCTCACAGCTGGTCTAATGGGTCAACCTTATCAAAGCCCCTGCACTTAGCATTTATGTTGTGCATGATGTTGTTAACAGATCCACTTTATCTATTCTGAAGAACTGAAACAGAATGTTTTTTCGTATTCATTTCTCTTCATTGTTGAGATACTTCATGGTTAGAAACACTGGTTTGCAAAGAAGTAGAGCAATTTACATCTATGGACAGTTGGCATTGGTTAGAAAAGTTGTTATTTTAATTAAGAAACCATCAAATGTTACAGTTATGGTTATTCACAAGAAATATCAGATCTGAAGGCTATTATATAGTCTTGATTGTTAGAAGCTGTGGTTTTTGGATGGCTTTTACTAATTTTATGGTCTAACCTGAGATATGGCCACATAATGAGAAGACAGGACACCCTGGAGAAGACGCTGATGCTGGGGAGAGTGGAAGGCAAAAGGAAGAGGGGCCGACCAAGGGCAAGATGGATGGATGATATTCTAGAGGTGACAGACTCATCCCTGGGGGAGCTGGGGGTGTTGACGACCAACAGTGGGCTGGTCCCTGAAGTCATGAAGAGTCGGAAGTGACTGAACGAATAAACAACAACCTGAGATAGACCAGATGTTTCCTCACTGGCTGGATTTGATGACCCTTTGCTCCCTTCCAACTCTATGATTCTATGATATCTTGCTGATCTTTTTAGATCATGAGTGGCTAGAGATTTTTAGTATTGGTCAACCTTAATAAGTCATAATAAATTCTAAGAAAAATTAACTACAAAACTGGAGTGCTCTTCATACTTAAAAGAATTTAGTTTGGTTGATATACAGAGACTATTAAATCTGATTCATTGAGAATATGCTGCCTTTTCAACTTATGATACATGTTCTCATTCATATTATTTTTTCATATCTTGACCCATATTTGACTAAAAATGGTGCTATAGATTCTATCATGCTCCTGTGACAATTATTGCTGGTTTAAGATCGTACTTTAATATAGCACTATTAGATGTTGCTGTAGGATCATTAGATGAACCATACTTTGTTGACCAACAAAAAAGGATTTTGAGATGCCTTTTAAATTAAATAGAAAATCACAGTATTTGTTTGGGACACTTTTATAAAGTTTAAGATTATAGCATGTGCTATATGGAAGAAGAAATAGGAAAAAAGATCCTATCATGGTTACTTGTAAAGGAAGATGAAGGGAACTTTGATTATGTGAGAAACCACATCATGCAACTTATATAATGCCTTCAGGCCCACTATGCTGGAACTTGATCATCTGTCTGCTTCCAAAATGGGAGCAGATTTACTGGGAGCAGGCAAGGAAACAGTTGAAACAACGTAATAGAATGTTGACAATCAAAGATCCCAGTAGGTTAATGCATAATAACAGGGCAATCCGTTTTCAGTTCTTAGACTTTTATATTTATCTTTATAGTTGTAAAGTGGAGATACCAGATAAGCAGACTGAAAAATGTTAAAATAGAATAAGTCTTCCAAAGATTTCTCAAACTCACCTGATTTAGACAATTTTAACCTTGCCAGAAGTGGTCAAGACAATTTTATGAAATCAGGGAAGTTTCCTGGGTGAGTGGATTCTATTGATTGACTGATTGACTGATTATGTGCCATCAAGTTGGTGTTGACTGTTAGAGACAAGAGAAAGAGAAAGTTCCTATACAATTGGTGATCTGCTGCATGGTCCAGCGGAGGCCCTGGCTGCAGCCTGGAATAGGGAGGCGGCTGGAGCCTTGGACAGAATCACGCCTGTGCGGCCTCTCTTGTCCCATCGAACCCGGCACTCCCTGTGGTTTACAGAGGAGTTGCGGGTTTTGAAGAGGATTAAGAGATCCCTAGAGTGCCTCTGGAGGAAGACAAAGACTGAATTTGACCAAACACAGGTTAGAGCCTCTATTAAGGCCTACCTTGTGGTGATAAAAGCAGCGAAACGTCAATATTTCTCCGCTCTTATTGCATCTGCAGAATGCCACCTGACGGCCCTGTTTAAGATCACTCGATCCCTTTTGGGGAAGGTGGGCTCAGCGACCTACCTACAGGGCCATGCAGAGGAATTTGCAGAGCATCTGCAGGACAAAATTGTTCGGATCTGCTCCAAGTTAGACTCCAGGCGTGAGGCTTGGTCTGGAGAGATACCAGGGGAACAGGCTTACCCTGCATTGGTCACACATATGGATGATCTCTGGCAGGAGCAGGATGGTGGCAGTGCATCCATCCTCGCTCTCCTTGATCTCTCAGCAGCTTTTGATACCATCGACCATGGTATTCTTCTGGGACAACTCAGGGAGTTGGGGGTGGGTGGCGTGGTTCTGCACTGATTCACCTCCTTCCTCCAGGGCCGGTCCCAGTCGGTGGTGATAGGGCAGGAGAGATCGGCCCCATGGCCCCTTCTTTGTGGGGTGCCGCAGGGTTCAGTACTCTCTCCACTCCTTTTCAACAACTACATGAAACCATTGGGTGAGATCATCCGTCACCACGGGGTGAGGTATCATCAGTATGCTGATGATACTCAGTTGTAGATCTCCATCCCAGATGAGTTAAGTGATGCTGTGACTGCCCTCTCATGGTGTCTGGGGGCTGTGGGAGCCTGGATGGGGAACAACAGGCTTCAACTGAACCCTGGTAAGATGGAGTGGCTGTGGGTTAATGGTTCTCCCGTATCTGGGACATTATCATCTCTGGTTCTGGATGGGGTTGCACTGCCCCAGACAGACCCAGTGCATAATCTGGGGATCCTCCTGGACTCATGGCTCCTGCTCGAAGAGCAGGTGGCAGCCGTGGCCAAGACAGCCTTCGCGCAGCTACGCGCTATGCACCTGTTATGCCCTTTCCTGGATCGGGAGGCCCTTCGAACAGTCACTCATACCTCTGTTATCTCTCATACAGACTATTGCAATGTGCCCCACATGGGGCTACCCTTGAAAAGTATCCGGAGGCTTCAGCTGGTCCAGAATGCAGCCACGCGAGCTGTTTTTGGTGCCCCTAGAAGGGCACATGTAACACCACTTCTGCATGAGCTGCATTGGGTACCAGTCTGCTTCCAGGTCCAATTCAAAGTGTTCATTATCACCTTTAAAGCCCTATATGGCATGGGGCCAGGTTACCTGAGGGACCGCCTCTTCCCCATTACATCAGCCCGTCCCACCTGATTGTGCAGAGGGGGCATGCTGTGGACCCCGTCCTTAAGACAACTTCATTTGGCGGGGTCCAGGAGGCGAGCCTTCTCTGCAGTGGCACCTGCCCTGTGGAACATGCTGCCCCCAGAGGTGAGATTGGCCCCATCGCTCCTGGCCTTTCGGCAGAGTCGGAAGACCTGGTTCTGCCGCCTCACTTGGGGTGGAGAGGGGAATAGATCTACATGGGGATGGCTGCTATAGACCACTCCTCCCACACTTGGACTGTTTTAGATTCTTTTGCCATTTGGACTTTTTATTTTTTACTCTCATTTATATTATTTATTGCTGTAATTTTATATTGTATATTTTATTCATTGTATTATTGTTGTTTTAATTGATTATTGTAAAACATCCAGAGTCCCCCAATGAGAGGAGATGGGCAGGGACAAATTGGATAAATAAATAAATAAATAAGAATGGTATAAACAACTGTAAAGAAAGCTTGATCCCTATATTATTAGAGATACACATATATCCACAAAATGAGCCTTTTGAAAATGAAGTCCTTCCCTAATCATTTTATGAGGCCTATACATATAACAGTTACATTGAAGCCAGATAAGTATACTATCAAATTGTGCAAGTTGTCACATAAAATCCTTATTAAAAGCAGATGCAAAAGTGTTGATAGCACATTGATTACAGAATGTTTTATCTATAATCCATCCCACACAAGCTGGGTTTATGAAGGGGTATTAAGTCTTTGGGGCATCCATGGGAGGTGGCAAAAAAGTCAAGTTGGTAAGTGCAACCATGCTACTGAAGCCCTGCCCCATGTTGCATGCATGTAAGAAAGGAGGGTGCTCAGATTCTGTAATCATGCCCACCATCTTGACTGGTATCAAGCTTCAGTTATTATTAGACTCCTTGTGGAACTTTTAACAGTTCAGTCTCCAGAATTTGAAACTGCTGTAGTAGCTTCATTAGAAGCAGAAAAAGATGTTGATATGATATAGATTAATTTTTGGCACATGTCATGAAAAACTGGATTTCCATCAACTGTTATTTCTTGGTACCAATCGAAGCAAATTTATTCGGTTATTTCTCGGTTTAAATGTATTATTCTCATCCTTCTGCTCATGTTATTACAAATATTTCTCTGTCAATTAAGATTTATTGTGGAAAATGTCAAGGATGTGCATTGCCACCTCTTACTGTATATTACAACTTGTTTTAATATCTTTGGTTTGTCCTATTAGATGGTCTAGCAAAAAAAAAAAAGTACAAAACAGAAACCAGAGTAAAGCAATATTCTGGATATACAGGTGGCAGGTTGTTATAATATGCAGATGATAGTTAGAGTCTTATTAATTATTATCAAAATACCTAGGAGGATATACAACAATATGGTACATTTTCTGGATATATTATAAATTAGAATAAATCTAATGTTTTCCCAGTTGGCAATAAGGTTTCCATGGAAATGTGTTTAAAACTTGACCTTTGTTTATTGTTTGGATTCTCATAATTCTTTGGGGATAATCATTCCCAGAAAAAATATATCTTTGTTAGTAGAAATGAATACCTTAAATATATTTAGTTAGTTGAATTTATAAATTGTCTAACAGATTAACAATTATATTAACGGCTAGCTGAAAATACTCTATATCTGTGAGGAAGAATAAATGATCTGTAAATGAATAATTCATATATATATATGTATATGGAACCTTTGCAATCTTGCCAAGTACTCAGTGATCGTTATGATCAGCAATCTGTTGTATTTCCAGCATTGGAAGCATCTAGACATATTTGGATAATATTGGACAACGAATGTTGCTGCATAAGTCATTCTACTAGGGACTGTCTCCAGCCAATAGAATGTTTGTGATCATTCCATAACATCGCTTTAATGATAAGACTTCAGAGGCTTATCACTGTTGGGACTACACTTTCTGTAAAATCTTTTAGCAAATTACAATGTAGAGTCCTTGTTGGTCTTTTATCAGTAGTGTTCAGTATGGAACACTCAAGGGGGCTTAAAGTTGAATATTAGGAAGGAAGGAAGGGAGGGAGGGAAATATTGACATTTATGGCATCAGAAAGAACCACATTTGCACTGGATTAATAGTTTAAAACAAATCACAATCTTCTTACAGTTAAATTATAAGCAAGAAAAAAATTATCTGAACAGCCAAAAGATTAACAATTGATTATTGCACAAGCATTCATGGAATTCAGCCCATTTTGTCAGATCCCCAAAATGGTCTCCTATGATTCGAAGAATTAGTCATATTTGGCAGAATCTCATATATGATTCAAGTGTTCTGTAAGAAGAGAATTCAGAATTAACAGCATCTGGTTTAGGGAACTATTGCATTCTCAGTCTCCTTATCCTTCTTCATAAACCATCTGCTGTACTGATTCTGAAATCATGAATGACAATTTGTAAACAGCAGATGATGGATAGCATTTGTGGAGCATCTGTCCTCATGGCTGTATTAATTCGTGTAATACTTTCAATATTTTTTCCATCATGTCCAACTATATGGTTCCTCCCACCCGCTGACCCCCCTTTAGTGGTATAACTTACTCTTTTCTCAACCCATGCCTTTTGGGGAAATGTGATGATCCTGTATGTCTCCAATGAACCAGTTATAAAATTAATTATAGCTTAATTGGAATTAACTTCAAGCATGTTTTTCCCCAATAAGAGATATTAGTTGTGTTTTAGACACAGGCTATGGTTAAAGTTAGCACATTTCTTCAGCAGTGTTTTTCATGCAGGCAGAGAAATTGGGGAAATGAGTTGTAAATTTTATTTTTGGGGGAAGCATTTCCCAGTGCAGCATCTTTTTGACTTCCTTTTCTTTCTTTTTCCTTCCTTCCTTCCTTCCTTCGCAATTATTTTGGCATCCTGGCCTCCATTCTGCACTTCACAATGCCCCATTTTTTCTTATTTCTCCTTCTCCTTCCTTCTGTTTTCTTTTGTTTTAACTTTATTTTATTCTCAGGTTGTCTGAGGATTTATTTGTTGTTGATGATGATTTTCTTGCATCTTTTAAAAATCACAGAATGATGCAGAACTTGAACAGAATGCTTGAACAGGACTTTTTTGCAGCATTTAATAAGAAATTAAAACTAATTTGAAAAGTCTTAATTAATTCCATAAAGAATCTTTGTAATATTGTCATCAACTTCAGAAAAATTGCCATGCTGATGAGCACTAACGTATTCAGTGTCAATAAAAAAGCAAGTCTGGGAATTCCTCATCCAGTGCCACTCACACAAAAATGTTCTCTCTCAGATTTGTCCTTGCAAAAGTTTTTGTTCTGATGTCAGCATGATTGACTGATGTCTCATTTGTGGTTCTTCCATGGAATCGATTGCTCAAGAATGAGAATTTACATTTTCTGATACCCTGTAGGCAGCAGCTCTCCAATTATGCGAACTATGAAGTTCCAAGTTGACCTTTTCGTCTTTTGGATTTGACTGGCCCATTTATTCTACCAGCTTTTGGTTCTTCACATTTACACCTTGTATAGAATGGTTAACTTTCAAAATATCAGCCACTAGAAAGGTCCTAAGTGTCAAAATGGGGGAGTGATGGGGAAAGATGAGAGTTTGCAGTTTGGTGGCAAACAAAACTTGGAAGCCCCTTGCTAACAGACTTACAAGCTATAGCAAAAAATCACTGAAATGAGAAAATGCACTTTCTTTAGTTTGTCACATCATGAGCTTTTTTGCATTAGAAATTTGCATAAGGTTGTATTCAGACCTTGAGTCAACAATTCAGAAAAGTGCTGGATTTCCTTTAGGATCTGATTTGATTTGGGGCCTATATCTAAATCCTGACTGGGAATGTTGCCTCTTCATCTGCCCCATTCACTATAACTGAAAATCCCCAAACAACTGTAACTTTTTTGTTTGACAGAAGTGGATGCAATTTTCAGATACAGCAAACCATTAAGACAGAATAAAATGCCCTAAATTTCATCCAGAGATGCAGTGGTTTTATGTAAGGCAAGCTTTAGCTCTTTTAGCCTATTTAAAAAGAAAAAAAAAGAAAAAAGAAATGACCAATAATTCTTTGATTTCTTGACAGTAGAAGTTGAAATTTGCAGGCAAAATTTACCTTTGCAAACCAAATTCCACGTGAACAGGTTCAAAGGGTTCTGTTTGTTTATTTTATGCACAAGCAACCTTTCTAATTAGGGAAAGGGCTGCATGAAACATGCTTATTAGAGGGGAAAATAACACTTAAAACCCTTAAGGGTAAAAAATACAAATATTAGGCTGCTGCATATAGTCACTGAATTACAGATAACATTGATTAAAATGCATATATTCTTAGAGATTTTAATTTTCCGATTTAAGAAATAAATCTTGAAATGATGAAGAAATCAGATGAATCAAATTAAGATTAGAAAGTTTAATGAAAGCCTCTGGTCATGTTACTAGCTACTATTTTAAAGCAAACAAATTAAATCTGAAATAACTAATGTTACATTTTCTTTAGAAGTATCTAAACTATCCACACCTTTTGCCTTCAGCATTATAACATCACTATATTTCTCTGTCCACTTTCTCCGAACAACCTATTTGTTCCTCCATTAATGCTAACTGATTATGAAACATATTAATAAACATTATAATGTGTAACATAATTGCTGTATGTCATGTTTAATGTATGTGGGGAAAAAATAATCCAGTAAAATTATTTAAATAATAAAACACAGAATACTGTGTTTCTTACTAGGCTTGCTACCCCCCACCATTTTGAGCATCACACTGAATAAACAGAACTCCCTAATGAGACTAGTATTCTTTCAGGGTTTTTTATGCAATTGTTACTAATTGATTGCTCTCACACATGCCTAATTAGGAGAATTTTAATCTGACAAAGGAAATTTGAGTATCTATCATTGGCTGCAGATTTTAACCAATGAAACCTAGGTTTGGAAATGTACGTGTTAGTGGTAAGGCAGCATCCATGATATTTGAACTGGCAAGATATCGGATAACCAACTTCAAAATGAGCCTTTCAGTTATCCACACACTGATTAGGTGAATGTTTGTTCAAACCATGAGAGAGAGATAAAATTCTTAGATACCATAAATGACTATGTGCTGGAGCAGTTGGTCATGGCACCAATGAGGGAGGGGTCAATACTAGATCTACTCTTAAGTAGTGCTCAGGAGTTAGTGAGAGAAGTACAGCATACGCAGTCAAACTGATTGGGAATAGTGACTATAACGCAATAAAATTCAACATTCAAGGAAGTGATAACCTACATAGCAACTCCCACAGAGTCGTATTTGACTTCAAACAAAAAAAAAGGAACTTCTCAAAATTAAGAATAGTGGTGAAAAGGAAACACAAAGGGAAGTTTGAAAGGCCAATCTTTACAACCATAATAATAGAGACTCAGGCACAATATAGTAATGTAATCCAAAAATTAGGAAATGACCCCAGAGTTGAAGAAGAGGCCTGCATGGTTGACTAACGTTGTAAAGGAAGCCTTTAAGGCCAAGAAAACAACACATAGAAAGCAGAAGAGCTGTCCTAATGTGGAAAACAAAAGGAGCATAAAGTCTGGCAAAAGAAATGCAAAGAGACAGTGAGGGAGGCAAAAAGAAACTCTGAGGAACATATTGCCACAACTGTGAAGACAGATAATAAAATCTGCATTAGAAGCAAGAGGCCAGCCAGGGAGGCCATTGGTCCCTTGAGTGAAGGAGTCACAGGAGTGCTAAGAGAAAACTAAAAATTAAGGAAAATTGCAGAGAAGCTGAAAGAATCCTTTGCTTCCATCTCCACCTGAGAAAACTTGGGGGAGATCCCTGAGTCTTAGTTCCTGTTCTCAGGAAGGGAATCAGATGCACTGAACCATATAGTGGTGACGAGAAGAAGGCCTAGGCCTGATTGACAAGTTGAACATAAACCAATCACCAAGCCCAGATGACATCCACCCAAGGGTTATTAAGGAGCTTAAAGCTGAGATTGTGGACCTTCTAACTAATATATGCAACCTGTCTCTACATTCAGCCTCTTCAGTTGAGGACAGGAAGATGGCCAACGTAACTCCAATTTTCAAGAAAGGCTCATGGGGAAATCCAGGAAATTATAGGCCTGTCAGCTTAACATCTGTTCTGGGGAAGATAGTGGAAACTGCTATTAAAGATAGAATTACCAAACATTTGGAGATACAGGCCTTACTCAAAGATACTCAGCATGGCTTCACTAGGGGAAGAGCCCATCTAACTAATTTACTGGAGTTTTTTGAGGGTGTCAATAAGCATGTGGATAAGGATGAGCCAGTAGAAATTATCTGCTTAGATTTTCAAAAAGCCTTCGATAAAGCCCTTTATCAAAGACTTCTCAGTAAGCTTAACAGCCATGGAATAAAAAGGCAGGCCTTCTTGTGAGAAAGCAACTGGCTGAAGAATAGAAAACAAGGAGTAGGAGTAAATGGACATTTCTCACAGTGGAAGGACTAGTGAGTCCCCCAGAGTTCTGTCCAAGGGCCAATGCTTTTTAACTTATTTATACATGATCTGGAATCAGGTGTGACTAGTGGAATATCCAAGCTTCCTGATAACAATTGTTCAGCGTGGTAAAATCCTATGAGGAAAGGTTACAACCTTGGGGGCTCTTGAAAAGAGGCAAATGAAAAGAAGCATAACTGAGGTGTACAGAACAATGCCCAGTGTAGTTAAAGTGGAAAGAAGAAGCTATTTTCCACTTCCCAAAATACTAGAACCAGAAGTCACCCAATAAAATTGAATCTTGGAAGAATCAGGATAGAAAAAAAGGAAATGCAATTCAACTCTGGAATTTGCTACCACAAGATGTGGTGCTGGCTACCAGCTTGGCTGGCTTCAAAGAAGAGTTTGACCCATTCATGGAAGTCATGGGGATCAATGGCTATTCATGTTAATGGCAGTGGGACTGCCTCTGAAGG
Source organism: Candoia aspera (assembly GCF_035149785.1). Lineage (NCBI taxonomy): Eukaryota > Metazoa > Chordata > Lepidosauria > Squamata > Candoiidae > Candoia > Candoia aspera. Next base: position 15,694,834 of record NC_086164.1, read on the forward strand.
CCATCTGCTGGGAGACCAGTGGGCTTCCTTGGGCAGTTGGTTGGCCACTGTGAGAACAGACTGCTGGACTAGATGGGCCAGGGGTCTGACCCAGCAGGGCACTCTTACGTTCTTTCATCCTTTATAAGAGTGGCCTGGTTCAGTCTTCCCATTAAGCTATAATATTGCTTGTTTGGTTTTGGCTTAGCATTTTGTAAACCATACTTTGTGGCTTAGCATGCTAACACAGCCAAATGTGATTAATTAAATAAATGATTGTTTATCAGACCATGATTTATGGATTATGTCCATCAATCCACCTGTCGCCAAATTAAGAGTTGCATAATTAAGCTTTGCAACACATGATTTCCCTGTCCATTTCCCCTTCTTCTAAGTAGCTTTTGTTTTAAGTTTCATCACTTCCTTCTAGTGCATCTAATACTTTTCTTCCATTCCAATGTAAATTAGCATTGCTAGTTAAAGTCCTCCCTTCTGCTGGTGCCTTTGTACACCTAACAGTTGGTTTGGGGGGGGGGGAAGTTTTAGGCTTTCTTCAAATAATGCTACTTACTGGGAAGAATCAAGTATGGCTCTTTCAAATCATCTATTAGATTCCTGGCCAATAAAACTTACTCTCCAAAAAGTGTGTTTGGGATTACAGCCAATTTGTGCAGGATTGCTGCATACTCAACCCATGGTAAATCTAGTTGAACTCAACAGGTCTTGTCCTTCACCATACAAACATAGAAATTTGCACTGAAAGGTCTTCCACATCCAGAAACCTATCCTTAGTTTTCAGTTTTGCAGGTTCCTAGTTTCTACCCATCCTGAGACAGACAGTACACCCATCTAGCTAACCTTGTCTTTGATGAAAAGTGAATGACTGTCTATGTATCTCTTTCAGACATATTTGGAGATGCAAGGAACTAAACCTGAGAACTTACCTTATCTTAGGGACTTAAGAAACTTCCAAACCCTGAAAGGGGCTTAGTAGTGACAGTGGAACAAAAGGATAATAAAGGGAAAGACTTCCTAAAACAAGAAGGCAATGCAGAGTAGGATTTTGTGGATTTTGCATCATATGGGAAGCACACCGCTTTGGATGTCTGAATCTTGCATTATATCTGGACATGATGAATGAGTCAGATTCCAAAATGTTGGAAGTTCTGGCAAATCCAGCATGCCTCATTTGCATGTGAATTAGCATGTAAACTGAGTTGACCCACAATGCAACTCTGAGGAAGCTGTTTGTTGCAACTCCCACTTCCTCTTTCTCTCTTCCTTCTTCTCCACCAGAAGCAAGCACAGGGATGTGCACTGCTCTCCTCCATTCTGGGCACCACGTGGTGGGCCTGGAATTCCCCTTTCTTCCATGCAGCTCTTGGCAGCTGTAGGGCTGAGAGTTTAGGGCAAAACTAAGCATTTAGAAAGGAAAGAAGAACAAAGGAACCTCATCTTTTCCACCAAGATGGATGTAACAAAAGCAACAATAAAGTCAGTAAGATTATTTTTACTTCTTAACCTAATATGTCTAAGCGTGTGATTCTTTATGCTTGGGAGGGCTGAATGTGTAAGATCCATAACCTGTGTTTCTCTGGCAAGCTCACTGAAGCTTTCTAAGATAATTTTCTTTTTCTGTGCCACCTTCTCAGCTGTGTTATAAGCTCTGCTCCATTTCAGTGGTTCTAGCAGGCCACTAAATTTGTCCTAACTGCCAGGAAACACGCTGAGACAAGGAACTGGTCTCTAATGTTTTATTGCTTGTACATAACAGGAATCCTAACAAACTGAAGAAGCGTGGGAAAAACCCAGCCATATAAACCCCAAAGGTTAAGGTGGTCCCGATCTGTGTCTCTTTGAATGGCTACCTAATTCCTCAGTGCTACGCATGCGCTTAACAGTCTGGATGGGAGCCCCCTGCTCGCCATCCTTACTCATGACAAAATTGCCTTCACAAAAGGGGCTGAGTCAAAACAGGACTTCTTTGTTTGTAACACTAAGATTAATCTCCTTCCATCTCCCTCCCTCCCTCCCTCCCTCCCTCTCTCTCTCTCTCTTGATGCAAGGCAGACAATGTATGATTTCTTTTTCTCCATTGGTGCTAATATCTAAATGCATGTTATGCCTACAAGAGCTGCCTTTCTCTTTTCTGACCTCTGCTCTTGCGATTTAATATATCGCTTGCATAATTGTAATGATGGTAAGTCTGTTTTAAGTCTGGCTTTTTGAAGCCTTCTGTCCTAGACCTTCCAGACATTCTTCCTGAAAACAGACATTGAGAAGAATCTCTTACCATCAACATCTGCCGAAGACACAAACTTCTGTTAGTGAAGACATTTTTAATCATGCAAGAAAGGTCCCCAGGCCACGGAATAATCTGGAAACTGAAGGCCTTTTTGCTTGAGCTGGAAGTTCTAGAAAGCTTTGCATACATCACTAATACTTTTCATTCTTCTAATTAATTTTTCATTCACACCCACGCACCCACTCACACATATGTGGGATATGGGTGTGTGCTATACACAAACACACAGACAGAAGCATATGAAGCATGCTCTTCTTCTATTTTTCACTGTATAATACCAAATGTTAAATCAAATCACACTTTCAAACTGAAGCAGGACATTGCAATGCAAATTTCAGGACAGCGTTATGTAGTGGAGAAAATAAACCTCACAAAGAAAATGGATATTGCACACTTTTCCTTTCTGTCCTTTGGACATAACCAGGGTCAAACCCGGTTCATCTCTTTGCCTAATCCTATCAGACCCAAATGGACCCTCCCTGCCCCCAGACAAAGCCCCCTGCAATCCCATTGAAGCAAAGAATAGAAGCCTCCTCACCAGCTCACCGTACAGCCCCAGGGCAGTGCTTAGAAAGAAATTGCAACATAGAGAAATCCCAACTGTTCCTTCCTCCATCAACTGATGACTTCAGCATTCATCTTCACAATGAACTTCATCAGCTGTGCTGCCCTCCTGAACAACTCATTTTGCCTAACAACAGAGCTAACCCCAGGTACACTGGCAAGGGCCTGCAGGGCTTCCCCACACTGGCCAGCAAATCAAATCCCTAGGATTTCCCAGCTTGTAGCCCTCAACTCCGATAAAACTCTTAGCTGTTCCGTTGTTCAGATCCCTCTTTCTTGTAAAGCAGGCACCCAATGATTGTTGCAATAAAACATGCACCACCACCACATGGTCACATGATTGCATTTCAGTCTCTTGGCAACCAGCTCACGTTTATGACCAGTTGCAGCATCCCACAGTCACGTGATTAGCTACTGTGATGTTTTTTGCCATTTTCTGGCAAAAAACACCCATTGGGGGAAGCTGAATTCACTTAACGACTGCAGTGATTCACTTAACAACCCATGATTCACTTATCAACCACAGTGATTTGCTTAAAAACCACTGTAAAAATGGTTGTAAAATTGGGTCTGGTCACATGGTGACTCAACTTATCATGACAATGACTTACAATGGATATTCTGGTCTCAATTGTGGTCGTAAGTCAAGGACCACCTGTTTAACAGAAGTGTAACATAACCCACTATAATGATATATATTAATACACCATGCAAGTATAAGTTTAGAATACCACAATCTATGGAGTAAAAATGCATGTCACCTAAAGGAAAGTAATGAAGACAATCTATATATAAATGCAGAATCTATATATTAAATCTGATTATTATATTATATTTATATTATATTATATTATATTATATTATATTATATTATATTATATTATATTATATTATATTATATTATATTATATTAATTTGAATTTAAATATATTAAATCTGAAGTAGGGAATAAAACTCTTGCACAATTTAGGATCAGACTAAAGAGATTAGGGAAGACCCACAGATCAGCTAGATATGAGCTCACTAATATTCCTAAGGAATATGCAGTGGAGGTGAAGAATAGATTTAAGGGACTGGACTTAGTAGATAGGGTCCCGGAAGAACTCTGGACAGAAGTTGGCAGCATTGTTCAGGAGGCGGCAACAAAATACATCCCAAAGAAAGAGAAAACCAAGAAGGCAAAATGGCTGTCTGCTGAGACACTAGAAGTAGCCCAAGAAAGAAGGAAAGCAAAAGGCAACAGTGATAGGGGGAGATATGCCCAATTAAATGCAAAATTCCAGAGGTTAGCCAGAAGAGATAAGGAATTATTTTTAAACAAGCAATGCGCGGAAGTGGAAGAAGACAATAGAATAGGAAGGACAAGAGACCTCTTCCAGAAAATTAGAAACATTGGAGGTAAATTCCAGGCAAAAATGGGTATGATCAAAAACAAAGATGGCAAGGACCTAACAGAAGAAGAAGAGATCAAGAAAAGGTGGCAAGAATATACAGAAAACCTGTATAGGAAGGATAACAATATTGGGGATAGCTTTGACGGTGTGGTCGGTGAGCTAGAGCCAGACATCCTGAAGAGTGAGGTTGAGTGGGCCTTAAGAAGCATTGCTAATAACAAGGCAACAGGAGACGACGGCATCCCAGCTGAACTGTTCAAAATCTTGCAAGATGATGCTGTCAAGGTAATGCTATATGCCAGCAAATTTGGAAAACACAAGAATGGCCATCAGACTGGAAAAAATCAACTTATATCCCCATACCAAAAAAGGGAAACACTAAAGAATGTTCAAACTATCGAACAGTGGCACTCATTTCACATGCCAGTAAGGTAATGCTCAAGATCCTGCAAGGTAGACTTCAGCAGTTCATGGAGCGAGAATTGCCAGATGTACAAGCTGGATTTAGAAAAGGCAGAGGAACTAGAGACCAAATTGCCAATATCCGCTGGATAATGGAAAAAGCCAGGGAGTTTCAGAAAAACATCTATTTCTGTTTTATTGACTATTCTAAAGTCTTTGACTGTGTGGACCATAACAAATTGTGGCAAGTTCTTAGTGGTATGGGGATACCAAGTCATCTTGTATGCCTCCTGAAGAATCTGTATAACGACCAAGTAGCAACAGTAAGAACAGACCACGGAACAACGGACTGGTTTGAGATTGGGAAAGGAGTACGGCAGGGCTGTATACTCTCACCCTACCTATTCAACTTGTATGCAGAACATATCATGCGACAAGCTGGCCTTGAGGAATCCAAGGCTGGAGTTAAAATCTCTGGAAGAAACGTTAACAATCTCAGATATGCAGATGATACCACCTTGATGGCTGAAAGTGAAGAGGAACTGAGGAACCTTATGATGAAGGTGAAAGAAGAAAGTGCAAAAGCTGGTTTGCAGCTAAACCTCAAAAAAACCAAGATTATGGCAACCAGCTTGATTGATAACTGGCAAATAGAGGGAGAAAATGTAGAAGCAGTGAAAGACTTTGTATTCCTAGGTGCAAAGATTACTGCAGATGCTGACTGGAGTCAGGAAATCAGAAGACGCTTAATCCTTGGAAGAAGAGCAATGACAAATCTCGATAAAATAGTTAAGAGCAGAGACATCACACTGACAACAAAGGCCCGCATAGTTAAAGCAATGGTGTTCCCTGTAGTAACATATGGCTGCGAGAGCTGGACCATAAGGAAGGCTGAGCGAAGGAAGATCGATGCTTTTGAACTGTGGTGTTGGAGGAAAATTCTGAGAGTGCCTTGGACTGCAAGAAGATCAAACCAGTCCATCCTCCAGGAAATAAAGCCAGACTGCTCACTTGAGGGAATGATATTAAAGGCAAAACTGAAATACTTTGGCCACATAATGAGAAGACAGGACACCCTGGAGAAGATGCTGATGCTAGGGAGAGTGGAAGGCAAAAGGAAGAGGGGCCGACCAAGGGCAAGATGGATGGATGATATTCTAGAGGTGACGGATTCGTCCCTGGGGGAGCTGGGGGTGTTGACGACCGACAGGAAGCTCTGGCGTGGGCTGGTCCATGAAGTCACGAAGAGTCGGAAGCGACTAAACGAATAAACAACAACAAAGGGAATAAAACAGCAGTGGTTGTTCCAGAGACCAGTTATGCCTTCTTTTCATTGTGGCAACACAGAATTTCTTGTTGTGGCAAAACAGAAGTTTCTTGGCCTTGATCAGGTTAGGTACCCAGCTATCAATGTATGCTAACAGACATCTGTTATCCTTAAGTAAAAGAAAGATTTCTTAAGAAATAAATGAGAGCAGAAAAGCCTTGCATCTAAAGTCTATTTTGAAGAGAGGAAAGCATAAGAGAGGGAGGGGGGGGAGAGAGAGAGAGAAGTTCCTTTTGCCTCTTAAACACAGAGATTCGTTTAAGTAACAATAGGCCAGGTGATAAACAGCCCCTTTCTAACTTTCACCATGTGCTCCAGTGGTCCAAACAGGCTTATCAGTGCCAAGGAAGGATGCAATCTCTGACGGAGAGCCAAGATTGCGTCCCTCGGATGCCGTTTAGCAGATGCCGCCATCTTGCAAACTGTCCGCTCTCCCTAGTGAGTGTGTTGCCACACAAAGACAGCCCGCGTGGCCACATCCTCCCTTCCTCGCCACTCAGTGCAACATCTAGAGTTCAGATGAAAGAAAGTGAAGTTCAGCCAGCACTAATTAGATCTACTTCAGAGACTCTCAGGGAAGGAAAGGGCAGGCTGTGCATTTCAGATGGGGAGCTGAATGGAGGTAACAGCTCTGCTTCAAAGCAGTCTCCCCTTTGATTTTGTTTTCTTCTCTCCCTTTCTCTCTCTCTGAAATTGAAGAGGCATTCTTTCCTTGGCTCTATTCAGTCCTCAGCAACACTGCTCCTGAGAGACTGCCTTCTGAGAAGTTGATTTCTCCAGGAAAGATGGAAAAAGCTGGAGCCCAAAAAGCTGGAGGAATGGAACTAACACATACACAAAGACACACATTGTTTGGTCTCTCCATCTGCTACCACCACCCTCTCTCAACTTCTTCTCCATCATTTTTTTTCCTCTGAAAAATAGGCAGCAATGGAAATAATAGAGTCATCCCACTTTCCCCAGCACGACAGGACATTGGCCACATTCAGGCTCTTTGTCAATGTGCTCATGCACTCCTGCCAAGCTGCCATGATAGCTAGAGGGATATTGTGGAGGTCTGGAAAAGCAAATTGAACCACAGGCCAAGTTCTGAATAAGCCAAGGTTTAGAGACTCCTTACATATTAAGTTTTCCCATTTGCTCATATGAAAACTATGATAATTAAACTAAACTTCTGCCAAAAACTGCCTTCCGAGTTTTCTGCAAATGAAGCATCTTGTTTTAGACCATATTCTCAGGGTTCTTTTGAAATCCTTCTGAATTTCTTTGGTGAGGCTTCTTCAGCACCCTTTTTTTAATATGAGGGGGCCAGGCCAAGGGCCCTGTTGCTTTCTAATATTTTTCTCTCCATATCTCTTCAGGCTCCTTGGCCATTCCTGCTTGGTGAGCTGAAAAAGATCCATGGGAAAAGGCTAGATATCTTCCATGTTGTCATCAAACCAAAGCTCACGGGGATGGAATGTCAGGACATTATCAGCCCTTCACCAACATCACACTGTGAGAATGGTATCATCTGTCCCCCTCCTCCCACCAGTCCTCCATATTCTTCTGAGTTCAACTGAAGTCTTTAGAACAGCTGGGAAACTCAGAGATGGGTTTCCCAAGCAATTGTGTTGAGCAATCCCTGTTGCAAAGCAAAATATTTTGGGATGCTTGGACATGAACAAGCAATTGAGATATAGCACAAAAAGAGCTATAATTACTGTAGATATAGCACATGTCACCCATACGGTAAAGAGTGGGGCGCCAAGCTTCAGAAGGCAATAAAGAGTGGGAGGAGAGCTACCACAGAGCAAAAAAGGTGGTCTTGGTGTTTTCCAGTAGTGACACACAAGATGAAGGTCATGATCTCTCCTCCTCTGTGGCTCCAGGAGCTGGCATTCCCCTGTCCTTCCCTGTTTATTTAATTCCTTTACCAACATAAGAGGGGACAATTCTGTATTTTATGTGCAATCCACAATACAACAGAGAACAAGCCTTACTGAGTTGTACAACTATGAGATTTGGAGACTTTGTTCAAAGGCAATCAGAGCAAACCTCTGAATTAAATCAACATCTGAAGCAAATTAGAAAGTCAACTGAGTGGTCAAGTCATATCAAAGGCCTGAAAATCAATTCTAGCAGACATGGCATATTTCAAATCAACCTGATTCTATGATTCAATTTGAAGAGCCCAACTGAATCCCAATAGATTTTCTAAACTGATCCTGTAGATTCATAGAGTTGAAAGGGGGCATTTCAGCTATTGAGTCCAACACAATTGAACTGGATTTTGCCTGATTTGTGGAGACCTATTACATCCATGTCTCAGCAGAGGACAGCCCTTGACTGAACTTGTCTTTCCTCAGAAGTGAAGCAAGGTCAGACTTGGTTGATGCTTGGATGAGAGAGTTTCAGAAAGGAACATGGGCATGATCTAGACTAGGCTGGTTGACAAACATCTGTTTCTGCACCACTATCAAGAAAATTATGTGGCTGCTAACTGCCACAAGGATATTACATGCTTCTATCCGATCAGTCTGATTTTATTTTGTTGACCGCAGCCAAGTACTGTTCTATAGTTTGCACAATACGTTGTAGCATCTCCTCTAATTTTTCCTAGATATTTTAGAATTCTATGTGTTTCTCTTTTTAGTCTAATTAATTGTGATTTTGTTTTATCTGCTGGTCTGTGACTGAATAAACATTGATTGCTTCTTACTGTAAAGGTTGTCTGATCCCCTCTTTGGAAGAATGGTTAACCAAGTTGTGGGTGAATGCTTCGATGTCTAAAATAGCTTCATACCTTAAAAGCAAATCTGACATAGAATTTAATTCAAATTGGAAACCATTCCTGGAGTATAACTCTAGACATGGATTTTTACTGCATCCAAAATCTGGGATTTTTTTATGTATAGAGCCCATACTTCAGTTTTATGGCATACTTAAGGAAGAACAGATACCCAGTTTTGATTCAGTCCACCATACCTTATAATTTAAGTGGTGACTTATACTCTGTTGACCATGGTTCTTGATATTTATCCTTGCTTAAAGCTTAATAGTGAGTTTTAGTCATTTAAAGTAATATACCATATTCAGTCATTCAGAATTTACTAATGACACCCTGGAAAACTATAACCACCTTGACATATTTAGATGTTTTGTTTACTCATTTGTGTCTGAATACATTTATTCTTTTTATCTGTTTTCTATATTTTATCTGTGTTTCTTTACATACCTTCTCTGAAAAGTTAAATTAAAAAAACAAGGGAAAAAAAGAAAACCATCTGGAGTGTTTCTGAAACCATCAGTCAAGTTCGGTGCCACGGAGATTTTCTTTTTTATTAGATACAAACTTATAAAATAGACTTGCATAAACACATAAATACAGATATATCCAACTACCTGCTTAGATGATGGGACTTCTTTTCCAAACAATGAGCCATGGTGCTAAACCTGTACTGCATATGTTCAACATGTGGCATGGATTCCATAGCTATCATTTTTCAAGATGGTTTTCAAGATACCTGAGGGGAGATATAATTTGCCATGAATGAGAACATGTAAGGCTGGCTCTGGAAACTCTATGCTCAAGTTTTATTATTGATATTGCTAGTGCTTGTAATGACCTTTGGAAAGAAAATTTGCTTTAGAAATGTCTTTTCAGGGAGAGGGTAGCACCTGTGAAATTCTTGCGGGTGAAATCTTGCATTCTTTTCACAAAGTGGTCACGGGGGTATGCAGGATTTTCTCCAACGTTCAGCAGCCTTTCTGGCTGCCTCTGCTTCAATGAATGTGCACAGGAGCAAATTCCTCCCATGAGTCGGGCTGTGTGTCTGTCTGTCTGTGAGAGAGAGAGAGAGGATAGACAGACAGATAGACAGACAGAAGCGTAGGCAGCTAAAGAGACCTTGGGATGATAGAAAGGTGTGTAAAAGATGATGTCACCAGCAACACCATTCTTGGCACCCACTTAAATGCCAAGAGATAAATTTCAAAGGAATTCTCAAGCATGCCCATGAGAATAAGGTAGAAACGGAGAACCTGTTTTCTTAAGAAAGAAAATTCTGGACAGATTGCTCAGTGGATTGCATCATGGCATTATCTTATATCCTCTCTGGGTTCCTAATATTCTCTGTGCAGGATGTTTGGAATAAAACGCATTCGTTGCCATTCATTGCATGTTGATATTCAGAAGGTGTTTTTATTCAGCTGTTGCCTTCCCTATTTTCCATATGTGACATGAGCAGAAACGTCCCTGGACCAGCCTAAGTGTTGCAAAATGCATGGAAGAAATAAAATCTAATGAAGGAGATAATCGTTTAAAAATATGTTTGTTGGGGCTTTTCTTCCCAATCAGACGGCAATTATGGTTACTCTTTCTCTTTCTCTCTCTCCCCTACAAGATGGATGATCTGCAGGGAAACATTTGTTTCAGGTCACAAATTGGCTATCAGGAAAAACTTAAACAATCAGCCATTTTCCCTTTTTCAACACACAGCGGTGGAGTCAGAGAGGTCACCCTGGAAAGTTTGTAAAAAGAAAAAAGAAAATCCTGCCGTCTGTTCCTACACACACACACACACACCCTGCAATCTGTGGTCAGTAGTTTGGAAATTGATCTGCAATAACCGCAGCTAACTGGGGAAGCACTTTTCTGCCAACAAATGGGGATCAAAAGGCACATAAATAAATATACATGAACCAAACAGAAGCAGCTGGAAAGCTCGCAAGAGGGTCCACTAAAAACCTCTGAAATGAAAAAGGGCTCAGCAGATCAAAGGATCGTTATGACGATTAAAAGCTTGTAGCGAAATTTGCTGTGAAATTTAAGCTACTCAGTTTAGAAAGCTGCTGCCCCCATCCCCTAAAAAAGGTCATGCTGCTACTGAAAACTCTTAAGCTGGAGCTTTTGTTCTTAAATTGTATATAGAGAGGCTGCATGTTCAAAATCCACATTTTAAAAGAAGTTATTCTCCCTATTCCTACTTCTGATGTGATGCAGAGCTTTGCCAAAGTAGGCAAAATTCTGTTTTTTGGAGAAGGATGTATTGGCAAGCTGAATGAGAGCTGAAAAGCACAAACAAGAAATGGGGGGGGGGGTCTAAGAAGAACGACCTAAAATTTACCCCAGTAATTGCTCATGGGCCATGGAGCAGTAATTAATCAGTTTGGGAAGGAAACCATTTGAGAGTGGAAACAGGCTGATCTATCCTAAATAAACAGGGACCTTTCTGTAATATTTTTCCTAGAAGAATAAAAATGATGTTCCTACTGACACTTTTTAAGATCAAGGGCAGTATCAGAGGGGCATCCAGGGACACCCATGGGGGGGGGGTTTGTCAGAAATTACAAACATGAGGTTGATATGTGTGAAAAAGAGGCAGGGCATCAACCACATGATCATGGCTGCTACGTTGACCTTTTTGACTATCCCAATGGAGACCTCTGATGGAGGTTCACCTCCAAACAGCAGGTATGGCCAGATGAAAGTGGTCAAAGCCAGAACAAAAATGAAAGTTGATTTTATTGAATTGAATTGAATAAATAAGTTAAAGAGAGTTAATACCAGGGCCATACAGCACTCCACAGTTAAAGAAGAAAAACTGTGCTTCAGAGTGTGCCACTGCACCTTTTCCTGGAATGGCACAGCTGCTCTCAAAAACCCCAAAGATGCAAAAACAGTCGTGATGCAGTCAGATTTGCAGTCACATCAAGGCCTTACATTTCTGCATTTCTTCAGGTCATAGATGCATACTGATAACACTGAGAATGGAGACTGTGGAGTAAAGGGAGTGAAGGCTTCAAACAGTGTGAAATCCTTCAGTTCCAGTACTATTAATCAAAGGAGTTCAGAGCCTTCCTATTTAAAGAGTAATTCAGGAAAAAATAGAACTAGAGAAATTAAAGCAAGGGTGGGCACCGCTGCCCAGGAGCATGGGCAGACCCCATATACTGTAGGTTCAGAATCCCCACTGATCATGATTGCTGAAAACTGATCTCTCTTCATCTTGTTTTTGAGGAGGAAATCATTGAAATGGGCCTGCTGCAGCTAAAAAAATTGAGTAAACCTCCCAAATTCCTCCCAGAGTTCCACTCATATGTGATTTGCTCCCACCTGTTTTGTAGCCCCCAACCCCACCTAAAAATAAGATCTTAATTTGGGAACTACAGGGAAGTATGGCATGCATTTATTTTCTAAAGTATGTGTGAAGGCCAAGTTTATTTAAGTGTAGAAAAATTGTCTATGTTCATGCTTGTTACAGAGCCAGAAGGATTAGAGGATGGTGTTTCTAATAAAATTTAACCCACAGATATCATAAGGCCTGGTTTTGTGTAAGCAGTCCTTTGCGATACCTAGTTTGCTGGTCCATCAGTGCTGAAAGTCCATCATGAGTTATTTGAATCCTACATTGGTGATACTGTCCTTCCCATATGAATCTTGAATTTGTGAATTCTTAAACACACTGATTTATTTTAAGGGCTCCAGGTACATCTATCTACTTTAAGACGCCAAATAATGCCACTGACTTTCCAGCTACAACTGGAACCATCTTCCAGGCCGTGTTACTGTGATTGTTTTGATGGATTTATCCTTGCCAGGCTGCCTCACAAATAAGCAAGATAACAGCTGCCTGATTTTTTTTCTACCACTTGTTGTATTTGCCATTCTCAGAGGAGGCTTGTTGGGAAGGCAAACTTGAAATATATTCTAAACAAATTATGGGGCTCCAGTTCTCTCTCGCCAGGGGTATGTTCGCAGTGTGCTTCCCTTATAATATCAGTCTTCTGCAGCAGCTGTTGTCATTCTCTACAATTTCTTGGAGACTTGCACATGTCACTTGACAAAAAAATGTGAAATGTTAAGGATTATGAATATCTCTCAAGAACCTTTTCCCCCCTCTCTGGATTCCCTAGTGATTAGTGAACTCAGTATTGGAAACTTGGAGAATAGTCCCAAGAGAATCTCTACTACCCTCATCTTCCAGGGATGGGGAAAAGCTCTAACGAGCCTTACATTGACAAAATATAAATAAGAAGTAAAGACAACGTGCACATCTGTTCAGTTCTGTGCTAGCAAGACCAAGGTCACAGTTATGTCTAAGAATGATTTAGAAATATAATGTGAGGCAAATATTCTAGTCCCTTAGCAGAGAGACATTTGAAAAAAAAAAAGCAAACTCTGCTCTGAAGGCCAGTAAATGCCATTCCACAGCTACCCCACAAAGCTCAGTCACAATTTGCAAGCTACAGACTGGAAAAGACACTCTCTGTCAAGTTGATATTGACTTCTGGTGTACTACTTTGGTAGGTAAAGGTAAAGGTAAAGGTAAAGGTAGGATTTGGTAGGATTGCTAAAATGACTACCATGTTTATATGTCCATGTAGTTATCTTAGCAATCCTACTGAAGTAGTTTGCCACAGCCTTCTTCTGAGATTTTTTTTTAAGTTCCCCATCTGGCCTATGTCCTTAATATTCTGTGAACGTTTCCCTTCAAAATACTGACCAGGACCGCCCCTGCCTAGCTTCCAAGTACAGGCAGGTAGTAGTCGATAAGCAATTCCATCCTCTATTGCATGTTCTGTTTTAAGCAGGGGCATCCCTAGTTATAATTCTAGGTATGGACTTCATGCTATCAATGAAGCAATGCACAAAGGCATAGAAAATGAGAGATAGCCAGAAGGTGGGAATTAATCCAAGGACAAGTTCCAAGGGACATCCACAGTCAAGAGCATATGGAGTCCATCAAACAAGTTGTTGCAACATCTAGAATAGGAGTGAAGCATATGGCTAAACCAAACCCCATTAGGAGTAGCACAATATGGAGGGTTACCAGCTCTGGCCAGCAAAGTTCCAAATAGCCACTAGATGGCAGCAAGTAGTTAAGAAAATGCTAACACTTACTGCCATCTACTAGTCATCAGGATTTCTGCAGGCCACATCTGGTAGCCATACCTATAGGTTGCAGGTATCCCCTAGTATTCATACATTCAAGCGTGCCCCCAAAATTCAACCATAAGATGGTACATTCTCCCCTCTTTTTCTTTCCTTGCTGGGAAGCTTAATGTGCCTATTTTATGTCCCCACCATTTTTTTAAAAGGGAATGAAATGCTTGATCCTAAGATGTTAGATACCACCGACCAGTCCTTCTGCAATTCTCAGAGACCCAACTCCAATAAGCAAATAAATAAAATTGCCCCCTGAAATAAAACGGTATTCCTCTCTGGTCTAAACACCAGAGCACATGTAGTGGTTCAGGATCACATATCATTAAAGTTACCAGTTCTGGGCTGAAAAATACCAGTTAGCCATTAGATGGAAGCAAAGAATAAGAGCTCTCTGTAGAGTTCTCTCTGCTGCCCTCTAATGGCCGTCCATTTTCAGGAGATGACAATTAGAATTCTTCTAAAAGCAAACCAACCTCTCCAGAGCTTCTTCCAAAGAGGAACCCACTATGCATGTATCCTGAAAGAGATAAGAGGTTCACCAAGTGAAAGAAAAAAAAAACCTCTTTCAAAACTGGTGACCTTTAAGTATAAATATGGTGATGTACTGTACAAGTACTTGGTACATCAGGAGGAAACATCTGTCTATCAGCTCTTGAAAGAGAAGTGGAAAAGAGCTTTATAAATCCAGCCCAGGACATGGGCCGTTTATACCCTGCTTTCTAAATGACAAATGAGGTTTTAAAAGCTCTCCTTTTCAAAAGAGAGAGAGCAAGAGAGAGAGAGAGAGAGCAGGTCCGATGCATCCTATGTATTTCCACCTTTTTGATTTAGTGCCTGGAAGCAGTTTTGTACCCTTTTGTTTCCTCTCTGCTACCACCTCTGCTTGAGAAGTGGGGGGGGGGGGAGAAGTTTCCCATGACTCTCATTCTTTCCTTTCTTCTTTCCTTTCTTTTTTTGCAAAGCCGATCACGGACAATTTTTATGTTTCTTTTCCCTCTTGGCCACTTTTGCCACCATCAATACCTTTCTGCCAGAATCCCCTGAGTGATGCTACAGGTTCAAACAATTTCCCATTCCTTGTCTTGCTCCTAGCCAGTCTATTATTGACCTCTTCCCAGGTGTCTGCTTTGACGTCATTTAGCCTTGGTTATCTGCAGTGTCTTTCCATCTGATTTGTGTGTATTAAAAGAGGCACTTAGCACCATCACGTCACCCATGAGAATTTAACAAGCATGCTAAACATGACACAGTTAGGGTTACAAGAGGTAACTATTTATGTCCCAAACTATAAAAATCATTTTTACACCTAGACAGGTGAGAAATGGGTTCCTTTGGAGTTTTTGAAAGAATCTACCAATGCTGAATCTGCCAAATGGAGGTCCAAATAATTAACATATTCTTCTAAACCACCATCTAAAGCAACCTTTCTCAACCTTTTGACCCTGGAGGAACCCTTGAAATATTTTTCAGGCCTCAGGGATCCCCTGCACATTCAGACTCAAATATAGGCCAGAAGTTAAAAAATTATTATAATTGTTTCATGAGTAGACCTGTATATTTGCATGAACAGTGTTCTTAAACTAAAAATAAAGAATGAAACTTACCTCTTTAATGTGAAGTTGCCCGAATTTGAAATATTATTTTAAATAAATTGTGATCTCCCAGGGAAGCCCTAGTGACCTCTCACGGAACCCTAGGGTGCCATGGAACCCTGGTTGAGAAACCCAGATCTAAATGGTAGGGCTACTAAATTTGGACTGCCCAAATTCAAATGACCACTAGATGGTAGCAGAGAGATCTCATCTGGATTTTTAAAGTCCAGATGTGATAGGCCTAGTAAAGTGTGCAATGCATCCCAAAATCTGTACCCTTCAGAATATTGATGTGACTCCCATTTAAAAAGAAAAGCCCTCCCAGATGCACATCTCAGGAGAAAGTACTTAACACCAACACATATTCTGCATCTTTTTGAGAAAAGTAGAAACAAAGGTCCACTTTTGTATAGGGGAAAAAAAAATTGCTTACAAAATGAATGCAAGCTGAGCACAATGCATACAAAAAATATGTTCATCAGTGGATATCTGCATGGACTTGTATAGAAATATTCATGCCAGCTTCTATCAGCAGCAGCAAGGCCACACAGAACTTACCATCAATAAAGTTTGAAATGGGTCAGACCCATTGGGTTGGTTGATAGCTGTAGTGTTATTTCCTTCCATTTTTTTTTCTTTCTTGATTGTATGGTTTTAGTAACTAACATTGTTGCTTTATTATTGTTTATTTTTGAGGTTGTGTAGATATGTTGAGAGCTCACCACCGAAGTCAAATTCCTTGTATGTCTAATCATACTTGGCCAATAAAATATTGTATTGTATTGTACCCTAAGCTGACAGATTTGCCCAAGTCTGCTTTTATAGGTTTGGAAATAAAGTCAGTGGTTGGAACCCCAAAAATGGATAAATTCATAGATATAAGTTACTTGCATTAGAGGTGCTGAGTCTCTAAAAATGTGTCGATATTATTGTTTTTGTTTAGTAGGGCAGGATTTATTTGTTTGTTTACATAATAACATATTAGTTTAAGGGGTTGCACTCACTTTATGATATTTATAATGTGGTTATCTCTTTTTTTTTTAACAAGTACACTCAGTGGACCTCTTCTCCGACAGACTTCATCAGCCTTTCTTGGAGTGCCAAGAGTTGGAGTTCATGCAGAAGGGGTCCTCTTCCCCTTGCAAAAAAAAAATATACCCAAATCCTATTGCTGAAGAAAACTTTGTACCAGAAGAGGCTACTACAAGAAATATATATTCTAATATGAACCCATATCCCCTGGATGTATAGCATATAACTGAAAGCATCCAGTCTGACAAGGCCCTCTGAATAAGGCGTGATAGGAAGCCTACACTGTGGCTTCTTTTCTTGTTGACCGTTGTTGAATGGTCATGCTTGGCTGGGGAAATCTGGGGATTGAAATCCACACATCAAAGGATATTCCAGATTGGGACAGCCCAGCTAAAGTGCAAAATCTCCTCTGATGGAAATCTGCTGCCTAGTTCCCACTATTAGCATGCTGTTCCTCTTTTAAGACTGGGGATGTCCTAGAATGCTTGCCATCCCAATAAACCACTGGACATTCTGGAGTAGTTTGGGAAATAAAATCAGAGACTTGTGACTCCCAGGGGCCCATGGCTGCTATTAGCCTCTGTGATCACTGCTAGGATGCACTGTCCTCCAACCCACCTGAGAATGCTTGGACCTGATGCTGCCCATGCGGGTTACAGCATTTATTAAGCTGGGCAGATCCCCAACCTTTCTCCCTGTATTTTTCTTCACGTCACGAATGCTTTTTTCCTTTCTCCCATTTTTTTCCTAATGGCTATACTCTACAATTCCCTGAAAAATGTTTCTTTCTCTCTAGAAATTGTCTGAATGCCTTATGCAGGCCTAGGCTAAGGTTGCAACACTGTGAATCATGAACTAGCCTTGTTTCTGTGCTCCGTGGCATCTTATTGATTGAGGAGGAGGTTGCACATAGTCCTGGGGGAGAGCAGTAGCTCAGTAGCTGATTGTATGGTCTGCATGAGGCATCTGTGGTGTTCAGTTCCTGATGTTGCCAGCCAAAAGAAGTCAGGCATCATGGCCTTGAAGAACTCCAATATGAAGTCTCCCAAAAGAAACTTAGAGGTGCACAAGGTGCAGACAGATCTGTCTAGAGGAGAATACTTAAATTTTCTCTGATGTTCTCCCTCCTGGTGGACACGCATTTACCATCATCTCCTCTAGTTCTCTCTTCAGCAAAGGATCGTTACCTTGTCGTGGTGCTGGAGCTTGAGCACCTCAATGATGCCATGAGCTAAACCGTGAAGGGCCACCCAAGACGGGAAGGTCATGACAGAGAGGTCAGACCAAATGCGATCCCTGGGGAAGGTAATGGCAACCCACCCCAGTATTCTTGCCGTGAAAACTAAATGGATCAGTACAACCAGAGATATGTCGGTATACCATCGGAAGATGAGACCCCCAGGTCGGAAGATGGTCAAAATGCTACTGGGGAGGAACAGAGGATGAGCTCAACTAGCCCCAGACGTGATGACGCAGCTAGCTCAAAGCCGAAAGGACGGCTAGCGGCCGACGGTGCTGGTGGTGAACGGCGAATCCGATGTTCTAAGGATCAACACACCATTGGAACCTGGAATGTAAGATCTATGAGCCAGGGCAAATTGGATGTGGTTATTGGTGAGATGTCAAGATTAAAGATAGACATCCTGGGCGTCAGTGAACTGAAATGGACTGGAATGGGCCACTTCACATCAAATGACCACCAGATCTACTACTGTGGACAAGAGGACCACAGAAGAAATGGAGTAGCCTTCATAATTAATAGTAAAGTGGCTAAAGCAGTGCTTGGATACAACCCAAAAAACGACAGAATGATCTCAATTCGAATTCAGGGCAAGCCATCTAACATCACAGTGATCCAAATATACGCCCCAACCACAAATGCTGAAGAAGCTGAAGTAGAGCAGTTCTATGAGGATCTGCAGCACCTACTGGACAACACGCCTAAAAGAGATGTTATTTTCATCACAGGAGACTGGAATGCTAAGGTGGGCAGTCAAATGACACCTCGAATTACAGGTAAGTATGGCCTGGGAGAACAAAATGAAGCAGGACATAGGCTGATAGAATTTTGCCAAGACAACTCACTCTGCATAACAAACACTCTCTTCCAACAACCTAAGAGACGGCTTTATACATGGACTTCACCAGATGGACAACACCGAAATCAGATTGATTACATCCTTTGCAGCCAAAGGTGGCGGACATCCATACAGTCGGTAAAAACAAGACCTGGAGCTGACTGTAGTTCAGATCACGAACTTCTTCTTGCACAATTTAGGATCAGACTAAAGAGATTACGGAAGACCCACAGATCAGCTAGATATGAGCTCACTAATATTCCTAAGGAATATGCAGTGGAGGTGAGGAATCGATTTAAGGGACTGGACTTAATAGATAGGGTCCCGGAAGAACTATGGACAGAAGTTGGCAGCATTGTTCAGGAGGCGGCAACAAAATACATCCCAAAGAAAGAGAAAACCAAGAAGGCAAAATGGCTGTCTGCTGAGACACTAGAAGTAGCCCAAGAAAGAAGGAAAGCAAAAGGCAACAGTGATAGGGGGAGATATGCCCAATTAAATGCAAAATTCCAGAGGTTAGCCAGAAGAGATAAGGAATTATTTTTAAACAAGCAATGCGCGGAAGTGGAAGAAGACAATAGAATAGGAAGGACAAGAGACCTCTTCCAGAAAATTAGAAACATTGGAGGTAAATTCCAGGCAAAAATGGGTATGATCAAAAACAAAGATGGCAAGGACCTAACAGAAGAAGAAGAGATCAAGAAAAGGTGGCAAGAATATACAGAAGACCTGTATAGGAAGGATAACAATATCGGGGATAGCTTTGACGGTGTGGTCAGTGAGCTAGAGCCAGACATCCTAAAGAGTGAGGTTGAGTGGGCCTTAAGAAGCATTGCTAATAACAAGGCAGCAGGAGACGACGGCATCCCAGCTGAACTGTTCAAAATCTTGCAAGATGATGCTGTCAAGGTAATGCATGCTATATGCCAGCAAATTTGGAAAACACAAGAATGGCCATCAGATTGGAAAAAATCAACTTATATCCCCATACCAAAAAAGGGAAACACTAAAGAATGTTCAAACTATTGAACAGTGGCACTCATTTCACATGCCAGTAAGGTAATGCTCAAGATCCTGCAAGGTAGACTTCAGCAATTCATGGAGCGAGAATTGCCAGATGTACAAGCTGGGTTTAGAAAAGGCAGAGGAACTAGGGACCAAATTGCCAATATCCGCTGGATAATGGAAAAAGCCAGGGAGTTTCAGAAAAACATCTATTTCTGTTTTATTGACTATTCTAAAGCCTTTGACTGTGTGGACCATAACAAATTGTGGCAAGTTCTTAGCGGTATGGGGATACCAAGTCATCTTGTATGCCTCCTGAAGAATCTGTATAACGACCAAGTAGCAACAGTAAGAACAGACCACGGAACAACGGACTGGTTTAAGATTGGGAAAGGAGTACGGCAGGGCTGTATCCTCTCACCCTACCTATTCAACTTGTATGCAGAACACATCATGCGACAAGCTGGCCTTGAGGAATCCAAGGCTGGAGTTAAAATCTCTGGAAGAAACATTAACAATCTCAGATATGCAGATGATACCACTTTGATGGCTGAAAGTGAAGAGGAACTGAGGAGCCTGATGATGAAGGTGAAAGAAGAAAGTGCAAAAGCTGGCTTGCAGCTAAACCTCAAAAAAACCAAGATTATGGCAACCAGCTTGATTGATAACTGGCAAATAGAGGGAGAAAATGTAGAAGCAGTGAAAGACTTTGTATTCCTAGGTGCAAAGATTACTGCAGATGCTGACTGCAGTCAGGAAATCAGAAGACGTTTAATCCTTGGGAGAAGAGCAATGACAAATCTCGATAAAATAGTTAAGAGCAGAGACATCACACTGACAACAAAGGCCCGCATAGTTAAAGCAATGGTGTTCCCTGTAGTAACATATGGCTGCGAGAGCTGGACCATAAGGAAGGCTGAGCGAAGGAAGATCGATGCTTTTGAACTGTGGTGTTGGAGGAAAATTCTGAGAGTACCTTGGACTGCAAGAAGATCAAACCAGTCCATCCTCCAGGAAATAAAGCCAGACTGTTCACTTGAGGGAATGATATTAAAGGCAAAACTGAAATACTTTGGCCACATAATGAGAAGACAGGACACCCTGGAGAAGATGCTGATGCTAGGGAGAGTGGAAGGCAAAAGGAAGAGGGGCCGACCAAGGGCAAGATGGATGGATGATATTCTAGAGGTGACGGACTCGTCCCTGGGGGAGCTGGGGGTGTTGACGACCGACAGGAAGCTCTGGCGTGGGCTGGTCCATGAAGTCACGAAGAGTCGGAAGCGACTAAACGAATAAACAACAACAACCTCTAGTTCTCTAAGACATATAGAAACCAATGCATACAAAAGAATGCAGAACAAAAGTAGGATGTCCCTTAAAGAGAAGGTAGAAATCTGACCTAACCTAGAGGCATTGGGAGTGCCG
This sequence comes from Candoia aspera, assembly GCF_035149785.1. Lineage (NCBI taxonomy): Eukaryota > Metazoa > Chordata > Lepidosauria > Squamata > Candoiidae > Candoia > Candoia aspera. Next base: position 15,715,867 of record NC_086164.1, read on the forward strand.
CTACAGGATTTGAGTCTTAAACTAAGCATAAGAGAAAAAATTGAAAGAGAAAAAGATGTGGACTGGTGTGGTTGAAGGCACATGTCCTACTTAATTCATCAGCAATTTCTTTGTTATTTTTCATAATATCCTAGGTCACTCTGAAAGGACATTCAATAAACTGGTCAGCTGAATATTTGTATGAGATTAAAGAAGATCAGAATGTGTTTACAGGGTATCATTTACCATGTACTCTATTCACTGTCATGGAGGGGAAAAGTTGGAATTAATCCCAGCTCACAAAACTAGACTGATAATGTGCTGGGTCACGTTCCTGGATTATAAAACTCCCACCAGTCAATCCTGAGTTATTGCTCTGCAAATACTTTGAAAGCTAATTTAATAGATACTCTGCATAAAGTCTACAATAGGAAATTACTTTCTCTGTGTGTCAGGATAAACATTCGATTAAAAATATGAAATATTAAGCTAGCCACCAATAGGCTGCTACCTGCTTCCCCCTTCCCCTTGCTATCACTCATTCAGCCTTTGTTTCAGAAATATTTTTATCATTATACTCTTAATTAACCTTTATAATGAACAGATCCTTGCTACAGTTAACAGGGCTTGCTTTATCAAGGTCTCTGCTGCAATAAATTACACTTTTGCTTCCACCAACACATAGAACAGTCACTCAATCCAATCAAACTAGCTTGGCCCAAAAATAAACAGTTTGTACCACTGTGTTCATACAGTTGAAAACAACAAACTCCCACAATCCCATGTTTTGAAAGAATAGCGCCCTGAGCAATAGTAGAAGAACTAGATCTGCAAAAATCTGGAAGACCGTTAGCAGGCAGAAAAGAAACATGAAAAGATCTAATTCTTGCTGTCCGTCTAGACATCATGCGAATTCCTGCAGTCCAGATATGGCAACCCAGCAGAAGAGACAAATGGATGGGAAGCTAGGAACATAGGGAAATGAATGAAGAAAAGGGAGAGATGGAGTCAGAAACAGGAAAATAGAAAGGTAAAAACAATTCAGAACTTCTTAGAACTGCTGTTCTAAAGCTTGGAAGATCTGTCCCTCTGAGATCCTCACCAGGTATTATTCCCCAGCTCGTTGCTGTGGATTCACCACTTCCCCATTTGGTTCCGATTCTTTATCTGACACTCCACAGCAGCTCTTCTTTCTGAAGAAAGAATTGCATTGCATGGAATCTACACCTTGTACAGGGTGGTGCAAAACTTCGGCTTGGAGATTTGATTCAGAGGTGGTTTGATCAAATTTCCAAATCAGACTGGATCCCCAAATCAAGTCATGGATTTGGCTCAAACCTTCAAATCGACTAAACTTTCCAGTTGTAACTGCCACTTGAATTGAATCAATGCACCACTACAGATCAAATCAATAATTTGAAATGAACAGGAGCATTCCTTAGCTTTGCACACGTTGCTTCTGACTTCTCCTCTTGTAGCATTAGTAAACAAATCTGCTCTTTTTTCTTTCTTAGGTTATAATCTGGAAGAAGCACCCTTTTGTTAGCGTTCAGAAAGCAGAGGCAATTTTCCACCCATTAGGGCTAGACGTCAATACTCCACAATGGTAATGCTTTCCTAATGCTCACCTTTGGCACTAGCAGTTTCATACTTTCATACGTCTATTGGTTTTCCATTTTTGTGTCTGCTTTGCCGTTCTGTCTGATAACCCTTAACAGCAGGCTGAAATTTTACCAAAATAGGAGTATATTCACTTGGAAAAAGACTGTGACACAAAGCCATTTGTCTAATAGTTGGCGTCGTTGTGCTAGGGAAGATACAAGTCAAAGCCAGTTTCTCACCTTTTAGGATTCAGTTTCAGAGGGTATGACACACTGGATTCCATTAAATCAGGATGCTGACTTGGGAGCCAGGGAGTATTCCTTTGGTTGGATTTGGAAATCACATCTTTTCCTTCATAAGTAGGAAAAAGATACACTATGTTGGAACTGTCTTATAATATGTATTTATTGAGGTGCCTTCAAGTCAGTGTTGACTCCTGGTGACTGCCTGGACTGGTCCCTGCAGTTTTCTTGGCAAGGTTTTTTTGGAAGTGGTTTGCCACTGCCTCCTTCTGAGGGCTGAGAGAGAGTGACTGGCCCAAGGTCACCCAGCTGGCTTGTGCCCCAGGCAGGACCAGAACTCACAGTCTCCCAGTTTCTAGCCTGATGCCTGGCTTCATGCCCAAGGTGGGACTAGAACTCATGGTCTTCCAGTTTCTAGCCTGATGCCTTAACCACAACACCAAGCTGGCTCTCTATTTTAGTTCTAAGGTAGAGTGAAACAATGACTCTTCTTCCAACTCCTGTGGGACTACAGTCCCATTCTATTTCACAGCAGGGGGCTCAAGCCTTTCCAGGTGGAATTCAATGCCATGCTGGCTGCTCCTGTCCTTATATGATGTCACATCAGCAATTATTTTATTGACTGAGCTACTGGTTTATTTATGTATTTATGTATTTATTTATTTGGTGCCTTCAAGTTGACTCCTGTCAACTGCCTAGACTAGACCCTGCAGTTTTCTTGGCAAGATTTTGTAAGTGTTTGCCCTTGCCTGCTTCCTAGGGCTGAGAGAGAGGGACTGGCCCAAGGTCACACAACTGGCTTGTGCCCCAGGTGGGACCAGAACTCACAGTCTCCCAGTTTCTAGCCTGGTGCCTTTAACCACCACACCAAACTGGCTCTCTTCTACTTTTTTTTTAATCCACTCAATTGTGTCCAATTCTTGGAGACTGCCTGGACAAATCCCTGCAATTTTCTTAGCAAAGTTTTTCAGAAGTGGTTTGCCATTGCCTCCTTCCTAGGGCTGAGAGAAAGGGACTGGCCCAAGGTCCCCCATCTGGTTTCAACTCTAAGACAGGACTAGAATTCACAGTCTCTCATTTTATAGCCTGGTGCCTTAACCATACACCAAACTGGCTCTCCTACATCTTATGATATAAAATGAACTTTAAAACAAACAACATACCAATGATCATTTAAAGAACTTCACCACTTACTTTTCCGTGGGGTTTGTTTTGTTCTTTTATTGCTGTTCCAAAATGTTCCTTGCAGTTTTTTATTCTTCTCCTGCAAAAGAAATGTCTGTTTCTCTGCTTATTCTTAGAGTACTTGAGAATTTCTTTCAGATTTCTTGTAGTGTAACCTACCTGTAGTCGTACAAGATAGTGAAGGGTGTTTCCTGGTACTGTCGTTTTTTGGCATACTCCTTTCCTTGACTCTAAAGCTTGGCTACCCAAATCTGAAAAATTCCACAGGTGACACTTTTCCTTGAGATAGAATAGAAATGTGGGAAGCCAGATATCCCTGGAGACCACTGGAGAAAAGGTTATATAATAAAATAGGACATCACACATATCCTTTGAGAACATCCTCACTGAATAGACACAGTAGCACCCTCTACCCTTGAGAATTTCTCTTTCCTTCTGGATTAATATTTTGAAAGCAAAATGAAGGTAAATAGATGCTGGAGAACTTCTCTGCACTGCTCTGGTATAGTTGATACCAAAACAGCTGCAAGAAGGTACTAGATAATAATATTTCAGTGGAAATGTCGCTCTGTTTTTCTACCACTTGTCTGCTCACAATCTCTTTCTTCAGATTACCAACTGATGTGAAAGCCTCTATCTTCTCTCTCAGAGAAGGAGACAGTCTTTCTGAAGGAGACAGTCCCTGCATTACACAGAGTTTGGATTAGAAAGATCATATAGTTCCTACAAGTGTGGTTTCACACTTCGCATTAGGCTATAATATGACATTTTAGTGGGGTATAGCATGTTGAGAGAGCCAGTTTGGTGTAGTGGTTAAGGCACCAGGGTAGAAACCAGGAGACCGGGAGTTCTAGTCTCACCTTAGGCACAAAGACAGCTGGGTGACCTTGGGCCAGTCACTTTCTCTCAGCCCTAGGAAGGAGGCAATGGCAAACCACTTCTGAAAAACCTTGCCAAGAAAACTACAGGGACTTGTCCAGGTAGTCTCCAAGAATCGGACATGATTGAATGGAATATATATATATATATATTCATTTATTCATTCATTCCATATAATACACACACACACACATACATACCCACACACACATTATAATGTTGTATTAAACGCAACCATTATGGCTCATAAATCATGGATTATGGTTTTAGTACTATGTATACTCCCAGGCAGTGTGGCTTGTCCAATAAACCTAATTTAATATAAGCCATAGTTTAACATAGATGTGGGTTATTCAGTGTGCTGCCTGGCTCAGTGGAGATTAGAACATGGGTCTTTCTGCTTAAATCCAACAATCGCACAGCTATTTCTCATGTTTAATTGATACCTACTAATTCCAACTAGTTTTAACCCATAATGCCTTCTTTCCTGGCCCCAAAACTGCCAGGACTCTGCAGCCAAGAAAATAAGTAAATAAATAAATAGCCCCAGCATATCACACAAGCTTTTCTTCAGATAGCTTCCAACTGGTGTTTTTTCCCATCCTGTCCTGGAGACAAAAATTCTGCTTGCAAAGACCTTGCAACTTGAAAAGAGGAGGAGGATCAAAGCTGGAGATGAAAAGACAAAGCGAATTGCTCAAGGCGAGAGGCAGAGGGAAGGCTGGGATCCAATCCCCAGGACAACTGCTTGGCCACAGGGCCATTTTGATGTGTCAAAGCCACCTGAGCTCCTGTGAGGAACGAGGTGGGGCCACCAAAGTGAAAAGGGGAAGAGAGAGCGAGCCATGCTTCTTTTGCTGCCAAAATCTGTTTGAAGCTTCTTCAAAATGTAACATGGCTGCAAAATCCTAAATGCACTGAGCTGGTTACAAAGAAGGGGGATCTTCAAGAGGGTAAGGGGGAGAGAAGGATAAAAGCAGCAACACAAGCCACACCCTATTTGTCTAGGCATCGTCACATCACACCAACGTGTGAAAGAAAAGCATGGGCATCTTCGGGATTACTTACTGCTTTTGTCATTGGACTACAAGGTAGGTTGCATAGGCCAGACATTACGCATGTCTGTAATGTCTGTACCAGTTGCCAATTTAATTTAAAGTGCGTAGAAACAAACATTAAGCCCCTAATGGCCTTGGGCCCAGAACATCTGCCTGCTTCCATATCAAGCTAACTTCTCCCTAAGATCTAAAGAGGAGGCCTCTCAAAGTCCCTAATAGAATGAAAGCACAGTTGGTAGTGAGAAGAAGCAGGGTCTCCTCCGTGGCTGCCCCAATATTGTTGAACACCCCGCTTGTGAAAAATGCATGTGCTTCCCCCTTTCTGGATGTCTTTTGCAGGTTGATGAAGACATTTTTACTGGGCGGGCTTCTGCTTCCAAAGCATTTATTTTCAAATGCTAAAAAGTCATTCCATCTTTTTGATCTTTGCCTTTATATTTCTACTACTTGGGTAGCTTTACTGAATATTCCACTGAATATATTGGTTTTTAACATTGACTTTTTATGCCATAGGCTTTTAATCTCTGCATACGTACATTTTAAAAAATGGCACTTAATAATTCAAGTTGTACCATTTGTCCTCTACGTCTCCGGAGGTGCCTCACTTTCCCCTACCATACCCAAACACAGGCTTGTCAACAGCCTGCAGGACATTTCCTTGCTGATAAAAGTGTAGAAGATCCCAATCTAGAGGCACAATTGTGCAAGAGATTAATAAAATAGATATACTCATAGGAAATCAGCCAGTGGACTGGAAATTCAAAATCTAGCAGAACGTTATCTTGTTACTGTACATTTTCTATTACTTTTTACCCTACTGTGCAATGTCCACTAAGCTGCTTGGAGTCTGTGGAAATGAAGTGGCATATAATTTAGAGATGGATGGATGGATGGACAATAGATAGATAGATAGATAGATAGATAGATAGATAGATAGATAGATAGATAGATAGATAGAGATGGATAAGATGATGTGGCTAAAAAGTTATAAACTGACCAGGGCTGCCCCCTTTTTACACACAATGCACATAAAAAGGGGGCTTTAATTGCATGACTGCAGCCATTATCTTGATGTCCATGCATCTTAAAGTTGCTGAGATTGGGAAACCCTGCTCTATATCACTGTCTAGGTGGTAGGAGGGGAGGAAACATTTACAAATCAACCAAAGAAATTATTGAATGCAAAACACGTCATGGATACTGAAAACATCTCAAGTAGATTCAGTATTAAAGAAGTGAAGTGATCATAAATAGTTGGTTTTACTTTCTGTGATAGCAAGGAGTACTTCTTGAGATTTGTGTGGATTTGTTCAAAATTCATTAGAAAAACTGCATCTGTTTTCATTCAATATAAGTTTTTGACCACGGTTTCTACTGAAGTTTATTATGTTACAGGAAAATCTTTGAGAACTCGTAGTTTTAAAAACAAAACTTTTGGTGATGTAATTCTTCCTTACATTAATTTTCCTTTTAAAATGTGCATTTCTCCAATGTGATTTTTTTTTAAGGAAGCTGTAATTTTGATGCATGAGTTTTGACAAACATACTTTTAAAAAAAGGTACATCCCTCCTAAATTGTTTGTTTGTTTGTTTGTTTTTCCTTTGAAGTGTGTTTAAGAGAAGACAAATCCTAGTAGACTTTCATTGCTGGCATCTAGGCTCTGATAGAGTCTGTGTTGTCAGATCTTGCAAGCGGTAACATCTACAGGGGGGTGTGGGGTCAAAACAGGGAAGATGGAGATTGCAGATCACAATCCCATCCCTGCTTCTTTTCTATGTCTGTTGACACTGCACACACATACAAAGCAACAGGGTGTCAATCGTGTTTCCATGACCACCATCTTGCCTGGTTTGATTCACACACTGTCATGGATGCCACCGTTTGCAAGTCTGCTCCTTCAAAATTCAGTGGAGGGCATCAACAACTGACGCTGCCAGCAGAATGCAGACAGCCTGAGGGAGAAATGGTCTCATTCTTCCTTCAGTTAAACTAATCTAAAAGCAGCTTTTGGAATCTGATAGTTATGAAACCTTTTCCAAAACAAGAAACAGCAGGAATTTGTGTGCAGATTCTAGGTGAAACAGGACTGTGGATGTTTCCATCCCTCATTCTTTCTCTGGTTCCCTTTCCATCATCTCTCTAAGAATATTTACAAGCCATGATTGTAAGGTCACTGCTCTGTTTTTGACATACTGAAGGTTTTAGTTGCTAGGCGACCAAGAAACCTAATTCTTCTAGCTTACAAACATGAAGATAATTGCACCAGGAGTTTTTTTTTCTAAAAAGAAAAGCAACTTATGCATTTTTCTAAATGCACATAGAAACAGGCAAATAAGTGGGCACTCAATTCTGTACAAGACAGAGGCTTCATTCTCTCCTTGGTGGTAGACCCAAATTTCACAGGTCTTCAAAGGGTCAGCTTGTTATTTTCATGAGATACCTTCAACCATCCTTTTTCATTGTTGTTATTTTGATGCTTGTAGTTCAGGTTTTATGTACTGCCTAGATTTCAAGCTTTCAAGCTTTTTTATGCATACACTTTAAGTATAAAGTATAAATTTAAGTAAATATGTGTTCAGCGTGAACTAAACGAGTTTCTTCTGCAGGTCTACTTTTAAAGAAATTTATTTCTATCCAAATTCGCGACTGAAGGTTATAGAGAAGGGGCATTTGATGGACAAGCCTTAACTATATCAACAGGGGTCGTGGTGTCTCAGTGGTTAAGGTGCTGAGTCAGAGGACCATTAAGCTCGGCAGCTCGGCAGTTCGAAACCCGAGAGCGCAAGCCACGTGACGGAGTGAGCTCCCGTCAACTTGTCCCAGCTCCTGCTAACCTAGCAGTTTGAAAGCATGCAAATGCAAGTAGACGAATAGGTACCACTTCGGTGGGAAAATAACAGGGATGTGAAAGGAGCCCCCTTGGGCATCCCCCTGGTAACAGTGACGTCACTGGCAAATCCTTTCAATACAGAAGTGCCTTGGTAGGTGCTTCTTACATGGAAAAAAAAACCTATATCAACGGTGGCCAGCCCATGAAAGTCTTTTTCATTTCTGGAAACAATATATTTGCAAGCAAGAGCCCACTTCTATCTGGGACTTCAGTGCCACCTTTGGAAGAACAGCATCCCCTTGTGATTCTACATGTCCTAACAGCCAGGAACCACGCTGAGGCAAGGAGTAGGTCTCTAGTGTTTACTGCTACATAACAGAGAATCCTAACACACTGAAGAAGCGTGGGAAAACCCAGACATATAAACCCCAAAGACTAAGGCGGCCCCGATCTGTGTCTCTTTGAATGGCCACCTAATTCCTCAGTACTACGCATGCGCTTTACAGCCTGGATGGGAGCCCCCTGCTCGCCATCCTCACTCATGACACTACATCTCCTTAGGCAGCAAAGTCAATCAACTCTTGGTTGGGCTGCAGTTCAGGAAGAATTACAAAATGACACTTTCAAAGCAGCAGTGAGACAGCCAGCTTCCAGCTACCTGCAACCTCAGCTTTCTGGGGGGTGTCCTTTCCCTTCTTCCACCTGAAGCTACCACATCACTGCTCCACCAAGAGCAAAACGGAATGGAAAGATAAATTCTGAAGATCCACCTAATTTCCCTCTGCATTGCCTGGCCTGCCTTTTAATCTGAAAAAGCCCAGAGAATGGAGGACAAACAAGGGCAGTGCTGGGGGTGGAGGGTATACCAATGCTATACTCCTGCCTTTGGAAAGATAGAGGGAGTGCTGGTCAGATCATCTCATTGGCTCAACATTTTGGGTCTGCTACACTGAAAACATTTGTGGGGTGATTTGGGAGTATTTCTAAGGTTCTACAGCTTGAGAATAGTGGTGGTGTGGAAGTATCGTAGATCAGCTGAGTGGATCCTATTCATTGCATTCAGATCAGGCTGATAGGATAGTAGGTTGGGACTCAGATGTGTGTCCATTTAAGAAAAGTGGAGGTACACAATTTTTCAGGTCAATTTCTATTATTATGGTTAGTTGCACAGTCAGCCAGATGTTAAGACTGGATTTGGCATCCCAAGAACCTGGAATAGGCTGATGTTGTTGTTTAATAATATTAAAGGTATCATCGGTGGAGGTAAACTGTTCCAATCAAAGCTGTCTTTTGCAATTGACTGGTGGTGATTCTGTCAATGCCAATGGGGTTCAAGTGGTGCTCCAGATGTTTTGGGATTGCACCCAAGGCACCTGTTTCTATGGGTACTACCTGCGGCCTTCTTTTGCCACAGTCATCCTACTTCTATCTGCAGGTCTTTATATTTTTTATTTTCTCCAGTTCCTTCTCTTCTCTTCTGCTGTCTCCAGGCATTGCAATGTCCACTATCCAGACTTTTTGTCTTTCTTATCAACAGTCGTTAAGTCTGGGGTGTTGTGTGGCAGGTGCCTGTCTGTTTGGATTCTAAAGTCCCAGAGCACTTTGGCTTCTTCGTTTTCTATTCCTTTGTCTATTTTGTGGTCCCACCAGTTCTTGCTTGCAGGCAAGGGGTATTTCTGGCAGGTACTCCAGTGCACCATTGTTGTTGCTTTATCAAGCCATTGTTTGTAATCAGTCTGTGTGACCTTCTTGCAGCAGCTGACTAGGTGGTCCACTGTTTCTTCAGCTTCTTTGCAGAGATGGCATTTGCTGCTGTCTTCTCAATTCTGGCTTTATATGCCATTGTTCTTAAGGCTTGGTCTTTTGCAGCCAGAATTAGCCCCTCTGTCTCTTTCTTCAACTTTTCTGCTCTTAGCCATTGCCAGGTTTTGTTGTTATCTGTTTTGCCTGCTATTTTTTTTATGTACTGGCCATGTAATCCTTTGCCTTGCCATGTCTCTTTTCCATTCCTCATTTGGTCTTTCTTATAGGCCAGCTTGGTCTCTTCGGTGTTCAGTAAGCCTTCATGGTGTACTAGCTTCAGTGCATCTTCTTCACTGTCCTTCAGATATTCTTCCAATGCCTGTTTTTCTTCTTCAACTGTCTGGTGTACTTGCAACATTCCACGCCCACTTAAGCTCCTTGGTAAATAGAGTCTGTCACATCACTGCATGGATGAAGGGCATGATTATTGTCATTATTTTTCTGGTCTTCCTATCCAGGGCTTCTTGTTCAGCTTGAGTCAACTATTCCAGCTGTATATCTAATGACTGGAATTGTCTAGGTGTTAATTGCCTTGATGGCATTTCCATCACTGAGTTTGGACTTTAAGATCTTCACTCTTCTGATGTATTCACTACTAACCTTCTTCTTGACTTCAGTGCACTTGATGTTGTCAGCCTGAAGGATGCCCAAGTATTTGTAGTGATCATCCAGAATCTTTTTTTAATTTATTTTATATCATCATCATCATCATCATCATCTCAAGGCGGCGAACATACCAAATACTCCTTTCTACTCCAATTTTCCTCACAACAGCAACCATGTGAGGTGGGTTGGGCTGAGAGAGAGGGACTGGCCCAAGGTCAGCCAGCCAGCTTTCATGCCTAAGGCAGAACTAGAACTCACAGTCTCCTGGTTTCCATAGGGCATCTTGATTCCTTCAGTTTTCACTATTTTTCCCGTGTTGATGGTTAATGTGGCACATTTGTCCAGTCCTAACTCCATTGCAATATTCTGACAGTGTTCAGCAGCCATTCCATTTCAGATGGTGTTTTTCCATACAGGTCATCCATGTAAAGGAGGTGGGATAGCCTGGCAGATGTTTTTGATGTTTAATAGCCATGGCCTGACTTGTTCAGTATTGTTGACAGAGGAATTAATGCAATAACAAACAGTAGTGGTGATAGTGAGTCTCCTTGAAAGATTCTTCTCTTGATGTTAACCTCCCCCAGTCTATCACCATTGACCAGCAACTGTGTCTTCCATTGTGCCATTGATCTTTGCACAAAACTTCTGATATTTCTACTGACTCCTGTTATTTCTAGGCACTTGATTGCTCAGTCATATATCAGGGAGTCAAATGCCTTCCTGTAATCAATCCAAGCTACATTCAGGTTGGTCTTCCTTGTCTTACAGTTTTCCAAAATTATTCTGACAATTAGGAGCTGATCTTTTGTCCCTCTGCTCTTTGGGCAGTTTCCTTTCTGCTCAGATGGAAAGAGCTTGTTTTCAACTAGATGCTGTTGGACTGCATCAGCTACCTGTAATGGTTGCCTAATCCCAAATACTCAGTCTCACAAGCTCGGGCTTAAAGATAACTGATTTATTGAAGGAATAGTATGCAAATACAGAGAAAGCTGAGAATGAGCAAAAGCGCGCCAAATACAAACTTAAAAGCCTTGCCTTCAATCCAGTCCCGCCCCAAGCACCCATCAGCACGCACCCCCTCCCAGGTGTTAGGAACCGTTAGACGCGCCTGGGAAAGTAACCTTGAACAGGATTGCAAACCCAAACACACATTCCAAAGATCCAAAACAAAGGAGAGCGCAGGAATGGAAAAACCCCGAACGAGCCAAGCGAGTATACACGGAAAACTTGACTTGACATGTGAAACGTTACAATGTTAACAAAACATTGAAAGGAGAAACATGACACTACCACACCAGTTAGCAATTTGAAAGTTGGTGGTAAGCAAGTAATTGGCCTGTAGTTGCCTGGCGCTGCCCCTTTTGTTGGATCTTTCATTATCAGGTAGGTTTTGCCAGATGTTAACCAGTTTTCAAATTCACCTCCTTGCAGCATGTTGTTAAACTGCTTGGCAATGAGTGGGTGCAGACCAGTCAGATGTTTCAACCAAAAACCATGCAGTTCAACTTCACCTGGTGCTGACCAATTCTTGATCCTCCTTGCCCTTTTCTCCACCATTTCTGCTGTTACTGCAAGTTCTTTCATTTCAGCTTCTGTTTTTCCTTCTCCATCTCCTTTATCCAAGCTGCATTTTTGTTGTATTTCTTTGGGTTATCCCATAGCTGTGCCCAGAACTTCACTGTTTCTTCTTTGTCAGGAGTTGGCTACTTCATCACAGTCTCTCCATTGATGGATCAGGAGAAACATTTCTGATGCGACTGAAATTGGAGATTCTGCCTGTAATGTGCGATTCGAGCTTTGTATCTGCTGATTCTCTTGGCTATGGCCATTTTTTCCTGCTTTATTATTTCCAGTGCTTCCCTGATCTTCCTTGTCTCTAGGTGATATTTCTTGATCAGGAATTCTTTGGCCTTCTTCTTCTTCAATTTCTTTTCTTTCATCTGTTCTAGCTTGGTCGCATCTGATCTTAGCATGCTGATCTTATTTTCCAACCTGATCTTCCATTTTGACAACGCACTGCTTGGCTGCTTTTCTTGTTTGCTGATTTTGTCTCCAAAATCTTCAGTTATAACTGCAGCTGTGCTGTACATCAGTTGGCTTGTTTCTTGCAGTGAGCTGGTGCTTATATCTGATATTACAGTATTGGCTTCTTTTAATACTTGTGCTAGCTGTTTTTTGTAGCAAGCTTCAATGCAGGCAACCTTGTTCTGTTGTTTCTGTGCTGTTCTAGATGCTCAGTTGTTCTTCATTTCAGTTCCTCTTGTTTTTTCAGTTAGAGGACTTTGTTCTTCCTGAGGAGAAGGTAGAGCAGAGGGTGCCTGGATTGGGAATGAAAATGGTTCAGTGGCAATGCTAGCTTCCTCTAACATCGACTCCCCCTGGTTTGTCTCTACAGTCTGAGCTCCTTCTGGCAAGGCTTCGATTTCTTTGCCCTGGGTAGACCTTTGCAGTTCTTCCAAGTCTACGTCTGTGAATACTTTATTTCGTATTATAAATCGATGTTGATCTGCTGGCCTCTGTTTTGTTATTTCTGATTCTGGCTGTTGTTCTTTCCAGAACTGGTGCATTCTTTTCGGATAGCCTCTTCTCACTGGACTTGATTTGTAATAGCAAATAATTATGCCTTTCTTTTCAGTCTTTGTATATTTGTGACAGGCAAGAACCTTTTCTTCCAGTAGTCCAGTGGCTTCTGGCCCTGGTTGCTCAGTCAACAGTCCTGAGTCCTGTGGCCCACTTGTCACCAGGTGCCCAGGACCTCCAAGAACCATTTTTTGTTTTTTTTTTCATGTCAGAAGCATCTACAGAGGCACATCTGTATTGAGAGGATTTGCCAGTGATGTCACCGTTGCCCGGGGGATGCCCAAGGGGGCTCCTTTCATGTCCCTGTTATTTTCCCACTGAAGTGGTACTTATTCATCTACTTGCATTTGCATGCTTTTGAACGGCTAGGTTAGCAGGCTCAGTGGTTAAGACGCCAAGTCAGAGGACCTTTAAGGTCGGCAGCTTGGCAGTTTGAAACCTGACAGCATGAGCTGCGTGATGGAATGGGCTCCCGACAGCTTGTCCCAGCTCGTCCAACACCTAGCGTGGTCCTAGTTGACCCAGATGATGACCAATCTGGTATAGGTTTCTGTAAGTTACGTCTCGTCATCTGGCTCCTCTGATGAGACCTGTCCAGTAGGTAGAACCTCTGGAAAAGCTCTCATCTTCCTCACAGCACACAAGCCCCACAGCCACATCAAGGTTGTGCCTCACTGGGGGCTTATTATTATAATTATTATTACTGCACACAATGTATGTACAACTACTCCCCAGGAAATCTAATAATTTGCCTCTTCTCGCAGATTAGGAGTTTCAGTCGAGTGACCCATGCAGAGGGCCTTGCAAGGGACACATAAGACTTGATGGTCCTCCAGTTGTGTACCTTTGATATCTTAATTTTATTGGAAATGTCTTCCGAGCAACTCATAGGGAGCCAGTGCTGCTCAAAAGGAGCAAGTGGTCCAATTCATGGATGAACAGGGGGAGGGGGAGGGTGTGAATGAACCCTTCAAGGGTCAGATGAAACACCAAACTGTTTAGGCCAGATGTGTTTCGATGACACTAGACTTCAATGAGTGCTATTATTCACAAATTTCTGATATGAATGGGGGATATTGCCAATGCTAAGTAGTTGAAAGCTTGCTAGACTCCTTTTAGGGGTCACTGTGGTTTTTATTATGTGGTAGGAAACCACATTTCTGATTTGAGGGAGGAATGTGGAACTTAAATAAAAGGGGGTGGAGACAACTTACAGATCTGAGCCCGCTCACTTAGCCAACCCACAAAAAGTTCCATTGCAAACTTGGATTGAGGAGAAATACAAGGGGAAGCACTAAGCAGCTAAGTAGTTAACCATCTCAGGGATGTCCATCTGTCTGGGCATTATGTTAACAGGGCAAGGTCCCCTTCAAGAAGCTATCTGTTGACCATGTGTGAGAAGGCATTCTCACATATTGCTCTCTGAAGTTATTGAATAGAATTCCATGGGGATTGCACTTCAAACCCATTCTTTCTGTTTTCTTTCAAGGAGTTAAAACTGTTTTCTTCAGCCAGGATTTGTCTGTGGAACTGCTAGTAATTTAGCCGTTCTTATCAGGTTCTGGTTCTTTATATTTTATTTTAGAGCAGCCTTTCTCAAGCTTTTGACCCTGGAGGAACCCTTGAAATATTTTCCAGGCCTTGGGGAACCCCTGCACATTCAGGCTCAAATATAGGCCAGAAGTTGCAAAACTATTATATTCGTTTCATGTGTAGGCCTGTATATATGCATTAACAGTGTTCTTAAACTGAAAATAAAGAATGAAACTTACCTCTTTAATGTGAAGTTGCCCGAATTTGAAATAATTTTTTAAATAAATCATGATCTCCCAGGGAACCCCTAGTGACCTCTCGGGGAACCTAGGGCTCCACAGAACCCTGGTTGAGAAACCCTGTTTTAGAGTCTTAGCTGCCTTGGGTGCCATGGATAGAAACATAGGGTAAACATTCTTCTCATTCATTCATTCATTCATTCATTCATTCATTCATTCATATAGAACCTTCCCAAGTCTAAATGAGAGACACTTTGGTGTGGTGGTGAAGCTACCAGCCTAGAAGCCGGGAGACTGTGAGTTCTAGTCCCACCTGAGGCACAAAGCCATCTGGGTGGCCTTGGGCCAGTCACTCTCTCTCAGCCCTCAGAAGGAGGCAATGGCAAACCACTTCCAAAAAATCTTCCCAAGAAAATTGCAGGGACTTGTCCAGGCAGTCTCCAAGAATTGGACATGATTGAATGGATTAAAAAGTCTAAACAGGGCTAGCATCTGATGTCGATGAAGATTCTCAGTCATCCAGGTGGAATTGTCTGTAGGTTGAGTCATGGCAACTGGATTTCTTTATTTTTGGCTGAAACGTTTCACTGCTTGTCCAAGCAGCTTCTTCACTCTGAAGAAGCTGCTTGGACAAGCAGTGAAACGTTTCAACCAAAAATAAAGAAATCCAGTTGCCATGACTCAACCTACAGGCTAGCATCTGATGTTGACCAGATAATAATAAAAGGGCAGGGGCAGAAAAGAATAGCTGAAAAAAAAATAGTCACATTCCATCCAGATCAAAGCCAGAAGACCACAAGGATGGAGAAGTACACATAAAATAAGCTGTTAACTAACTTAACCTCCTTCCCCCCCACAAAAAAAATCCAGAGAATGATTGGATTTTAATTAATTCCTTTCACTTTTGCAACAAGGAATGAATGAGTAATTATAAGCTCACGCATCTTAGTCATATGGATTCTCAATTTGTGATTAATATTTCATTATTCTGGATGTTAATCATTTCTAGTTCACCAGGCATACTTTCAGGCAATCAATCCAATGTTTTTTATGAGAAACATTATACATAAATGAATGTCAGAGGTCTGTGCTTTCATTATAGGATAACCAGTTAACGATCGATCGTGTAGGCCATTCTGACCTTGCAATTACTAGTTTATCTCTGCAATACATTGCAATAGAGTTATTAATTTTACTTATTTAGACTTTATTCTTCTACTTGGCAGTTCTATGGAGGAGAACAATGTACAATCTATTAATAACAATTATCAGTGACACAAGGGGTGCATGAATAACATGTTGTTGAAATGGTGATATTTTGCTCACAGACATAAGCAACTTTGAACACCTGCTCAGTTCCAGGAAGTTCCATTTCTTCAATCCATTATATCAAAAGGACAGTAATAGTTCATGCTTGAATAAGAGAGGATGAGAACATTCAGTACATTAAACGATAGAACCAAGATTCTCTGTTCTAATTACCTAATTTGTTTTCAGGTAGGAAGTGGTAGAACAGCAATATAAAGAGTTTCTTTCCTTGTAGGATCCATTTCATCTTTTTCTGGGTGACATGCAATAAAGATGGATAAACAAAAGCATGAAGGATAACTCATATGTAGGAGAGTATAGTATCCAAATATAAAATACATGCATACCATCTGAGATTCAAAGTATGACTGTTCCTTTAAAATGCTTCTAGGAATGATGCTGCAAAGTCTGTGTTTATACATGTGTGGTGCTGGTAGTGGTGGTGGTGGTGGAAAATGAAAATAAATATCAGAAAACAGTCAGTCAGAATGAGCCAACACAAGCCGTTACGAGCTGTTCCAATTCATCACGAGCTGAGTTCATCTTCTCACTAAGACTGAACATCTCATAAGATGTTGATCCAGAAGCTGGTCTATCTTTGCTAACTCCAACCCAATCTTCATGCATTGGGTGGAAGATCTGAAGTGGGCATATACAATCGAACCTGAGCAGAGATCTACACTTAATTCAGAATGTGGCAGCAGATGGATTCCAAACAAAAGGAATCTCCTTTCAGATCTTCTGTGTGGGAATGACTGTGACCGCTGATTTACAAAATGGTAGAATCCTCCCAGCCCAGTCCTCTCTCCATGTGTTATTTGTGTGGAACCTCATTGCTGAAGACAGCAAATAATGTGCCAATACTGCAATCATTTAATAATCTGAATTTATTCACTATAGTGATGTGGCTAATATATAGTGGTCAAGTTACAGACATTGCCTGTTCCTGCAGCTGTATTTTAGTGTGTCTGTAAATAAAATACCAACGACAAAAGCAGAGGACAGGGCTTTGTAATACATGATATCATGCCACATGAAAACTGGAAAAGAACCCTATTCCTAAGAAGCTGAAAGATAGTTATAATGCAGAAGTTCAGGATATAGGAAAACGTTTGTCCAGGCTGATAGAACAGGATGCATAAATCAGCTGTGCAATTCTGAATGAGAACAATAGTAGTTTGGCTATTGTTATTTACGATTAGAAGATCCAGAGCTACCAATCCAACCTATGGGTCTCTCCTCAAGTCATTGGGTTTGGAATGGCAGCCCTATTCCCTGGATCGTTATAAAACAAACTTGCAAAGCAAAAATTCAGGGTGACAGCTCCCCTTATCAAGTTTTGACTTGGTCAATGACACTTTTCTGTCTTTCCTTTATAAGCTGCTTGCTTGAACAGTGTCACATACAGCTTAACTTTGGGAAAGCTTGCCAAAACGATAAGAGAAGATAGGAGGGTGGTGCTGAGATAGAAAGGTTTATTTGTTACTATTTCTAGCCTATGGATGGCCTCACGCAATAAAAGACATGACGGACGGACAGACGGACGGAAGGACCATTGTACTGAATTGTACTACTAGATTTAGAACATTTTCTAGCCTGAGTTTGTTCTTTATCTTATTTATAGTTAATTCTCCAGACAAACGTGAACCCCAATGAGTCTTAGGAACAATTTAAACCCGTTGTAACAGTACAAGTTATTAGAGATACATAACAATATGGCAGGATGGGAGTAGGCAAGGATAGATGCTTGAGCTCCTTATTCTAGCTTTATCTGGGGGTAGAGTGCTACATTTCCTATTGCTCTTTCCATTGTTGGATAGTTTTTGCCTGTACAATTATATCTGAAACCAACTGTTGCAGTTTCATTAAACACATAGCAGGGTGCTGGTTCTTTTATCTGTCAATGGCGAAAACAACTATTTTCAGTCAAAGGGAACAGTCTCCTGGGGAAAATTTGTTGACAGTCACATGCCAGTGATTGGGCAGATCTGAAACCATCAAGGTTTCAGGCCAATCAAAGTTGATGAGGCTACTCATTCCCTCTTCTTTCTTGTTCTGATCTCTCATTTCACATTATCTCTTTCCTCCCATTTCCTCTTGCCCTGCAGGCTCCTAGAAAAAAGGCAGATGGTTCACTATTAAGATTTAAGTTGATCCCTTGCAGAAGGCTTAGGCCAAGCACCATATGTAATCCATGGCCGTATGAGGGCCTAATGGATGTTGGAACAGCACATGCTGGTTACTCAGAGAATTTATCTTCCTGGTGGACAATTTTGGTTCAATCATCCACCCAATGTCTTTGTCCATTAAGTCATAATCACTTGGAGAATTTTAAAAGACCATTTATGGCCACATCATGCTTTACATACCAACAAATTAAATCTATAGTTCATTCTAAGAATCTGAGCAACATTGTTCGCTTGTGGCCAGTAAGGTATTTCTTAGCCCCATCCCTGTTAGCCTTCTGGAAAGCCCTTAAAAAATGTTTTTTTCCAGCAACTTTGGGGATCCCAAGGGGAGCCTGTGAGGTGGTTGTATTATATGAGTTGAGTGGTATTCTCCTGCAATTTTGGTTTTTCTATTTTTTTATTTTTATTTGTATTGTAGTGTTTTAATGATTGTGATACTGTTTTAATTGTCACTGTGGTTGTACACTGCCCAAAGTCACGTTCTGTGAGGTGGGTGGCTATATAAATCCGCTAAATAAATAAATTTCTGAAACCCACCGAAATGTAAGAACATAAGCAGTGCTCTGCTGGATCAGATTGCTGGCCCATTTAGTCCAGCAGTTTGTTCTGACAAAATGCATCCCACTGGTCTCCCAGCAGATAGCCTTCAGAGGTGGTCCCCTTGCCATCAAGGCTAATAGTCATTGATTCCCATGACCTCCATGAACTGGTCCAGCCCTTTTTGGACACCAGCCAAGCTAATAACTAGCACCACATCTTTTGGTAAACTATGTTTGTTTCAAGTCTTTGACCTTGTCCTGACTTAACCAAAAGACCATGCTGAGATGGCGAGATTGTCTCTAGTGTTTATTAACTACTATAGTAGACAGAAAATCCTACCAAACTGAAGGAGCGTGGGAAACCCAGACAGATGAACCCAAAACACAAGGCGTGTCTGCTCAGTTTCTTTGAAGGACAGTTCAAAGCCTCTAAACTACGCATGCGTTTCCCCCCCTGGATAGGGCCCCCCTCCTGCTCACCATCTGTACTCATAACAGTCCTACAGTAAACTGCTTTTGGACCTCCCCTTAGTTTCAGAAGCAGAGAAGCTATTTTAGCATGGTCTCCTAGTTGATAAAAAAAAATCAATGGACAATTACGCTATCTGGTTTCTCCTCTATATTTGCAGTCATTGTAAACCTAGATTGCATGTTAGCAGATCTTCTGGAACATGGTTCCAGTAGAGGAGATACATTACTCAATGGTAAATCTTCTTGACTCCAATATCTGAACCTTATTTCAACCTTTCCTGGTGGAAGGAAATTAAAAGAGCCATTTCAGGAAATAAATTTGTCCTCCTCAGAGATAGGACAGCTTCCACCAAGCATTGGAACTAATTGTCTGAAATAATGAGATGCTGTCTAAGACTAAGTTACAGTATAGCATAGCTCTCTGATTAACTGATAACAGTCAAGGTTATGACAACAAAGTGAAGTTAGTCCAAATAATTTCTGGAGCATCCAGGAAAAGCTGTCCCTCTGTGCAAACTGATCCACAAAGGTTACAATGGGTCCTTTCATTCAAACACGATCAGCATTGATGGCTGCTTTTGAGAGAACAGAAACGATCCCAAGAAAATCCTTAGGGAAACATCATACAAGTATATTTGACCCATAGAGAGGTCTGAGACAGAAACTGAAACATTTCTGGCCCCAAGCACCACATCAGTCTTCTAATTAGATATCAGGAGCTGCCTATGCTCCTGAATTCCATATTTCTATTTCCCTATTTCTATAATACTAGCCTTTAACCTCTCCTTGCAATCTGAATTATTTTTATTCCGATTTTGTATTCTGTTTTTACTGTGTCAGCTGACTGTAGTCTGGCTGGCTTCAGATCAGTTTTGTAAATCAATATGCCCAGGGTTCCACTCACACAGAGTTGCCTGCTCTCACCCAGGTAACAAATAATTCTTCTCCTGTGTGGATTCTCTCCTTCCAGTAGCTCTCTAGGGGGAAGGAACTGGTTTACCCAACTCCCAGCTATCGTTCTTGATCATGCTAGTTTCTCCCTGCAGCGGGAATTAGGTTGTACCAGTCTTGATCGGAGTTCCTAGGAAGAAGGTGGAGGCAATAATGCTTAGCGTGAAATCAGCAATCTTAATCAGAGTTCATTGCCTTACCCACCTCAGTGAACCCGAGACAGATTGCTGGTTTTCCTCTGTCAGTAGCAATAAGAGCAATTTGCATCAGGAGAACTGAGACGCCCCCCTTCAATGGCTCCGATTAGTTCAAGAAAATCACAGATCTGTTCCCCACTGGCCAGGCAACAGCTTCTAAAGGGTTATTAAAACGGTGTCTAAATCTCTGAAGACACCAGAAATAGTGGGATATTATTTAACCAAGAGCAGTTGGATTATGGATTTCTCTCTCTCGCTCTTACTCTCTCCATAATCCATGTATGTAAGCATCTTTACACTTGTGGCTGCATATTTCATAACTGCAATTATTATTTTGTGATTTAGCTTAGCAAAATAATAGATTTTCGTCACTGTGGGTGAGCTGCAAGTTCTTTTTTTTTTTTTACAGTGAGATGCCCACATGGCCCATCATTAAAGGAGACACAGCTTTGTGACATTGCCCATCCCTTGCTTCTGATTCTTCAGTTATGTAACAATTATGAACCCAACTTATATTGGATCAGAAAGGGCTGGTTTTCTTCTCTTCACCTTCACCTTCACCCCCATCCTCACCCCTACCCCAAGAAAAATTGGGGACTTCCTTGATCATGCTGAGATTGCTTAGAAATAAAGGATATTTGGGGGGGGGAAATAATTTACAAAAAGATGTGGCTGCCAACTTTTTCTCTTGTGTTTCTGCGCTTTTTAAGTTTTTTTTCTTTGTTTGTACTTTGTTTGTAGTTCTTATTCTTTTCTTGAAACCTAATAAAGTTTACTCAGAAAAAAAAAGAAATAAAGGATATATGGATTTGTTTATTTGCACATTCCTCCTGTAGTTCTCCTGATGTCATATCGGATCTGCCCCCAGGCTCAGTTGGACTTATTCAAGGCCCATCCTATTCTATGATAGATTATGATGACTGCCTCAGGTAACAGGTTTTTAATGTCACTAAAAGGCAGCAAATTGTGAGTCATTCAATATATTGTTGCCAGATTCCTTGCTGCCAGGGACAAATCCTGTGGGCTTCACTATTTCAGGTGCCTAGGTCTGCATACTAAGCACCTTGACTTGAGTGATATTAGGTACACTTAAAACTGTGCTTCATGCAACAAACGTTCCGATCAGCTCTGGATTTATTTTTTATTTATTTATTTATTTTGTTCAGTTTCTATAGCCGCCCATCTCAGCAAGTGTGTCTGGGCGGCTTACAATGATAAAAACCATAAAACAATTAAACAATCGCAATTAAAACAGTTACAATACAAAATAAATATGCATGGCTGCCAAGTAAACAATGAAAGATGTTAATACAACCAAGCAACGGGACCATTACCACACTCGGGGCCCCAGGCCCAGGCACATAACCAGGTCTTCACGGCCTTATGAAAGGCCAACAGGGTCGGGGACATTTACTCCATAGGAATAAGTATATGAGCAATAGGAGTGCCCTGGTTTAAGCAAAGACCACGCCGATACGAGGAGAAAGTCTCCAGTGTTTTAACTGCTATAGTAGACAGAAAATCCTACCAAACTGAAGAAGCGTGGGAAAACCCAGACAGATAAACCCCAAAACTCAAGGTGGGTCTGTTCTGGGTTTCTTTGAATGACAGCTCAAAGTCTCTAAACTACGCATGCGTTTTCCCCCCTGGATAGGGGCCTCTTTCTGCTCACCATCCATACTTGTGACAAGGAGTGCAGCCATACGATCTTGTTCCTCTCTGTAACATTCTCTATGTAATTACAAAAATAATCAGTGAAGAGATCAGTTTGACCCATTGTTGAAAAACGGATTATAACTCCTCATCAGCATAAGAGTTGTAAAAGATAAGCAGAGCTGTGGCAGGTGCCATGCACAAAACTGAGTGCTCATCTGGGGCAGTAAAATGTTAGCACTCCCCGGAAGCAGCTGATACAATAAAATCTCTCCTTTACGATGGGCTGTAATTAAATATACACACACATACACACACACACACACACACACACACATCCTCTTATAGTTAACCCCAACATAGAAACCAAATCAGCATCCTACATTGGTATGTTTGAAGAGTATATTTACTTCAGGGAGGTGTTTATAACAATTGCTGTATTATATAAGCTTGATTTTCATGCCTTTCTTCACAAGGAGCAATCTGTGAGACTATTTACTCTCCCACCACCTCCCACTTCCATCAAACCATCAATTGGTTCAGGTATCTGTTACAGTGAAGTCAGTTCCCAGGAAATGCCGTTTTGCCCACTGGTAAATTTGCAGCTTTTCTGCTTCACCTGTTAAGGGCAGCCAGTTTGAAAAGGGCTTTTATTTACCCCTAATCCATCATTCCTAACCTTTTCTCAAACCTGGGTTGAATACTTCAAGGTGGGGAAAGAAACCAAGGTAGAAACATCTGGGCCTGGGTGCATGAATTCCACCCGCTTCTCCTATCGCTCTGCTGAATTAATCTCCATTTTTTTCCACTTCACATTTAGGTAAACTGATTTTCGCCTGGCCTGGAAGGTGATGCTGTTCAAGGTTTAGTGACAATGCTGAAATTCCACTTCTCCCAGACAGTTTTGTGGACTTGCTTGCTTCTTCGTGTGTTCTTTCTCCCTCTTCTCCCTCTGTCTTTCCCTACATAATGGCTTCACCTATATCCTTGGGAGAAGCCAATCACAAAGTGTTGCAGTTCATTGAAACCAAAGAAAACCACAGAGAGTGGCTTTCTTTGACCTTTCCTGGGATTATGACCTTGAATATGGCCATGGAAGGTGGGAATTCTTGTTGTTCTTTTGCAGCAAGCAGACACAGACTTTGGGAAGGCTGGTGCAGAAGAATGTGGTGATGACTTGGAAGTCCAGTGAAAACTCAAACAGTTCCAGTTGAATTCAGACAAGTTTCATGAAAGAGATTCACACGATGCTTTGTTTTCCTAACTTGACACACATCCTTGATGGGGCACAGCTATCTTCTATAAAGTCTGGTAAGTGTCCCATTAAGCCCATTTTTAAGGAAAAGTTTATAGATCAAATGATTCAGCACAGTGTATGTAGAGGGACTTGTGTTCAAACCCTCGCCCCCAAATGTCCAATTAAACTGGGAGCAGTAAGAGTTGCTTGGGTTCTAAGGTAGTTTCCACTAGCAAAATCTTACTATCCTGGCATTGTGGCTCCCTGTGGCTTAAGGAAGAGGATCTTTGCAAGCATCTGAATTTTTTGAAGTGGAAATATTGGAAATTAAACCTGCAAAGTGCACATTTCTGAGGTTCAGCTGTGCTGTAGCAAACATTTTCTCTGTATGTTTTTGTTCATTCCCCTCCCACTGAATGGAAAAGGAATTGCTTCCACTTTTTTTGAAACCACAAAAAATTTCGTTGAACTTCTCATGGAAATTGGCCAAGAGATGCTAGGGGATGTTCTGTTTCTTTTAGATACAATCCATAGCCATCTGCAGCTTCCTTGGCTTCTCTTACTTCAATTATATCCCAAGGGAAGACATGGAAAAGGACTTTTCCCATTTCCCCTTTTGGATCCAAAAGTGAGGGAGATTACAGAATGATAGAGAGGGTCTCTGTGAACTTATAATAGTAAGAAATCTAAAAGAAAATTGAAAGGCATTCTTATTCAACCTGAGAACATCTTTTAATACAAAAGACAGTTTGCAAAGGAAGAAACTTTCTGCGAAGTTCAGCAGAGTATTAGCATGAAATACAAAATGCATGTGTTATTTCACCCAGCAATTGCAGGGAACAGAAACTAGGTTTGTTGAGGTCACCGTGTTCTTCTGCTCTGAATGGCAGCCATTCCATGGGGTCTTAGGCACACATCTCTCTTTTCACCTGCTTCCTAAGTCTTAAAAAATAAAGAAAAGATGACACACCAGGATTTTACTATTGGAATTATTACCTTGTACTTGATCATCTTCTTCAGCCCATATGCTATGTCCAGACTGGACACAGAGAAAGAGACACCCTCTGACAGCAATTTGTAAAGAGGTCGTCGTCATCATCATCATCATCATGATGTCATTGTTGTTCAACATACATTAAATTCCTCCAGATAAATAAACCTTGTTGTTAGACAAGTATTTATGCCACCAGATAGCCCCCCTGGCATCATGTCAGATATCAAATGTGAAGTATCTTTGAAATGGTTCCAGCTCTCTGTTTATTGCAAGCAATATGAGCATACTGCCAACTTCAATTACTATCTCTGCTTGCCCCTTTGCACTTCAAAAGGTATCTCCTGTGGGTTTGTCATTTTTTTGTTGCAGAATCACGATAACCTGTCACCAACTATTTGCAAAGCTGTAATAAACACACTTAAGCTGGGAAACTTTTTAGACCAATATCTTGCCTTCTGTGTTAGAAGTCTAGCTTTATGAAACAAGACAGAAAAGAGTATTTCCTAGGTAACTTCCATGCAGGAATCCCCAGATAGTACACAGAGTATGCAAATCTGCCTGAACTCAATGTGCACTATTTAATATTTCTTCTATCACTGGTTTTGCCTAAGTGGTTCAAGTATTTATGTGTGTATATATGTGTGTGTATAGATATTGATATTGATATTGATATTGATATTGATATTGATATAGATGGGAGATGGGAGATGGGAGATGGGAGATGATGGAGATTGTGATGGTGATGGTGATGGTGATGGAGATGGAGATGGAGATGGAGATGGAGAGAGAGAGAGAGAGAGAGAGATTAGGCCTTTGGTGACCTCATTTTCATGTGCAGTTGAATATTCTTAACAGGCCATTGTGTAGCAGCTGCTGTTAGATTAATATCATCTGACTGTTATGTTCTGAATGGCAAATTGATCTGCAACAACCTCATAGTCCACTAAAACACCCCATATCATTCTAATCCATCTGGGGCAGGGGTGGGGCTGAACCTACCATTTCCAGTAGGGGGAAAAAAACTTCCATTAATGCCAATTATGTTTTTTTTTTCAGTATAACTGTTGTTGCCAGTTTCCCCAGTTCAAATTAATGGCACTACAATGGCAGACTTATTACATGCATAGGATACACACTCCTTCTACATATGCACACTTCTCAATCTATTTTAAAAAAGCAATTAATATCATGGATTATTAACTAGCAATTAAACTAACAAGGTAATAGCAATAGCAGATGGATGATGATGATGATGATGATGATGATGATGAAGATGATGATGATGATGATGATGATGATGATTGATGATGATGATGATGATTGATGATGATGATGATTGAAATGTATATTCTACCCAACTCCCAACAACTCTGGGCAGTTAAAAAAGAGGTAACTAGAAGAGATTTACTTAATGCATTATTTTCCTGGAGGCAAGTAACAGTGCTCACCAGGGTTCATTTACTAATAAATATGCCCAAACTTTGCAACTGTTCCCGAAGCAGAGCAAAAGAGGAAATGGGAGGAGATGAGCTGAGATTACTGGGTGAGTAAAGTTACTTTTAGCTTGCAGAGTTCTGGCGAAATCAATTTAAATTCTATGTAGTATTGCTGAACTGGTGGGGGAAGAGAGAAAAACACCCCACAGATAGATATCAAAGAAAAACAGCTACTAATGTAACTGGTAATGTATCCACTATTACACAAGTCCCAATGAGAATATGTTTTGCAATAAAGCTCAGTCAGGCTCATTTCTATTTAATCTGGGAACTCCTCCTCCTCCTCTTCCTCTTCCTCCTCCTCCCCTTCTCCTTCTCCTTCTCCCCCCTGTCTCTCATGCTCCTGAGAAATTCCATCAAGTTAGATTAGATTAAAAGAAGAGGCATAACTCAATTGCCACAGGGTTGTCTCACTTGGATTGTTTTGCCTCTGGAAATGCAAACCTGTCTGAATGAGCAAAATGATGGGAAATCAGCCTAAGTGATGATAGGCAATTAAATCCTTGAAAATGATCAAGAGTTTCCCTAGAAGGCATGTTCTATAGAGAAGAATGGAGGAACTTGCCACGTGACCTGCCAATATTAATTGAGGTTCATTTTGTTCCATACAAAAATCTCCACTGCAAAACAAAAACAAAACAAAACAAAACTTAGTTTTGGGAGGGCAGGGTTTTCAAGGCCTCTAACTCCCTCAGCTGTAATTAATAGGCTGCAAAATTGACCCTGCCCACAGCAGCGGGGGAACTGGTAATTCCAGCTGGAGGAACACTGAGACGTGAGAGGCATGCTGGGGGCCACAAGCTGGCTGTGAGCTTCTTTTTAGGATTAAAAAGCACAACTTAATTAGTATAAGCAGTGATAACCAGTAGGGAAGAACAAGACAAATCCCAATAAAAAATATTAATCCAATCTAATATCAAGGAGTGGATCAGAACCCAACCTCCAGGGCTGCTGGAAACACTGGATCTTTAAAGATCTGCAAAAGTACAACAGATTAGGGCCATACAGACTTCTGGGGGAATGTTGTTCCATAGTGCAGGAATAGCCATATAGAAGACCCATCCCCTGGATCCTGCAGAATAACATGTTTTACAGAAGGGACCTGGAGCAAGCCAGCCCTGCCAGATCTTGGCTGGGCAGCAACATTTATTAATATTTTTAACATGCTGAGAAGAAGGACTTTGTTTAGTTGATTCACATGGTCCAACCATCATTCTAGCTAATACTGAGGAAACTAGGAATGTAAAATGAGGGGGAGAGAGAAGGAAAACAAAATCTGTTATTACACGCATTACCTACAAATTAAGAGCCATGCAGCTGCCCAGCTTCTCCAAATTATTTCCAACCAACTGGTTAAGTATCTGTATTCATGCACTCATGTGTTCCACACAATGGGTACAGGTTGCAGGTACTAGATTTTGTTTAAATATCAAGTACTTCCTGATGGTAACATCTATACAACAATAGAGCAGTTTACCCATGGAGATTGTAGCTTCTCTATCTCTGGCAGTTTTTAAGAAGTTGGACAGCCCCCTCTCATGGGTGGTTTAATTGTTTTTCCTGCATATTACAACGGTTTGTACTCTACAATTCTACAATTCTGCGTATCACAAATCTGCACAACCTCCACCTACACTGTAAACCATGAAGGATGAAAAATATGGATTTGAAGGATGAAGGAACATAGACTCACGAGATAGGAAGAGGTCATTTAAGCTTTCAATTTCAATTTCATGCCCAGTGCAGGACTCCAAGCTAAGAATTCTGGACTGAGGGCTATCAGTCTCTGCTTGAACATGTCCAGTAAAGGGGAACCCATGACCTCCATACATATCCAGTTTTTCCTAATATACTGTACATTCCCTCCTTGCTGAGAATGATCTCATTTCCTTCCTCCTGTACCTTCATCCCTTTTCCATGAGATTTGCTTGCCTACATTTTTTTTAAAAATTAAACCTCAGTTCAAAAGCAAAGAACTTCATTCAAAGGCATTTCAATGCTGCACTTTCAGCTTCTTCTTTTGCCGCCCTTCTTACTGGACCATTTAAAAATGGTTCTGCTTTATCTTTGAGTATGTTGGGACTGTCCACATTATCCTTGAAAAAATATGTGACCCCTCTCTGCACCCCAGCTAAATGAGCTTTTGCCACTTGAGCCCTTTTTCTTCCACTGTTTCTGCCACCTTCATTTTCCTATTTTGTTCTCTGACCTCCTCATTTTCCAAGAATGGGCTTTCTAATTTATGGATTTTTTTTTTCTTTTTTCCTCTCCTGTGCAATTAGCCTGTGGCTATTTTTTGCCGAGCCCCAAAAAAGCATTTATCTCTCATCTTGTTTACCATTCTAGGGAGTTAATTCATAAACCTTCATTTTCCATTAGCATAAATAGCTTTCATTTCTCTAGCATGTTTCTTTATTTGTATAGATATCCAACAAAGTTGCTAAAAACTGACTGTATACTGATATGGGATTTTGAAAGATCTCAGGGAAGGAAGGAAGGAAGGAAGGAAGGAAGGAAGGAAGGAAGGAAGGAAGGAAGGAAGGAAGGAAGGAAGGAAGGAAGGCAGGCAGGCAGGCAGGCAGGCAGGCAGGCAGGCAGGCAACAAAAATGAAATATAAAATTTATAAAATATATTCATTCAGTTCATTCCAGTGACATGAAATTAACAGCCACATTCCCTATGACCCAGTGAATCCCAGTGAATAAAAATACAGCCCACCATTTATTCATCAGATTTCTCCTGCCTTTCAAGCCAAAATCTTAAGGCAGAATGGAACTCTAGCATAGATTCTGTAGGCTTACAGTATTTGTGGGTTAAGCTGAAGAACTCTCCCAGGGGTTCTTCATCTCCATTGGTTCAGGGCTCTCTGACTTGTCTTTGAGCTAGTCTTCTAGTTATGGACTTCCAGGTGCTTAAGAACATACTTCTTAAGGTGCCTTTATAACATTTTCATCACAACACTCCTCTTCCCTGCAACAACATTCCTGTAAGGTAGATTGGGCTGAGGGAGAAGGACAGGACTCAAATCATCCAGGGACCTTCCATTGCTATGGACAGACTTGAATCTAGGTCTTCCCATTCCTTGTCCAGCACTTGAATCATATCACACCGGCTTTCCCATAGAAACTCCACTATTTTCCCACAAAAGTAGGGCTTAATGGACATACTATTTGATACATAAAGCACCTTCTTCTGTTTTGTTCATTTGTGTGCTTGCTTGATCCCCAACCATGACTTGCTTGTGTATTTATCAATGAAGCAAATGTTGCAAAGGCATCTTCATGTCTGCTTGTTTCTCTAGAACAAAGAAAACTTGACCTGGTAGCACTCCCACTGAAACATCTCAAGCAATTAGTGACCTCCTGTCAAAAGTGAGGTATTTAGGGTCCCCTCCCAAAGGCGGGATGTCCAAAGGGGTGTCATGCAAACCTTCTATGAACTTACCTGTAGGACACTACCTTAGTCTTCAAGAACCGTGTGTTCTTACGCACCTAGAAGTCCATAACTGATAGACCAGTTAATTGAGAGGTCATAAAGCCCTGAACCAACTTGGAGATGAAAAACCCCTGGGGAGCCTCCTTAAACCATAAATATTGTAGGCCTCCACAATCCCTACCTAGGAATCCATAGTATCAGGTTAGGCTCCTAGAGAAGTCACATAGTGTCCTAACAGCCAGGAACCACGCCAAGACAAGGAATAGGTCTCTAGTGTTTTATTACTGCTACATAGACAGAAAATTCTAACAAACTGAAGAAGCGTGGGAAAAACCCAGACAGATAAACCCCAAAAGTCAAGGCGGGTCTGATCTGTGTCTCTTTGAATGGCTGCTTAACTCCTCAGTACTATGCATGCGTTTTCCCCCCTGGATAGAGGCCCCCTCCTGCTCACCATCAGTGCTCATGACACATAGCCTCCTTCTACACCCTCATCTTCAGGGGAACTAAGAGTAGAGAACATATTTTAGGGAAATCTCCAAATCTTCCAGTCATTTTTGGCAGGAGGCACACATTAATTACTAGTGTCTTACCACTCAAGGAAATGCACAGTGTTTAGCAAGGCAATCAGCCTCCTTTCCTGATTGTAAATGGCAGATGTTTCTTTGCCCTCTGGTTTCTTTTTCCTACCCATTACTATTTCTGTATGTCCTAGAAGGAAGAGTAGGAAAAGAGAGGCCACAATCACAGGTGAGCATTTTACTGGGGCTCCAATTAAGACCCAGCAATTGTTAATGAAAGCAAGGTGTGCAACTGAATATGTCTTGCCGCGAGCTTACAGGATGATGAAAATGTTGCACATTTTAGATTTGGTTTCCTTTTGCTTTTTCCCATGGCAAGCCTTTCAGCTTTTCAGTCTGCATCTCAGTCTAACAGCCCTCTCCCTCCCTTTCTACCTAAATCTTTGAGGTTCCCTGAGCATGTATCGCTTCCTCAGTGGCACAGTTCATTAGGAATTCACTGCATGGGTGTCAGAAACATACTGCCTTTAAATAATTGAGCATGATCTCCGGCAGCAGGCCTGCTGAGGATTGATACAGTAAAGTTCCCAGAACTTTCTTTGGTCACATGGGATAATGACTGTGTGTTCAAGTTTCCATGGAGCAGGAAATCTCATTGCCCTTCAAACCTCCCTCTACCATTATGATCAACTGGTTACATAATCTAAGAAAGAGGCACAGGAATAAACTTTCCCAAAGCTTTTGCTTTCTTGAAGTCTCCAGATAAGGGAATTCAAATGACTGATTTACCTCCCACTCCTCCTTTTCAGTTGGTGGTTTAATCACCTGAATTTAAGTCTGGAGGAATTGCCAATTTCAGCCCAGTAAATGCTATAGTTTAAAGGTGGCTTGGTGTATTAATTGATTCGTGGGTAGGTTTCACGCTATCATCAGTACCTTTTATCTTCTTTCAAGAAGTAACTCACATCATGTTAATAAGAATCTCATTATATCACCCAAGAGGAAAGGATTAACCTTTCCTCTGAGACAACCCAAACAGGATTTTGCTTTGCTATTTGAGAAAAAAGTCCAGCCCCAACCCCCCAAAAAGCAAAGAAGAAAAGAAGATAAATTTGTCTTCCTAGGATTTTGGACTACAACTCCCATCAGCCTGACCATCCCAGGTGGGGCTAATGGAATTGTAATCTACAACATCTGTAAGGTACTAGGTGAGGGAAAGTTAGGATAGGGAAAATACTGCCAACTGAGAGAATTTGATGTTTGAAATCTAGCCAACTTAGTGTTGGGAATCATATTGATTGATTGATTGATTGATTATAGTTATATCCTGTCTTTCCTCCTAGAAGCTTAAAAGATAGATAGATAGATAGATAGATAGATAGATAGATAGATAGATAGATAGAGATAATTTCTTGACAATCCTATGAAGTAGATCAATCAAACTGGAAGGCAATGGCTGGTACAAGAAGTAGCATATAAATGTAAGGAAACAATAATATGGGAAAGGCACTATCTGTTCCAGAATACAGTATCAGGGGCCTGTCCTGTAGGCTCTTATTGCAACAATGGAATGGACAAACTAAGTTAAAGAAGTATGAGTTTTGTTGGGAAGGAAAGCCAATGTTTCCACTGCTGGCATTACTTGACCCCACCCAAATATCTGGACAAATTCTATCCCACAATCTGTTCTAGTATTCCAACATCAGGAAGATGCCACCATTGATTTATTCTATTCAATCACAGTAGATAAACAATATTAGTATTAGCGTTGTTACAATATTAATAAACGTTATGGAGAAGGACCAATGTACCAATTGAAGCAAATATTTGTAGCTCAGGGTTGAACTATGGAGTCCTTGGTGCTCTCAGTATATAGACTGTGGCTAGTCCTGGTTGTGTTGGTAGGGGTGTTCTTCTCTCTAGTAAAAGAACTTGCTTGGTTGATTGCCTGAGTTAATAGTAAAGGAACTATTAACTCAGGCAATCAACCAAGCAGCAAACAACAGCCCAATCAAAGAACTCCCAAGGAGAGAACAACACCTCCACCAACACAAGCAGGGCAAGCCACGGTCTATAAACTGAGAGCAAGGCCCACTCCCTCTTCGCACTGAAGATGTTGCCTAGTCTGGCAATGAAACATCTGCAAGAAAACAACAAGGCTCAGAGAGCACCAAGGACTCCAAAGAACCAATGTATCTGAATATCAATCAATGGCACTAACTCCAATCCAATCTGATTTACTGAGATTGCCATTCCCAACAGCCAATTATTTGAGAGTAAGCCCCCTCAAAATGAAAGGAAGTTGCTTCTAATCACTCTGTGAAGAGGATTGTGTTATTAATCTCATAGGCTGATGCCTTTCAGAAGTCTTGGAGTACAACTCCCAAAATTCCCAGCCAAATGGACTGATACTTCTTTTGTTTTAATTCTTCCATATTCTGGGTATCTTTCCTTAGATTCTGGAGGAATTTCAGTTCTGGAAGAGGTGGAACATGCATCAGGTATCACTGCCCCTCCCGCCAAAACTTGTGGTGTCCCCTGTGGTTTACCTTGTCTTTGGGGCAAATCTGGGATTACTTTTCAAAGAAGTCTTTCATATTTACTTCAGTAAACCCTTCAGAGTTTTCATAAATCTCAGTGAGTTTGGGATTACCTTAGGAACCACACAGTGCCAGTGTATAAATGACTCTGTTTGATCCTGCTCCCTAATGGATAGTATGTAGGTGGAGATTTACAACCACGTACAAAGTTAATACATAGAGGATTAAAATGTTGAGTTGAAACCAGCTCAGAAAACACAGCCATTATGCACAGTGCATTAAGGTATGCAAAAAAAAATATGATCAAACTGTCAGAAGGAAAGGAAATATAGCCTCTGTTTGATTGCAACAAATAGAGTTTTCTTTCTGGCCCCTTTCTGATATGGGAATAAAGCAGAGGAATAGGTAGAAAAGGAATGATTTCTCTCTCCCCTCACCACCACCAATTCTTCCTAAGGGTTTAATGCCGGCTGCAGTACATGCTAACAACAGTGGTTTCCTTCTTTGGGGAAAAAATGGATGGTGTTGTTAGCAAGAGGAGCTGAAGTCCCCTTGCTTTGCAGAACATTGTCCACCTTGACTTTTTCACAGAAGTAGAGGAAAGCTCAGAACAGGCTGTGTTTACCCAGTATTCCTATTCTGAATGAATCCATTACTGAATTATCACATTTTCTGGGTTCACACAAGCAACTGAACCATGACTTAATCCAATAGGCTGAGTGTGCTGAGCACACTGAGTTAGAAAGTAACGTAACTATGGATAACCCTTAGCACATTGGGCAGATGCATTGCTAAGTCTATACTGGTCTTGAAGAAGTATGTGTGTCATGAACATTTGATTGAGGGTAATGGCAACCCACCCCAGTATTCTTGCCGTGAAAACTCAATGGATCAGTACAACCAGAGATATGTCGGTATACCATCAGAAGATGAGACCCCCAGGTCGGAAGATGGTCAAAATGCTACTGGGGAGGAACAGAGGATGAGTTCAACTAGCCCCAGACGTGATGACGCAGCTAGCTCAAAGCCGAAAGGACGGCTAGCGGCCGACGGTGCTGGTGGTGAACGGCGAATCCGATGTTCTAAGGATCAACACACCATTGGAACATGGAATGTAAGATCTATGAGCCAGGGCAAATTGGATGTGGTTATTGGTGAGATGTCAAGATTAAAGATAGACATTTTGGGCGTCAGTGAACTGAAATGGACTGGAATGGGCCACTTCACATCAAATGACCACCAGATCTACTACTGTGGACAAGAGGACCACAGAAGAAATGGAGTAGCCTTCATAATTCATAGTCAAGTGGTGAAAGCAGTGCTTGGATACAGTCCAAAAAACGATAGAATGATCTCAATTTGAATTCAGGGCAAGCCATCTAACATCACAGTGATCCAAATATATGCCCCAACCACAGATGCTGAAGAAGCTGAAGTAGAGCAGTTCTATGAGGATCTGCAGCACCTACTGGACAGCAGGCCTAAAAGAGATGTTATTTTCATCACAGGAGACTGGAATGACACCTGGAATTAGAGGTAAGCATGGCCTGGGAGAACAAAACGAAGCAGGACATAGGCTGATAGAATTTTGCCAAGACAACTCACTCTGCATAACAAACACTCTCTTCCAACAACCTAAGAGATGGCTTCATACGTGGACTTCACCAGATGGACAACACCGAAATCAGATTGACTACATCCTTTGCAGCCAAAGGTGGCGGACATCTATACAGTCGGTAAAAACAAGACCTGGAGCTGACTGTAGTTCAGATCATGAACTTTTTCTTGCACAATTTAGGATCAGACTAAAGAGATTAGGAAAGACCCACAGATCAGCTAGATATGAGCTCACTAATATTCCTAAGGAATATGCAGTGGAGGTGAAGAATAGATTTAAGGGACTGGACTTAGTAGATAGGGTCCCGGAAGAACTAGGGACAGAAGTTCACAACATTGTTCAGGAGGCGGCAACAAAATACATCCCAAAGAAAGAGAAAACCAAGAAGGCAAAATGGCTGTCTGCTGAGACACTAGAAGTAGCCCAAGAAAGAAGGAAAGCAAAAGGCAACAGTGATAGGGGGAGATATGCCCAATTAAATGCAAAATTCCAGAGGTTAGCCAGAAGAGATAAGGAATTATTTTTAAACAAGCAATGCGCGGAAGTGGAAGAAGACAATAGAATAGGAAGGACAAGAGACCTCTTCCAGAAAATTAGAAACATTGGAGGTAAATTCCAGGCAAAAATGGGTATGATCAAAAACAAAGATGGCAAGGACCTAACAGAAGAAGAAGAGATTAAGAAGAGGTGGCAAGAATATACAGAAGCCCTGTATAGGAAGGATAACAATATTGGGGATAGCTTTGACGGTGTGGTCAGTGAGCTAGAGCCAGACATCCTGAAGAGTGAGGTTGAATGGGCCTTAAGAAGCATTGCTAATAACAAGGCAGCAGGAGATGATGGCATTCCAGCTGAACTGTTCAAAATCTTGCAAGATGATGCTGTCAAGGTAACGCATGCTATATACCAGCAAATTTGGAAAACACAAGAATGGCCATCAGACTGGAAAAAATCAATTTATATCCCCATATCAAAAAAGGGAAACACTAAAGAATGTTCAAACTATCGAACAGTGGCACTCATTTCACATGCCAGTAAGGTAATGCTCAAGATCCTGCAAGGCAGATTTCAGCAATTCATGGAGCGAGAATTGCCAGATGTACAAGCTGGGTTTAGAAAAGGCAGAGGAACTAGGGACCAAATTGCCAATATCCGCTGGATAATGGAAAAAGCCAGGGAGTTTCAGAAAAACATCTATTTCTGTTTTATTGACTATTCTAAAGCCTTTGACTGTGTGGGCCATAACAAATTGTGGCAAGTTCTTAGTGGTATGGGGATACCAAGTCATCTTGTATGCCTCCTGAAGAATCTGTATAACGACCAAGTAGCAACAGTAAGAACAGACCACGGAACAACAGACTGGTTTAAGATTGGGAAAGGAGTACGGCAGGGCTGTATACTCTCACCCTACCTATTCAACTTGTACGCAGAACACATCATGCGACAAGCTGGGCTTGAGGAATCCAAGGCTGGAGTTAAAATCGCTGGAAGAAACATTAACAATCTCAGATATGCAGATGATACCACTTTGATGGCTGAAAGCGAAGAGGAACTGAGGAACCTTATGATGAAGGTGAAAGAAGCAAGTGCAAAAGCTGGCTTGCAGCTAAACCTCCCAAAAACCAAGATTATGGCAACCAGCTTGATTGATAACTGGCAAATAGAGGGAGAAAATGTAGAAGCAGTGAAAGACTTTGTATTTCTAGGTGCGAAGATTACTGCAGGTGCTGACTGGAGTCAGAAAATCAGAAGACACTTAATCCTTGGGAGAAGAGCAATGACAAATCTCGATAAAATAGTTAAGAGCAGAGACATCACACTGACAACAAAGGTCCGCATAGTTAAAGCAATGGTGTTCCCAGTAGTAACATATGGCCGCGAGAGCTGGACCATAAGGAAGGCTGAGAGAAGGAAGATCGATGCTTTTGAACTGTGGTGTTGGAGGAAAATTCTGAGAGTGCCTTGGACTGCAAGAAGATCAAACCAGTCCATCCTCCAAGAAATAAAGCCAGACTGCTCACTTGAGGGAATGATATTAAAGGCAAAACTGAAATACGTTGGCCACATAATGAGAAGACAGGACACCCTGGAGAAAATGCTGATGCTAGGGAGAGTGGAGGGCAAAAGGAAGAGGGGCCAACCAAGGGCAAGGTGGATGGATGATGTTCTAGAGGTGACAGACTCGTCACTGGGGGAGCTGGGGGTGTTGACGACCGACAGGAAACTCTGGCGTGGGCTGGTCCATGAAGTCACGAAGAGTCAGAAGTGACTGAACAAATAAACAACAACAGACAACAAACACAGATGATGGAATTCACATTTCCAAACTAAGCCCAAAGGATAATGCAGTTGGAATGCAAACTTAAATGTGTTTATGAGGGAAGAAGGACTTTTGAAGGCTTCCACTGTTTTTGGCTCAGGGCAAAAATAATAATCCTAATATCCCCAGTCACTGATCTGAAACATTAATGTGCTTTCATGTTAAACTAAGAAAGATAGTTAGACATCATTATATTAACCCACCCGTTCAAAGTAGTGCTGCTGAAATAATTTGGTTTTTTTAATAGAAGATTAATCTTGAGAATGCCCATCTTGGTTTCTTGCTTTTAGCAGGGACTTAAGGGTGTCCACAGGGAGGCAAAAAAGTCAAGCTGGAGGCCACAGCTATGTGATCAAAATCCTGCCCTTCTTTCTGTGCATCTTGCCTTTTTTCCCCTGTGTGGATATCCCTGGATGGGCTCCTGCCCATCCCTATTGCCCATTTCTCCAATGGCAGAAAATCATGCTCTGCTTCTTTCATTAAACCAATGCTTTAACCACAGGAATAATTGCTTTAATCTATTCTTCAAATATATGCATATTGGAAAGAATCTTACAGAATCTTAAAGACTAGAACAATTATCATCATGTAAGTTTTTGTGAATCATGGAAAGAATGCAATCTTTCTGCCCACAAAAGACTACAATGTAGTATACTCAGGTAAAGGTAAATATGCCCAGTCAAACATGAATCCTTATGACTGCACCCACACACATTTTTGGCAGTGTTACAGGAAGGGTTGGTCTTCCCGCGTTTTTTCCCCCCAATTCTCAGTTTAACCCACAGTCCTGGATTCCCAACGACCCCTCTTTGTACAGTCCAAGACTGACTTTGCTTGGCTCCCAAGGTCAGCTAAGTTCACCTTTAAAACCTTTAAAACGCTTTGCTCTTAATGCTGCATGGTTATCCTTCTAGCAACTATGCCAGGTCACTGTGAGGACTAAGAAGAATCCAGCTGGCAAATGACCAGACAGTGTTCAGTAGAGTATAAAGGCAATTTTTTTCCAGTTCCAAATTTCTACCTTTCGGGAAACAAATGCCCCAAAGGAAACAGGTCCAGATAATTCACTGCAGCCCAATCAATAGCAATTTATTGACTATCCTATCACTGGTTTTAGGTGCTGATCCATGAGCCTCAAAACTCAACAGTCAATTTGTTGGCTCATCTATTTTCCAGAGTCCCCTGCTTCCACCACAGTCGAGGATTACCTAGCCTTGTTCAAATGCTATGATCTCCCAACTTCCATCATGCAGGAACAATGGCTACCGATGAGATTATGTCCACAGAAGTGACATACAGGTTCACTGTGGGGAGACAGCTCACAGCTTACCACCATTGCATTTTTTTCCTTAATATGGCAACACTGAGCACATCTTAGGCAGAATGAACCTAGCTGCTAGTTTCCCTCCTATGGGGGTGGGGAGACATGATATATTGTCATGGTTCCTGTTTCAATGTTCCTGCGAACATCGTAACTAGTTCCCATGCCATGCTGGTGTTGACATGTGTTACTGTTTGGGAGGGGGCTGCTCTTGTTCTTTGTACCAGGCACTGATGTAGAGGCTTTGGAATGTCTATCTGGGTTATCTCTCCTGTTCAAGGACACTTTCCCGAAGACCGGCAGGAACCGTTAGGAACACCTGCAGGCTGCAGGGAGTGGACTCTGACTCTGGGGTGAGGGATTGGAACTGTTTAAGCTTTACTTGTTTGAGAGACCCATGTTTTTGCCATTCTCAGCTTTGCTCTTGAACTTGCATACTATCCAGTAATAAATCAGATATCCATAAGCTTCTTGTGTGAGTTTGGTTGGAAACTTGGGTAGGCATTCATCACATATATGCACATGCAGGTATGTGCTTTGCTGGAAAAAGTTTAAGGATTCTTGATTTAATGCATTTAAAGGATGAAGGATCCATAAACCTCAAACTTGGATTACAGAGAGTTCTTTGAATGTCCACTGAGCCCACAGGTCTCTGATATGTGGAAGGAAGGCTCAGGTCAAAGACTGACATAAATGAAAGAGAAACTCTCTCCAAATCAATCAGAAATAGTGCCAGAAGGTAACACAGAGATCCTAATTAGAGCTCAGAAAATATATTCTGGCTTTCACTCCTCCACCAGAATTATGAATGAGTTTCCATATGGAACTTGCAGTCTAAATATCAAAAAGACTGTTGGGCTTTGCGGCTTATGGATCAGCACCAAAAAAGCCAAATAATGAAAAGGGGAAAAGCAATGCCATATTGTTCAAAACTACTTAAAAGTAAGGCCTGCTGTGTTCAGTGGGACCTGCTCCTGATAGCATGGTTTTGGATTACAGCCTCAACCAACTGGAGTTCTGAGTTGACTTTTCCCAGGGAAAAATGTTGTTCGCTCAGTTGAAATAACAAGAGAGAAGGGCAAGGCTTCCAGTCACTAAGGACTCACAGGGTAGGTTCACACAATATGCTTAGACTAAATTAAATTAGATTGTGGGAACCTAGACATTGTCTTGGTACATTGCATGAAGGAGAATATCATGGATCATAATGTGATTGATTCACTGGGGGA
The DNA here is from genome assembly GCF_035149785.1 of Candoia aspera. Classification (NCBI taxonomy): domain Eukaryota; kingdom Metazoa; phylum Chordata; class Lepidosauria; order Squamata; family Candoiidae; genus Candoia; species Candoia aspera. Next base: position 15,754,424 of record NC_086164.1, read on the forward strand.
CAGCATGTTACCTGGACATAGCAGTTGTGTTTCTGAAATAAATTATACAGGGGTCCCTAGCCAAATAAATTTGTTGCTGAAAGAACAACAATGTATTTTTGGCACCTTTTAAACACTCAGAGCTGGTGGTCAGCGGGCTGTTGGCTGCAGTTTTCAGGAGCCAAAGCCTTGTTTATTGGATATATGAAATGGGCACTTAATTGTTAAACTGAGCTTTGAGAGAGCATGCTGCTTGAACAATCCATATGGCAGAAACATTCAGAAGCAGATGATCAACTATTCCCATCAAGAGCACAGTGAAAGAGAAAACTTTTATCTAGTAGATACTACTGGATAACTGCTAGGATTCTGATTTGTCTGCTCACATTGTAGCAAAAGTATGACCTTGGGTTCTATTAGATGAGTTATCAGATCCATGGGGTCAAAAAAGGAGAGAACCACTTGGATTTGGATCACTGGCAGCTAGATTAGCAAATGGATGATGAGGAAAAGAATAGAATTGCTGAATCCCAGAGTTGGATGTCTTTTATCCCAGTTCAATTAATCTAGAGCCTGACATCTCCAGCAGATGATAATCTCCCCTCCGGCTGAAAATTTGAGAGAGAGAAACATGCCCCCACCACTCCTTTGATTGGTAGCACTGTAGAACTTCTGCTGTTCTCAGGAGGTCTCTCCTAATGACCAACCAAAGTCTATCCTTCAACGATAAACCTTTCCCCATTTCTACACAAAGCCTTTTAGTTCTTTGAAGAGTGCTTCAGTCTTCATTTTCCTAAAAAAGGTACATCTCTCTTCATGTGTTTATTTAAAATATCATCTTTTACTATGCCTAGTCATCATCGTCACAAATGGCCAGCACATGAAAGCAAGTTACACCTACGCTGATTGCCCCTTGTATTCATTTGATTAGATCTTGTACTTGTTTGTGTTCCATGTGTTTCTTCAGCACACCTACAACTATTTCTGGCATTGCTTGCCCTTTTGTAGCTAAGAGAGGGTGTATCTCTGTGTGTGTATTCTTTCTTCTCAAGGTAACCATCTAATTAAGTGCCCATTTCGTTTATCTGATAAGTAAACCATGGCTTCTGAAAACCTCCAGCACCTGTAAACTTTGAGCATTTAAAAGGTGCCACAAAATGCATTACTGTTCTTTCAGCGGTGAATTGCACTGCTAGACAATCTCTGGGATTTGTTTCATAAATGCAATACATAAGTGACAATCAGTTCAGGATTAACATAATGTGTGAGCTTTCATAGCTGGATATACCAGCATTTGCATTGTTTGGGATTTGCTGCAAATGAAGACGCCTCAAAATTTTTCTTTCTTCTCACACACAACAGAAAAAGAGACACTGTAAAATGGAAACTCAAATAGCAAGTACCTCTTATATCATACTACCTGTGCTTTGCCACACAGATAGTCCCCGCTTAATAATCACAATTGGGACTGGAATTTCATTTGCTAAGAGAAGCAGTCATTAAGTAAATCTGACCCAATTTGATGACCTTTTTTGTGGTGGTGGTTAAGCAAACCATGTGGTTGTTAAGTGAATCATGCAGTTCCCCATTGATTTTGCTTGAGAGGACCCTGCCAGGAAGGTTGAAAATGGCAATCACGTGACCACAGGATGCCACGACAATCATAAATGTGAACTGGTTACCAAGCACCACAAATTGTGATCACGTGACCGCGGGGACACTGTGATGGCAGTAAGTGTGAGGACTGGTTGTAAGTCTTTTTTCAGCATCGTCATAAGTCTGAACCATTACTAAAAGAATGGTTGTTAAGTGAGGACTACCTGTATCATGTTCACAAAGGTCATGAAGGAATGTAGCACCAAGCCCTGTCCAAAATTTGGTAGGAAAAAAAGCAAAGAGAATTCTGCATAAGCAAAATACTCTTCCTTGTTGTATAAAAGAGCATGAAAGTTTCCTTCACAATTGTTTTCCAGTGCTTTTTTTTCAGCCCACTAGGCACAGATTTCCTCCCGAGATGGAATTATCACAAACCATTTATGGTAAACACCTAGCTCTTACTATGCTCATGTGGTCAACGCCATATCCTTATAGATCAGGAGTCAGCAGCCTGTGGCCCATAGCCACCCGCAGTCCCCAAGTTTCTTCTTTGTGCTTTGGCCTTTTCTCTGGAATACAGCAGTTCAAGAACCAAAAAATCAGTGGCTCAGTTTTCTGCCTTTCTGCCATGAGAAACATATCTAAGGCCTAAAGCAGCCTTTGTTTAGTTTAACAAATGAAGACAAAGAGAGTCAAAATCCCAGTCAAAAACAATTCAGAAAAAGTCTCCAGGTCCCTTCCATCAAACAGTGTCATCGTGTTGGACGCCCGAGTGGTGCCTTCTCAGTGCCTGCCCTATGGAACAGATTATCTGGGTGGCCCCACCCGTTAGCCTGTTGCAGGGCTCTGAAGACCCAGCTCTTTGCCCAGGCATTGGGGCCAGGAAGTTAGACAAATCTGATGATGATGCATTTTCTTTTGTGACTAGGGTTTCCTGTTTTAATTTTATTTTAATATAATCTTGGGGTTTTCTATACACCATCTAGAGCAGTGTTTCTCAACCTTGACAACTTGAAGGTATGTGGACTTCAACTCCCAGAGTTCCCCAGGAACACTGGAAGTCCACACTTCTTCAAGCTTCCAAGACTGAGAAACACTGCTCTAAAGTCACTTCTGTGAGACAGGTGGCCATATAAATTATATACATAAATAACTGCATTAAGACATTCTGAATCTAAAGACCAGCTTCAGAGATGTTGCAGTTCTTTATTAATAAGGATTTATACTGCACTTTTCCAGTCATGAAATGGATAATCTCAGGAAAATTTCTGTAAGTAAAATTAATATATTAAAAGAACCATTCGCTGGTCAATAATTCTTGACAACCTTTCATCAACCAAAGAATGAAAACAATAATTGCAACTCAAATGGGTTGCAACTTTCTTCACCATCAGTCTATCTTCTCCATTTGGAAAAGAACAGACTCTGATAGTTAACTATCTGTACTATGAGCTACTAATTGACTATATTTAACAGTGCTTACTGAGTGTGTTTGTTGTTGGGCTTATGCACTGCACTCAGGCATAATATGGTTCAGCTTAAGGTGTGGGGCCAACCCAGCCATTGTGTTTGTAAGCCATGGTTTATAGCTTCACATTATATATGCAAACCTAGCCATTGAGGTTTATTCAACCAAACCATGGGTTTAGTCAATACGCAAAGCCAATCAATAGGTCTTACTGTCCTGAGTGGCTATTGGAGTTAGAAGGATGTGATCTGAGATTTGGGTGGCATGGATATCTGTGGTATGACAAAGCTAAGGTTAATGTAGATTTCAAAAACCATTATGTCAGGCAGGCAATTTTTAGAGTATGGAATAAATATAAATTTAGGTTCTGCCCAAAAACACCTCTCTAGCTTTCAGCTCAAGAAGCATTTTATAGACAAGAAATGATAAACAAACATAAATGGTTAACTTACCATGATGTACTAGAATTTTCTCAAGGGGATTGTAAAATAATATCAAGAGAAGATTTGACAATAGAAGGATATCTTGTCAATGTTTTTCTTATGTACAATTATTAGAAAGATTTAAAGTGGATGAAAGATTTTGTGGTTTTGAACAGTGGAAGACTGAGTTTGAAACAGAATTATGTACTAATGATGAACTTGTTATTGGTAAAATGTATAAACTTTTGTTGAAATATAAGATGGAAAAACAAGTGAAAGTACAGTATGTATGATAAAATGGGCTAAAAATTTTATAATATACACATGGAACAATCAGAAAAAATATGTGCCTGAAAGGATTGAAATTTACATTATGTTCTAGCCTTATAGAGAATTTTTATAAAATGATGTTTCATTAGTGTGTGTCACCAGAGAAACTGTCTGGAATGTATAAAGGTACTTCGAATCTTTGTTGGAAATGTGAACAACATGAAGTGACATTCTATCATGTCTACCATACATCAAAAAATCTCAGAAACAACCAACAGACTGTTACAACCACATGGCATCACCGTAGCACAGAAACTAACTAAAGCCCTCTGGAACAGCTTAAATAAGGCAAGTTAAGGAAAGACCCAGTAGCCCAAGAAGAAAAAATGGGAGTCATCTACAACATCCTGTACAGTGTAAGGACTGTACCAGCCACTGTGCAGGAGACACAGGCAGAAGATTAGTAGAGGACATCTATGAACACCAACCAGCAGTCAGGAGACATGATGAAACTTCTTAGTCTCACAACACATGGACAGACTCAACCACAGTTTCATCCAGGAAACTGTAAGCATCCTAGACCAAGCCAAATCCAGAAATGCTAGGAAATTCCTGGAAGCTGGGCACTCAGACAAATCAGCCATCGATAGACACGTTAATAAATAAACCATATTTACACACCATTCAAAAGAGAGAACCAAAAGCTAAGAAGGAAACAAAAAGACCAGAACACATCCTCTCCATCAGCCAACACCCAGATAAGCAGGGATTAATGGCAGGCAAACAATCAAGCAGAAAACAATACCCTAATCAGGAACTACCAAGGAAAAAACCACACACCCCACCAACACTGGCAGGGCAAGCTACTGCATATAAACAGGCACCAAACCCCACACTCACTGGCACTAATGATGTTGCCTAGCTGGGTAATGAAATGTCTGCAGACAAACAACCAAGCTCAGAGGGCACCAAGGACTCCACAAACTTAGGAGCTGAAGATGTATATTCTGCCTTCCCCCCTGGCCTCTCCATGTCCAACTATCCCCTTCTTTAATAAATTAAATTAGTTGTTTTAGTTCAGGCTGCCTGTTTATATGAGTTTTAACTGTTTTAATTGTTTTTACTGATTTTTTTTTTTTTTGGATTTTGTAAGCCACCTGGAGTCTTTTGGAGTGGGTGGCCCTAACAATTAATTTAATTTAATTTAATTTAATTTAATTTAATTTAATTTAATTTAATTTAATTTAATTTAATTAAAATCTTGAGATCATGTCCATCAATATAAGAAAATCAGAGCTGGCAGAAGCAGGACCAGAACATGCATTCTCGGCTTCTTTTTGGCACCTGCACCATTGCTGGATGCTTGAAGGAGCTTCCGATTGACAAAACTAGCCCTCCAGTCACTGCAACACAACCCATCCATCGCTGGCACATATCGGATCACTCCACTCAGATCTTTGAATTTCCTCATCCTTTTTATAATCACGCAGCAGTGGGATCATTGGAATCATGCAGTTATAACAAAGGAGCCCATCGGTGGTCACATCCACAGACTCCATTACTGCAAATGCCACTTTGACTTGAGAAGGATCTCACCCACTCCTGTAAACCACTCTTTTAGTGGCAAGATCGGGATTGTAAAGAAAATGAACCCAGAATGAAAAGAATGAAGGCCTTCTTTGAAATGAATAGGACACAACCTACGGCTAGAAGGTGATGAATGTCAATGCCAAACCTCTTCAAAATTAGGTTTAGCCCCCTGTCATTATGTCATCAGTGGGCAAAATATGTAGCAGAGCCAATTTCCAGCCAGCTCCATTGGGTGAAAGTTGATTTCCTTGACAAAATATGCCTGATAAAGGAGCATGGTGCTGGATTTCCAAGTCTTATTCAGCTTAATGGCTACAGTTTATGAAGCTGTACTTTATTCGTTTCAATGAGGTTTTTTCTTCCTTTCTTTCTAACACATATAATGTAGGGTTATATTTGGTGTTAAAGCACTGTTATTCCTTTGTTTGTTTGTTTTTTCCTCTGAAACCTGAAACACTTAATCCTAGCTTCAGTCTCTTATTAGTTAATGATGGAGGTCATGGGTGTCCACAGCAGGAAGGCAAGGGACCAAGTGAAGCCACATGCATTATGACATCATCATGCAACTTATGGATCTTCTCACCTAGAATCATGAGAAGAGGCAGCATATAAATACACCGATATCTACATAGAGCCCATAGACTTCATTCTCCCCCCAAAACAAATTTGAAATGTCAAATTTGTGGAGGCAAGGACTCATCCTTCTGCTATCAAGAATGTCCCATCCTTGAAGAACACTATGAAATGAAATTGAAGGCCCTTTTGGGTCAAAGCATGTGAACCCTTCAGGGGAACAAAAAATGGATGGCTTCCTCCTTGATTTTACACAGGGTCGCTGCCCCCAAATCTGTGTCTGTTTCTGCTTTTCATTCAAATACTCCACTGAATTTTGGAGATGGAATGCTTTACTTTGCTGCTGTTCTCAAATTGTTTTTCTCTTTAAATTGCTTAAATTGGGCTTATATGAGCCTGTGGGTGAAATGAGAAAATGTTTAAATTCTGGTTTAAATAACTATATTTCACTGGAATGGGATAATGTGTATAAACTATCCTGCATAAGCTGCTTTGGGGAAAAAACTACACTATCTTTAACCTGCAAAGATAACATAGCTTTTGCCATCTCAATCACTGGCTGTTTTGTCCTTTCCAGTATCTTTTAATCTCCCTTCTTTGTTTCTAATAAGAGGGAAATGTCATGCAGCCAGTCTAATTTTGCTACATCACCAATGACAAGCTAAGCTAATTCAGAGAAAGGGCAGGGCTATTGCCTTCAATCTTGTTTTATTCAGTACTGGGCAATATGGCAAAGTCCACATTGCCACAAAGCAGAACAGTGACTGAAGGGGGGGTGGGATGCCCAAGTCTAACTCAGCCTCCCCCAATCTTAAAACTCTGCAGATGCATTGAAATGCAATTCCCATCATCTCCACTCTCTTTGCTAATAATTCAGATTGCATTCTGGCACAGATTCCAAGAGCCAAGCTGAGGAATGCTATTTAGTCAAGGCTGCAAAGGGGTTCACAAAGGAATCTCCTCCTTAATGTATGATTTTGGGGTGGGGGGGGAAGAAAGAACTTGAATTTTTTCTGGGAAAGACGCTTTCCCTGCTAAGAGGATAAAAATGCCCAGAAGGACCCCTCCCCAATGAAATCTTCTAAAAGATGGCCAGTTTTTACAAGGGCAGGAGCTTTCTTGAAAAGCACTTCTCTCCCAGATCTAATTATTAATAGATCCATGTCTGGAGCCTAAATCCAATGAAATGGTGGATGGCTGAGACATCCAGGAGGACAGAGGTTAATCAGAGGGTTAAAGATGCAAGAAATTATATTAACCAGGTCTTTTTGTACAGCCAAGGAAGGAGGGATGTGTGTGTAAAGTGTGTACATAAAGTTTTATAACAGCGCTCTAACTCAAAACCTCTGACATTTATAATACATTTCCATTACCGTTGGCTCTAAATTGCCTATATGTCTTTTACATTAAAAATAAATGGCTCCAACTAGGCAGCTAAAAGGGTTGATAGCATGCAATTCCAGTCGAGAGTATCAGAGTGAACATGTCTATAATTTTGAGTTTAAAGCAAGGAAGAAGTAGAAGGCATGCAGTGCTGGTCGCCCAGGGATCTGCCTCTGGGCCCCCTTCTTATCATGTACGAACCATATGGTCTTCCCACCATACAGTTCAAGAGAGCAGTTCCCAATTATAAAGCAAATAGGAGGGACCTCAAGCCTGCCTTCATTTCCCGAGCAGACAAAACAGTTAGAAGCAATTTTTAATTTGGCTCAATTTGTCGGCACAGAAACAATCAGAACAACTCCCATAATTGATTTCCCTAACAGAACGAGGAAAAGCCATCCTCAGCTTAGCACATCTTTCTGCCTGGGATTTAATTAACACTCAGCCAGGGAGCCTCTCCCATATATTCACAAAATGGGCCTCATTATAGCCCCAAGCTACCTTTTTCACAACAGCCAAAACTTGGAGAGCAATGGGGCTCATCTTGCTTTGATTGAGTCTCCTACCGCCAGATGTTACCTGTATAGGAGGAGGCCAGTGCAGAGCACAGCTGTAGCACCTGTTCTGTTGGATGGTTAATGCATGTTATAAATGACCATGGTCTTTGTCATTAAGAAGATAGCAATTAAAGACAGATTGCACATTGTTTGTTCATGCCCTCCTAGTTAGGATAATGGAAGCTGTTATGTAGTATGCCATTCCTAATCACTGGGCCACATCAATTACTCCAGGGCAAGGTTGGAAGAATGGCATACTGCCAGAGGCAGAGAAATAAATAATGGAGATAAATAATGGAAGATAATCTGGAGAACATACAGGGGCACTTTATGCCAGCCACCTAGGTTCCTCCTGACATGCCAGCTTTTTTTCCTCCTTTGCCACAGAGAAACAAAACAGCAGGGGAGTTTGGAAAGCCACAGCCCTGCTTGAGAGGGATGAGAGATATTAATTTGTGGGGGAAATGGACAATCTGGGATTTGCAATTGACTTGGAATAACTCAAAGCAGAAAGAATTGGGTGCAATCAACTGGAAAAGGATGGAACTTTTCCAATAAAGAAACCAAGAACTCATTTTTAAGCACCAAGATTTGCTTTATCTCAGGTCAGGTGATTTTTTTTTTTTTTAGAGCTGACCACCAATGGCCTTCTAAAACTCTCTAGCAAACTGGCAGAGAAAGTGGGGCCATTTCTCTCAATTGCTACCAAAAAATGCTCCCGTTTCTCAAGAGCAGGATCCCCCCTTAACCATAATAGTGACACCATGATGGAAAAAGCTCCTACACAGTCTGTTTATGGAATCTTCTCCTGTGATTAAACAGAACTGTCGGAAGCCAGGGAGGCTGCAGATTGCAGGAGAGGGAATTGTATGATGAAATACATTCATTCTTGCACATTCAAGAGAAGACATTTGCAGAAGCCCCTTGGCCTTCTAGCAACCAAACAGTGCTAAAACCCTGCATTGCATCTAGGAGAATTTCACCCAGGTTCTCCTATGCTTTGAAATAATTTCTGAAACATATTCTCTTTCATCCAATGCAATGATTAATTGGGGCTGGAGATTTTCCATGCACCAAGCATTGGTTTTGCCTCTTCCTGAATTCTGAATGTTTTAATTCAGACTGCAGCTTTAAGCTGATCAAAAGGGAACCACTTTAATGCTCTGCAATTTTAGGTTGTTCACTGCAGTTTAGTGTGTGTGTGTGTGTTGTGCCATCAAGAAATTTAGTTAATTTGGGAAGTTTGATTTATGAAGCTGAAATGCCAACATGCCAATGGTGCCTTTTATTTTGTATGTAACATTCCTCAACATGTTTATTTTTACACGTTTGTACATTTTTGTATGCCTCTTTCCCCAATATAAATACTTTTGTTTACAGTCAGGGGTGTCTGTAGGGGGAAGGAGTCAATAAATGTCAAAATAGTAGTCACAACTGTACAAATGAAGCCCTGTCCCTTTTTGCTGGTGTGGCATACTCAATGAACATTTAAAAAATGGGTAGGCCTTTGACTGTGTCATCATGACCACCATCTTGATTTTTTCAGGCCCCTGGCAAATGCCCCTGTTCACAATATTCCCTAATGTCTATATGGGGAAAATTGTGTATGGTTGTGTATGGGTGTGTATGACTTCAAGATTGTATTATAAGACTCAAAGGAATGTATATCTCAAGGTCAAGGGTGTACCAACTTCTGTACTGGTACTAGAATATTCAAATTAAGGCAATCAACTTAAAAATGTGGGCCAAATTAAATTATCTGGCATCACGACACAAATTTATAAATTTATTTTTTAATATAAAAGCACACACTAATTCTATCAATATCTGCAGAATCCATTTAAACAATCGTTTCCTTTTTTTTTTCCACTATCAGTCTCAACTTTCCCAGCCTACCTCTTGCCAACATTTTATAGAGCTTATTTCCATGCTACATTTTGAAACAATCTGTTGCAAACTGAGATGTGCTTTAATGCATTGCTAAATTCACATTATCTCCATTTTATTTTTCATCTGAAATTTCCTTTAACTCCTTTCCACCTCACATTTGCCCATGAATAAATCAGACATTAAAGGGAAGAACTGGCTGGGTAAACACACTGTCTTGGGCTGCAATCTTCATTACAACATTGTAACAGCATCTTTATAAAGGTAAATTGTGATGTGGGGAAGTTGTGGTGAATTACATACTTATAAAATAAGAATAATAATGTCATCCCTTGAAAGGCTGTAATAAAGATAAATGAAAGGAGGATTTAAAAGCGAATTAAACGGGAATGGCAAAAGATACAACAACAATTGCTTCCAATGAGATTTCAATAATAGCCTTTTGTTTACTAGCAACTTTGCTATATAAACACTACATTTAAATGAAACCAAACCCACACAAAGAGATGGGCAGAAACCAAGAAAGAAAAGGATACGTATTACATCTCCCCCCATAAATGTATTTGATTGCTGCTTGAACAATACAGTCATAAAGCATTCTTTTCTCATCTTTTTCGTATTCTGAGTGTGTCTGTGTGGTCTAAAAACAATTTAAAATGAACAAAAAGAGGGGGGGGGAACAGCACTGCTTTTACACTGATTCCAATATTGGGTTCTTTTTCTTTTTTCTCTCTCCTATGAATACACAGTGAGTCAATCTGGTCGATCTTGATGGTTGAATAAGCTCTTTGATTTTTGAATTATCTTGAGATTAACTGAATTTGAAATGTGCACAGCCTGCAATGTCTTGCTGGCACAGAAAGATGAGCTTTGTTATTGACAGAGAAAGTTGCAAAACTACATTTTCCATTATTACTCGCTAACGCTGAACCTTGTCCTCACTTGCCAGGTGGCCATTAAAGCAAGGAGAAGCTGAGTTGAAAAGTTCAATTTGATATAGTCTCTCCTGACCAACTTGGACTCCAAAGAGTTAAAAGGGGATCATTTGGCACAAAAGTTGCCATCTCTCTTGCACACCCAAAGGGAAGGATATGGCACTTTAGAGATGGCAGCTGAGCCCTGATCAGCAAGTGTAAAAATCAAAGAGAGCAAGTTCTAGGATAGGAGACAAAGGAGAGCTCTATTTCACATATTGGGTGCCAGATAACCAGATGTGAATCCATCTCTGTGTAAAGCAAACAAATTGTTCCTGCATACAACTAACTAGCACATAAAGATGGGAAAGAATTTTAACTAGAACCAGGCAGAAAAATACTCCTGCATTTTTTTTTCTACCTGATCTCTTCAGTGAAAAAGAATTTGCATTAGAATTTTTTTCAGGGGAGAGAATTTCAGGAAAGATCCCACCAGCAGGGTAGAGTGTGGGATTTGTAGTCTTACTTAGTGGCAAGGTGGGCCAAGGTGTCTATGCATGTCCTGTTTTGCAAAAGACAATCCATTTTACAACCATCTGCAGACCCCTCCCTTCCATACACTAACTCACAAGGGATGACCTCAGGAAGGAATTTCTATCCCTCTTCTTTCAGTGGTTGGTGCCAGAGGCATCTGCAAAGAGGGTTAAGGGATGTAGTGGGCAGAGGGAATAGCCCTGAAGGGCAGGAAGAAGAGCTGTTACCAAGGCAACAATCTGATAAAAGGGGCCTGAGTCTGGGTCAAGAAAGTAACTTGAGAAAAGGTTCTGTTTCTATAGCTGTTACAATAAAAGTAGTACTGACATACTGTACATGACATTGGTTTCTTAGTCTGGTCTGTTTAGTAAGGCTGACATCAATCTTGCAAGTCTGAATGTGCTTCCCCCTCTCCTTCTCTTTATCTTCATGTGAGCTAAGGAGGGGCTTGTCTGAGATGTTTACTCACATTACATTCTTGGCCTGGATTCAGGCCCCTTTTACCGGTTGCCTTGGTTGTGGCTCTTCTTCCTGTCCTTCAAGGCCATTCCCACTGCCCATTACAAGGAGAGAAAATAACAAAACAAGTGTCATGTGATTCCAATGAAAGCTTCACCTTTCTTGTACGTGTGTTGCGACAAAAGGGGCAGAACTTGCATTTCAGTGGGTTGACACTCGTTTCACTCTTTTGAGGAAAGCATGTGGATGCCTCTGCTTGGTACTGTTGTCAAAGGAACATCTTTGTCTAGCTCTGCCTGGGACTACAACTAGCAGCAATGAATATCAGCAATAAACCATCTCCTATGTCACTGACTCATGCGAATTAAATACTTGATCCTCTCTCCAATGGCCTATGGTCTCCCTGGCTTGCCATCCATGCCAAGAGTAAAGATTGTGAAGAAAGTTCCTCCAGGAAGCTCCCAAAGAGGGGAGTCTGTTTTGGGGAAATAATTTAAGGATTACTCCTACTGGAGAATTTCAAAGAAAGCTTTTACCCAATTCTCTGCCCATTGTTTGGTGGCAAATTTGAAAAGGCCATTTTTCCCAACTCTAACTGATGTCTTGCAGAGAAAAATTGTTAGGTTCAGATCTAGAATTAGATAGAGAAGAAATGTATCCCTGAAAATGAGGTTCAACAAAGATGCTGATTTTCATAGATTTTATCCTTGCTTTTTTGTATTCATTGATACAAACATAAACACAATCACTGTAATTCAGAGACAAAGAGAATACTTCTCACCATAGGACTCAAGTGATGTATATACCTGTCCAGCTGCTAACACCTTCAAGATCTGTTCTCCTAATCCTTAATCTTTGAACCAGATGTGAATTCTGTCCCTCTATCAGAAAATTACTTCGGATAATGAAGCATCTCTCAGATAGCTTTGCCATTAAAGGACTGACCTTGTTAAAATAAAGCCCATGACCATCTTATCTGAAATTCTGTATCCCGATGTATCTGGACCATGCAGAAAAGTGTTTGACTTGAAAATTAGAGGGTTCCCCCGCCCCCAGGGGCAAAATACCCTCATGTTCTGGACTAGCTTTGTCTACTCCAACAGGCTATTGACACTCATGGAAGGAAAAGCCATAAACAGCTTTCTGCTTGTTTCGAGAATTTGGGCAACAATGAACTTCTTGTCTATAGTACGTTTTATACATCCTTCATTGTCTTGATGGAGTTTGTTTTATTATAATATGTATAAAACCCATGAGATTTCACTAAATGAACTTCAGTCTTCAGTCTAGGTCAATACTATAAAGATATCTTATCCATTTCCCATTCCATGAAAACCTAGCAGATATAATTGATATCAATTTTTTTTTAATTGTGCCACACTAGCAAAGACTGCTGAAGCCCAGGATTTATGAAAAAGGTGGCAATTACCTTATTACATCAGACAGCAATTGATATTTCAGTCTAAATCTCGGTCTCCTTCATTATCCTTCCTTCAGCAGTGAAGGAAGTATAAAAATATTTGCAGGTGCTGTTATTATTTAGAAATATCCCGTATCGGTATGTGACCACCAAATCTCTTTTATTTTATTTTTTTAAATCTGCAATGCTAAGCGTTGAAGAAGACTCCTTCCATCTGCAAAGCAGATGGGCTGCCACTGAACAAAGGTCTCTCCCATGATGGGGCCAATATGGACAAACGTACAGCTCAATTATGATTTCATCCCCATTTCAAAATCTCTGCAGGCAGTGCAAAATGAAAGCCATTTAGGGTTTAGCCTTGTTAAGCTGGAAGCCCTGAGCGAGCAAGGAAGACTGTGATACTACATGGAAATAAGGAGGGGAGAGAAACTGCGCAGAACTATAATTGGGTTTAACAGTTTAGCACCTTGAGAATTACCAAGGGAAAACAGTAATAATATTTTCCACTGCCTCCAAAGAGGGACTGAAAACACACTTGGTTAAATCTTCTTTTCTAATGGTAAAATGCTTCTGCTGTTGCCATTTTAATGGAAAAGCTGCTTAAAAAAGAAGATACAGAGGATTAGGACCCACCTGGAAAGTTCTCCAACCACATCTTCTGCATGCTTAAGACCAGTTCATATTGCGTGCTAAATCCTAATGAAGTTTGTTTGGTTTGGCTTAGTAGGAACTCACCCACTGCGGTTTAGTGAACTATAATTTATGGATTACCTTGCTACATAAAGCTAAACACTGGGGTTAATCAGTAAACCTTGATTAAGCAAATTGTGGCTTGGCACATTGTAAATCCAGCCACCAAGCTTCAGTACTCTGCAATACAAAGGAATGACCAAGTGATATTTGGTTGGATGATAGGTTGTGACAATGCACCCCACAGATTGGAATCCTGCTGCAGTTAAGCATTTATTTATTTATGTACTTATCATATAATAAAAATATCCTCTATAAAGTCAAGGTGATCCCATTGGATTTGCTCCTCTGCACAGTATCTCTCCCCTCCTTATTGTGATGTTGTGACTGAAGGATGGATTCAGCCTTCATTTCACCAGGGGTTTACTGTATATCTTCCGTATATCTTCCCTTTTATCCCCAGAGCAACAACCCTATTGTTGGGCTCCAGGAGCAACATAGTCAACTGAAGGCCTGAACCTGAGACTCACCCATCCAAGCAGAACATCTTAACCACTGCACTTCACTGCCTCAGCTCCATTCTTTCTCTTGGGCAGTTGGGGAAGAGAAAGAAGCCTGTGCTTTATTTATTTGATTTTAGCAAAGCTATCTGGTGCTCACGCATACACACACAAAGTCTGAGCTTTGTTTCCAGAATCGATGAATTCCATCATCCTGAGAATGGGATTTCTCTGAACATAAATCTTTCACTCTCTTTCTGAAATATTTAGAAGTTTCCAAGCAGTTAGAGCATTTTAAAGGGTAACTATTAGCAATGTAATCATATGCTATGCTGGTTTAAGGTGGAAGAAAACATATCTCATTCTACTCTAAAAGCAACTGTCCAGGCCTTTCCTCTGCTTAGCATTCTAGCAGGAATTCTTTAAAAACAGGTGCCAAATACCAATTATTTACACTTATCTTTAGTCAATTACATAGGAGAACATCTTCCCCTGCCTCAGAAATGTCTTTTCACCTTGGGGGCTGATTTGGGGTGTCCTTAAACACCTAATTTGCTGAGCAACCAAAACATAGTTCCATGTCTGGGTGAAAATGGTCCACCTGTTAAGGTCTTGATTTGCCACTGAACCCACCTTTGTTACCCTGATGGATAACTTCAATCCAGAGAAAATTTATTTATTTGATATATTTCATAGACCTGATATCCCATCTTTTTATTGGCAATTCAAGGTAACTTATTTATTCTTTCATTCCTTCATTCAATTTTTTTTCCCACCACAATCAAGAGATTCTTGACAATCTTAACAATAAAATGTTTGTGGTACAGTTACAATAATATAATAATAAGCAGGAAGCAACCCCCCCTCAATTAAACTACACGTAAAATCATAAAACAACCAACCAAGAAAATAAAAATAGACAATGACATTTATAAATCAAAGGACAATTCTGTTTTTAATAATTTCCTGAAGCTTAATAAGGTAAGAGATGATCTGATTTCGAGGGGCAGGGAATTCCATAACATCAGCACCAACATAGAGAACCAGTGCTTGTAGGCCTCCCTTCCAATAATCTTATTGGGGGGTGGCTTAATCTCATCTCCACAAAAACAAAGATCATGTAAATTACAATCCAGTGAGGGAGAAAGGCTAGCTAAAAGTCAACCAGTGATCTTGGTGGTCAAAGGAGACTTGAACCTTGATCTAGTCCAATACCACAACATCTACAGCATCCTGGTGAATTGAGACAGTGGTGGAAAACCACCATAAAGCCCCCCGTTCAGTCACTCATGCCCTAGTCATCTCCCATATAGACTATTGCAATGTGCTGTACATGGGGCTACCCTTGAAGAGTATCTGGAAGCTACAGTTGGCTCAAAATGCAGCCACGCATACCCCAAGGATGGCACATGTAAAACCTTGCTGCAGGAGCTGCATTGGGTGTCAGTTTGCTTCCAGGTCCAATTCAAGTTGATGATCACCTACATGGCATGAGTCCAGGTTACCTGAGGGACTGTCTCACCCCCATTACATCGACCCATCCCACCCGGTCAGGCAGACAGGACATGTTACAGACCCCATCTTTATACTTAGTTAGTGTTTGTGTGTGTGCATGAATGACCTATGAATGACTATTTGTGTGTGTTGATTGGTGGGGCCGAGGAAGAGAGCCTTCTCTGCCATGGCCCCCACCCTATGGAACGCTCTTTCCCCAGATGTGAGGCAGGCCCCCTCTCTCCTGGCCTTCTGGAAAGGGGTGAGGACCTGGCTCTGCCATCTCGCTTGGGGCAGGATACAATACTGTTTTTATTGTATTTTAATCTTTATTTATTCTAGTTTTATTGTAAACTGCCCAGAGTTGCTCTCTGAATGAAATAGGTGGTGACTAAATTCAAAATATAAATATAAATAAACAAAAACAAAGAGACCTGGCTCTGCTATCTTGCTTGAGGCATGAGGAGGGGTAACTAATCCTGGGGGTGATTAGCGACTTGAAGAGGCTCCCGTGAATTGAATTAATTTAATTTAAGAACTTTTTAAAATCTCTATCTTGGATTTTATATTTATATTTTCTTTAAGAATATATTTTTTAATTGTATTACAATCTTTATTCCAGTTTTATTGTAAACTGCCCAGAGTCACTCTTTGAGTGAGATGGGCAGTGACAAAATTTGAAAAATAAATGAAAGAAAGAAAGAAAGAAAGAAAGAAAGAAAGAAAGAAAGAAAGAAAAAGAAGAGGGAAAGGCCTTTCTTCTCTTCTTAGCTTGATTGCCCTGGTCCCATTAAGTGGCCCTAGGAAGAACAATCTCCCATGGATCCATTTCATCTCAGAGATCATGATGATGATGATGATGATGATGATGATGATGATGATGATATAATTACTTAAAATAATTAGCCCACTTTTCATCATCAAAATGGAGCCCAATAAAACCTACCAACAGAAGGAAAGGCAACAAAGAAGTTCACCAGCCCATGCCAGAGCTTCCTGTCGGTCGCCAAGACCCCCAGCTCCCCCAGGGACGAGTCCATCACCTCTAGAATATCATCTATCCATCTTACCCTTGGTCAGGCCCTCTTCCTTTTGCCTTCCACTCTCCCTAGCATCAGCATCTTCTCCAGGGTGTCCTGTCTTCTCATTATGTGGCCAAAGTATTTCAGTTTTGCCTTGAATATCATTCCCTCAAGTGAGCAGTCTGGCTTTATTTCCTGGAGGATGGACTGGTTTGATCTTCTTGCAGTCCAAGGCACTCTCAGAATTTTCCTCCAACACCACAGTTCAAAAGCATCGATCTTCCTTCGCTCAGCCTTCCTTATGGTCCAGCTCTCGCGGCCATATGTTACTACAGGGAACACCATTGCTTTAACTATGCGGGCCTTTGTTGTCAGTGTGATGTCTCTGCTCTTAACTATTTTATCGAGATTTGTCATTGCTCTTCTCCCAAGGATTAAGCGTCTTCTGATTTCCTGACTCCAGTCAGCACCTGCAGTAATCTTCGCACCTAGAAATACAAAGTCTTTGTATATGATAGAGATCATTCTATCATTTTTTGGATTGTATCCAAGCACTGCTTTAGCCATTTTACTATTAATTATGAAGGCTACTCCATTTCTTCTGTGGTCCTCTTGTCCACAGTAGTAGATCTGGTGGTCATTTGATGTGAAGTGGCCCATTCCAGTCCATTTCAGTTCACTGATGCCCAAAACGTCTATCTTTAGTCTTGACATCTCACCAATAACCACATCCAATTTGCCCTGGCTCATAGATCTTACATTCCAGGTTCCAATGGCGTGTTGGTCCTTAGAACATCGGATTCGCCATTCACCACCAGCACTGTCGGCCTCTAGCCGTCCTTTCGGCTTTGAGCTAGCTGCGTCATCACATCTGGGGCTAGTTGAACTCATCCTCTGTTCCTCCCCAGTAGCATTTTGACCATCTTCCGACCTGGGGGTCTCATCTTCTGATGGTATACCGAGATATCTCTGGTTGTACTGATCCATTGAGTTTTCACGGCAAGAATACTGGGGTGGGTTGCCATTACCTTCCCCAGGGATCGCATTTAGTCTGACCTCTCTGTCATGACCTTCCTGTCTGGGATGGCCCTTCACAGTTTAGCTCATGGCATCACAGAGGTGCTCAAGCTCCAGCACCACGGCAAGGTAACGATCCTTTGCTGAAGCATCCCACAATATTCAATGACATTTATTATATGGCCTCAATAATCATAACATGTATAAAGTTGACCCCCCAGTGCTGAGGTACTAAGAGATAAAGCTCTGCCAAAACTCTCTTTGCAATTCTTCCCCAACCAAAAGAAGGTTCTGGTGTTCTACTTCACTCTTGACAATGCCGTTGGAAATTCTCTTGGGATCTTTTGGAGTTTTCTGGGTGGAAGTGGTGGAGGTGGCGAGTGTCAGGATTCTTGGTTTATGTTGCATCTCTTGCCATCATTCAGAAGCTCTCTGGATGTCCACACTTCCCCATATGAGACGCTCAAAGGTAGGAATACCTTCCTGAGATTTTACCTTGAGATTTAATTGAGGAGTGGGAAGCCAGGAGATGGCAAGTCTCCAGAAAGAAAGTTGTGCATGAAAGATAGGTCATTCATGCACACACACACACACACACACACAAATAGTCATTCATAGGTCATTCATGCACACACACAAACACACCTTAGCCACTTCATAACTAAGTATAACAATATGACTGTTCTCCATCCATGAAGATTTCACCACAAAGATTTCACCAACACACTCTTCTCCTTTGAAGGAAATTTCAAAAGCAAAATTTCTTTCATCAAACTGCATGAGAGCAATAGGAAAAATGCAGAAGACCATTTCTGCAGAGTACAAGCATCAGCACAGGTTCTGCTTTCCTTGGGCATACTGGCTGAGATAAGAAGAATTATTGTCCATCTCATTTAGTTAGGGTGCTTTTGTTCCAGACTGATGCTTTGTATTCAGATCGGAAACCCCTCTAGAAGCTGACAAAAAAGCATCTATTCCTGTACAAACTCCAAAGCTAGAATCATTTTCTCCCATTTTCTTTTCTTACTTTCTTCCTCATAATAGACTGGGTTGCCAAAAAATGAAGATGAGAAACGAAAAGAACAAGCCTTACTTGCCCGCTTCTCAGCTGTCCAATGTCTTTTACCTTCCTTTCTTACTCTTCGTTTCACAGCCTCACCAAGGCTGAGCACCTTCCCCCATTAGCTGTCATTTAATGGCTGGCGCTTTCACAAATCCATCAGCCTCTCAGCAGAAACCCGTAAGAAAGGAGAATCTAATGGTTCCCATTTACTTCTCCTTTTTTACACAGGCAAAACCAAGAGCCCTTTTCTTTCCTCCAATTATTTCGAGGCGGGGGGGGGGGGGATGAGTTTAGATGGCTTTTTAAGGCAAGCTTTGCAAAACTAATTCAATCTGCTATTAGAACCCTTCTCCTAACTGGACTGCTCCTAATTACACAAATGCAGGAGTATCCACTCACATCGAATGCACAAAGGCACTCCTGTTCCACAAGAGCTTCCTATGGATAATCACATAATTTTGTGCCTATTTTCCAACTGTGCCTAATAAATAGATATAATGCCTGTGGGGGTTCTTTCCTTCTCTCTCTCTCTCTCTCCCTCTCTCTCTCCATTTTCAGTCAAATGGACTGGTTCCTAGTAAATGCTGAACTTTAATGCTACAGCCTTGCTTGAGCATAAGGTACACTCTTAACATTTCGTAACTGAAAATAAAGTCAGTTGAGCACTTAAATCCTGGGGACCAATTAAAGGCCTCCACAAGGGAGGCCAAAAAAGTCAAGATGGTGGCCATACAGTAACTGTGCAGTCTAAGTGTGGCCTCTTTTTTATTTAAATCAAAGAGATAGGGCTTCGATCATACAGTCACCACCACCATCTTGACTTTTGACCCCTTCTGCAAATATGTGTCAACCCTTCAAGGCTGACTGGGAAAACAGATTCTACAAGAAGACTAGAACTAACCTTGACTGAGATGGGCTGTAATAACAGAATCTTGCAAGTCTGACCATGTTTTTCCCTCCTTCCCTTTTATACACCAGGGAGTTAGGGAGGGGCCAGCCTGAATCTTTTCCTAACAGTACCTCCTTTCCTAACCCTACCTCCTTTCCAAGCAATGCTTCTGCCCTTTATGTTTTTGTAACAGCTTCTGATTTCCCTTGAGGCCCTCTCCATGGCTCTCTACATCACCCCTGGATGCATATATGGGGAATCTCAGCCAAGGAGGCCATGGTGAAGGAATTTAGAGGCGACCTCAGGGAAGGTATGAAGAAGCCATAGAGGAGGGACTTGGAGAAGCAATTATGTATTCCAGAGATTGAAACTAGCATGAGAAAAAAGTCCAAATAAAAATAGCTCTGCCTTGATTTTGCTTGGTATAAGATGAGGCGGAGAGAAACAGGCTTTCAAGACTCCATTATTATATCCTACAATAATACAGTAGCATTCCTGGAATTCCTCCTCTGCCTGTTTATTGACTTGGCCTGTCTCAGAGGGCTGACAGCAATGGAGGTAGATTGTCCCAGGCCTTTTCCATGGAGGACAATCCATCCAAAGTATTTGGTAATGGAAATGCTTGGATGGACCCACCTTTTTAATTGACAGCAGCAACTCTAATCAAGAGTTTTCACTGAGACACGTTTTTTAGTACTTCAGTTTTGCAAAGATGCCTCCAATTCCTGGCCTACTGACTTCAGCAGACCAAAGGAAAAAAGAAAAAACCGTTCATTGATGTAGGATGCTGAGAAAGAAAAGGGACAGAGGGTTCACTGAATATCCTGTCCTCAGCCTCTCAGAGATTTATGAGTCCATGTTCTATTCTACTCTAAGAAGGCTTAATCTGAGGGGCCCCCTTTTTGCAATCCCCAAAACAGCTCAAAATCATAGGTGAAATTTGGCCTCCAGCTGCTGATAGCTTTTGTGCTATCTATGTCACTAGAGCAAACAAAAAAGTAACCCACCCCCTCAGCAAAAAAAAAGTGGGGAAGGGCAAAACCAAGTTAAACTCTTTTGTATTCCTAATGGAGAATATTTAGTTAGTTTCTTTTTTCTTGCTTTTCCTCACATGGAGACAGAATAACAAGTAAGTAAACTTTATTCTTCCCAACTTCTCCCTCTGACTTAAATTTTTATCCATCTTGTGTTAGATCTCCCGTTGATCTCAACCAGCTAGTACATGAACTTGCAGGGAAATCTTCTGGTTAAGAAGGCTTGTACAGAGGGATTCATATGAAGAATACATTCACACATATCCATCTTGCTATTATTTTTCTTAAGCAATGTTCGCAAAGTGGAGAAAAAGAATAAGAAGTCTTAAGCAAAAATAAATAAATTAAAGACCAGGAGGAAATAAAAGAGGAAGAAATCCAGCATGAGTTTACACCAACAGCATTCACTATATCCCTCCATATCTTTCTGTCTGTACAATCCATCCTTGCTTCTGCTTCATATGTTGCCTTCATTCTCTTCTTTTCAGGATCTCAGCAGCTCCATCAAACCATGATGTTCTCAATCTTTTCCTCCTCTCTTCTTTCCTTTACTCATTCTTCATTCATACTTCTTTCCAAGTCTTTGGAAAGGGAGTAGCTTGTAGAATGAATGAATGAATGAATGAACGAACCCACGTACACCTCAATGTACTTCTTTCATATTGGTGACTCGCTTTTTTATTCAATCCACATACATTCAGTCCTCATTCATTCTTTATCTTATCAATTCTACTTTTACCATACAAATGTCTTCAGAAGCCCATTTTAATTACATTCAACTTATTTTTATGTTTCACCAGAAATACCCAATCTTCGTGTCTGTATAACAACGTGGACAGAATGAAGTTATTTATTATATTGCTTATTTTACAAATCTCTATGCCTCTCTCCAAAACAGGCTTTCCTGGTTAAGGGCATGCCCTCCTCCCCAACTCTTTGCAACTGAACTTTTTAACAAGTTTTCTGCCATTGATACCCACTGTGATTAGCAGTTATCAGATGAAATAATCAAAGGGAAGAATTTCAGTCTTTTTCCCTCCTAAGGGAGGTAGGATCTGAAAGGTTTTTAAAACTAAAAAAAAGAGGGGGGGGGGTTAAACCTATGACTAGCTTGATGTGTCTATTTTAGGGGGGTGGGGAGAAAAGCATGTGGCCGTTATTTAGCATGTCAGTTTAGAAAAATATTGCCTTTTAGCCAAAATTATGTATTTTTCCTCATTGCTCTGATGTTGTCAATTTGGTTTTGGATTTTTTGGATATTTGAATAGTAATTTCCTTGTGCCGGTTAATGACTGCAATAAAGACTGTTGCTGTTGAAAAATATTTCATGATTTTGACATAATGAACTGTAATTTTTGGAAAAAACACTACACTAATAAATGTGTAAGTTTTAAGATTCCATATGCCTCTTCACTGCTATTCAAACAGTAAATTTTACTTGTATAGCATTAATGCCATAGCAAACCAAGTTAGAAAAATAATGAAAATAAACAGGACAAAATAAGGCAAGCTAGGTACAAACATATGCTTACTTGGTATCATGTTTGCAACCACCAACCCAAACCAATTTTCTTCTCGAAACAGCTGCAAAGCAGGCAAATCACTGCATTTCAGTGCTGTGAGGAGGAGGTAGAGCTTGGGAAAACAGGAGGCCAGTATTTTATAAATTAATTTCTGTCATCATTGCTACATTTTAATCTCAGCCTGCTGTGCTCAGAATACTTCCTACCATCCTATAAAACAGTAAAGGTGTACCTGTGCCCTGCCCGTCCCTCAGTTCTGTCAGGTTGGCATTTTGAAATCTATCCATCAATCTCACTCCTGTAAAATTTATTGTTGTTTATTCGTGTAGTCGCTTCCAACTCTTCGTGACTTTATGGACCAGCCCACGCCAGAGCTTCCTGTCGGTCGTCAACACCTCCAGTTCCCCCAGGGACGAGTCCGTCACCTCTAGAACATCATCCATCCACCTTGCCCTTGGTCGGCCCCTCTTCCTTTTGCCCTCCACTCTCCCTAGCACCAGCATCTTCTCCAGGGTGTCCTGTCTCCTCATTATGTGGCCAAAGTATTTCAGTTTTGCCTTGAATATCATTCCCTTAAGTGAGCAGTCTGGCTTTATTTCCTGGAGGATGGACTGGTTTGATCTTCTTGCAGTCCAAGGCACTCTCAGGATTTTCCTCCAACACCCCAGTTCAAAAGCATCGATCTTCCTTCTCTCAGCCTTCCTTATGGTCCAGCTCTCGCAGCCATGTGTTACTACTGGGAACACCATTGCTTTAACTATGCGGACCTTTGTTGTCAGTGTGATGTCTCTGCTCTTAACTATTTTATCGAGATTTGTAAATGGTAAAATTTATTACCATTCAGCATATTTTATATAACTGCATAGCATTTATTTCTGGAGTCTCTAGCCAATGCATTGATTTCCTTAGGTATTTATAGATGTGGTGCTCAAGCATACTTTCACCATAAAAGTTTCACATTAGAAAGCTATTATATCACATTGGTGCAGGAGGTAAGTGAAAGGCCACAGAATTTTATGGCTGAGGTGAACTTAGACAAAAGTTCCAAAAAGTATAAAGACTGCCACACTGTATTATTCTCTAGCCATTATCAGATGAAAGAGGTGTTTGTCATTGCTAGTGCCGCTGGGATGGTTCCTTAGATCAGTGTTTCCCAACCTTGGCAACTGTAAGATGTGTGGACTTCAGCTCCCAGCATGGCTGGCTGGGGAATTCTGGCAGCTGAAGTCCACACATCTTGAAGTTGCCAAGGTTGAGAAACACTGCCCTAGATGCTGCTTCTAACTTAGAAGGTCCTTCTCAGTATGAGATCCTAGCTGTGGGATGCTAATATGGGTTTTGCTTGCTTTTGTTCCAGAATCAAAGATTATTTTTACTTGCAGTGGAGATTTCATTGAAGATGTTTGGATGCCTTCAAGTCTTCCATCAATGTTCTGCGGCTCATAGCCTTATATGACTTTACACTTCCATTTCTCAGAGGTTACCTAGACAAGTCCCTGCAGTTTTCTTGGCAAGGTTTTTCGGAAGTGGTTTGCCACTGCCTCCTTCCTAGGGCTGAGCGTGAGGGACTGGCCCAAGGTCACCCAGCTGGCTTTGTGCCTAAGGTGGAACTAGAATTTATGGTCTTCTGGTTGCTAATCTGATGCCTCATCCACTGCAGGTAGTCCTCGCTTAACAACCACAATTGGGACTGGAATTTCAACTGCTAAGTGAAGTGGTCATTAAGTGAATCTGTCTTGATTTTATGCCATTTTTACACTATTTTATGCCACTTCTTTATGTCCTTCTCCTCATCCCTTGCCTCAAATTTAGCAAGTGTCTCAGTTCAAAAGGCCAGTGCTAAACAGAAGCATTTCCAGAGAAAGGAACAAAGGATTGTAGATGCTATGAATGAGACACCTTCCTTTCTTATTTGTTTGCATTCTCAGACTAGAGAACTATTGTGCATATGCTAATTTATCTGGCTTCATATTAAAAGGATCGAGACACACACCCCCAAGAATTTGTATAAGTTTGTATTACAGTGGTTATATGACATCTCACAGAAACAAAGGACTTTGGCTCAAAGCTTTGGATCAAAGAAGATAAGTGATGCTTCTGTCACCACCATAAAATAAACACCTTCCTTTTCCTTGAACTATTATTACACGGTATGATGGTGGATCTACCCCATCCACCCACACTGTATGCTCTGCATCTCCCCTGGGTCACAAATAATTACAATTAACTGAAATGTACAAGCTAGGAAAGCTGCCGACCAGTAAAAGGATCATCCTCTAGCAAAAGGCAGGAGCCTTACAAAACCTTTTGCCACCACAAAAGGGCAAGTCCATCTTCCATCGAAAAGAATGTCACCCATGTTTGCTCCCCTTTTTTAAAAAAAGTGATTTATTTTCCATCAAATCGAAGGAAAGTATTAGGAAAGAAAACTTCTGACATGCCACCAGCACAGATATCACCTGTGTGGAGAAAGAGCATAAAAACACTCTCCGGAGCGACCTCAGCTTTCTCTACTTTTCACAAAGAACCCTTACAGCAGGGGCAGACAAACAATAAAAAGAGGAGTGCTTTGTGGCCTATTAATGCTTTGCCACAATGGCACTCTTCCCTGCTGAAGGTCCTGTAGATAATTGTTTCTTTATTGCAATGAAAGGAACTGTCAGCTAAATCATGATGTTTGGGAACAACAGCATGTTGGAAAGTTCACTAAAATGGCAAACCGTCATGTTAAGGCCAGGTTTCTTTCTCCCTTATTTGGGATGAGAAGGACGCAAGCAAGCTACCAACTTGGCCTACAAGAGAGAGGCCAGACCAGTGAGAAGGACAGTTGCTTTTTTATGGTTTTGAACAATGTCAGGCTGAGTTTGAAATAGAATTATGCACACGTGATCGTGCTCTTGCCAAAATGAATGAACGTTTGCTGAAATTTGAGACAGGAGAAGAACAAGCGAAAGAATGTCTGATAAAATGGACTAAAAATTTTGGTTACAACATGCAGATGGAACAACAGGGAATTTGTAGCTGAAAGGATTGAAATCGACATCGTTATAACCTTAAAGAGAATTTTTATAAGATGATGTACTGTTGGTCAATGTCACCAGAGAAATTGTCTAGAATGTATAGAGGTTCTTCAAACTTATGCTGGAAAAACGAACCATGTGAAGGGACATTTTATCCTGTTTGCTGGACATGTAAAAAAGCAAGAAAATTTTGGATACAAATATATATACTAATTCAGATGATTTTAAAGACTAATGTACGCTTGAAACCAGAGGTTCTCCTTTTGGGATTAATGGACAGGCAGCTAGAAAAAAGTCATGGAGCTTTGTTTTTATATATGACAACTGCAGCAAGATTATTATATGTTCAAAAATGGAAAAGTTTGGCACTACTCACAATGGAGGAAGGGTTGGTGAAGATGATGGAACTTGCAGAGATGGCTAAACTGAATTCCTTGACTAGAGAAAAGACAATATCTACATTTACTGTTGACTGGAAACCCATTATAGACTTTTTGCATGAAATAGAAAATAATGAACTCATGATTTGTGGATTTGATAGTTAGGGGAAAAAATTAGATAATAGGAAAAATGAGCTTTTCTTTTTGTAACCATAGAGTAAGAGAGAATTTTGTAATCACACTTGTATTTGCTGCCAAGAAAATCAGAAGCTTCATCTTTCTATTTCTCTTTGTCTTTTCTTTTTGAACTTTTCTTCTTTCTTTTTCTCCCCCTTCCTTCTCTTTCTTTACTTTATATTACTTTTGTTCATTTTTATCTTCTTTTTAAAACTTTTAATAGGAGGGAGGGAGGGAGGGAGGGAGGGGAGGAAGGAAGGACTGTTACTCATCAGATAAGCATGCAGCCTGCAAAAATTCCACAGTGGCAGATGGGCTTATAAATGCTTTTGTCCCTGGGAGAGAGGCCGAAAATTGTTGGGTTCAAGAAGAAGAATGTAACTTTTTTGTTCCTTGCCACTATATACACTGAATTGAAGTCTTTCCTTGGGTGATGTCCTTGTAAAGAAACATATGGCTAACTCATGAGTTTAGTTCCATGGTATTTCAGTTCGGCAGCTTGTCTTGAATGCTGCAAAAGATTATTTCTAGTATTGAAGTTCAGAAATTGGACAATTACAGGGGCAGATCTCCATGAGGAATTGCTCCTGCCCTTAATCTGTAAGCATTCATTATCTCAAACTTAAAATCAACCAGCAAGGAGATTTCCTGAATGCATTCTTCCATGTAATTTTACAAAGGCTTCTGCTGCTCGATATCCAAAGGCAGATTAATTATTTTTAAATTATTTCTGGTGAGCTGCCCATGTACTTTAAGTAGTTCAGTTTGTAGATCTGTAATTAGTTTATCATGAGATTGATCTTTTTCTTTTAAAGTCTTAATTCTGGTTCCATGAGAAATAACAATCATTTTCTTCAACGCTTCCAATTCTTTATCAAATTTAAGAGCTGACCATTCATGATTTCAAGGTCTCCCTGGATCCCAGATATGCCAGTTTCCAGACTTATAAATTTACTGGCCATCTGTTTAGAAATGGGCTGGAGTTTCACCATTAATTCAAAGCTCATTATCTGTCCTTGCTGAGAAAGTGACACATCAGGAGCCATTAATACAGCTTTATCTAATCCATCAGAACTTGGGGAGGGAGCCACCCGCCCCCCTCTTCTCTATCTAGAGAAGTGCATAAACTCATCCAGATTTTCTCCCTCCTAATTATCTGGAGTGGAGCTCTTAGCTCAAGATAAGTCAGAGGGAAGTGTCTTCTTCATTTTACGAGGCATATCATTCAAATAACGTTAAATTGTAGGAGAGTTTGGTTATTATCTTAGTGATTGAAGTGGTGTGGTTTTTTTCATCCCCAGGCATGTGATATAGTGTGTGTGTCACGGGGTGGGGAGGCTCAGTGTAAGTATTGACACTATTGACCGTCTCATCCCCGTTGCATCAACCCGTCCCACTCGGTCGTGCAGAGAGGGTATGCTACCGACCCCGTCTGCAAGAGAATTCCATCTGGTGGGGTCCAGGAGACGGGCCTTCTCTGCAACAGCTCCCGCCCTTTGGAACATCCTTCCCTCAGAAGTGAGGCTGGCCCCCTCCCTCCTGGACTTTAGAAAACAGCTGAAGACCTGGCTTTGTCATCATGCCTGGGGCGAGAGGGAGAATAGTCACCTCTGGGGATGGCTAGTTCCCTAGGTTGGCCCTATTCAGCTTGCAGGTTATAGAGACCTTTTAGCCATTGGGTTCCTATCATATTTTATCACGTATTCTATGTATTTATATAGTTATAAATTATATATTTATTTATTTATATTTATTCTATTGTTTTATAGGGTTTTTACTGACGTTTTATTGTAAACCGCCCAGAGTCCCTTTTCTGGGAGACGGGTGGTGATAAATCTGATAGATAGATAGATAGATAGATAGATAGATAGATAGATAGATAGATAGATAGATAGATAGATAGATGATAGATAGATAGATAGATAGATGATAGATAGATAGATAAATATTTGTGTAGAGAGGAAAAAACTAACCCCCATTTTTTTTCAAAAGGCCCAAACTTTCAGTCTCACTCCAGTCTCACTTACATGTCACTCGGTTATGTCCCCTGCATCCCACAAGAGATAAAGCATAAAGTAAAAGTGTCCTCTCTGAAATCTAAACCAAGGGCCTGGATGGACTTTCACTGAAGGATTGACATGTGGCCAGTATGCTTTTAATGCTTGCAGATCTATCAATAGCCACCCTTAATTCCTATTGCTGCCTGAATAACCCTGGAGCGGTATTTTCACCAACTGTATCTTCATTCCAGTCCTGCCTGGCTGAGATCCCTTTGTGGTTAAGAGCAGCTCAGCTCCCAATCAATGCCTCCCCACATTCATATTCAGGAAACATCCTCCACTTTGCCTCTAAACAAATAATTTCATCATAAGATAATTCTCAGTAAAACTACAATGAGTTTTCATAAGATGTTATGGGAGCTGGGGCCATTTGGCTCTAAATAATGGTTTCTTTGCTAGACAAGTAAATTGAAATTGATTTGTTTCAGCCTACTGTGTAGAGACACACAATGCTGCCTTGCAACATCACTATTGACTTCAGCATAACAGTCCTCAACCTTACTTTTTCAAGGACCCACAACATTTTTAGTCTTTTCTCCTTTTTGTTGTTGACATTTTGTTGCTGCTGCTGCTGTTTCCTATCTAAGCTGGAACCATGTGACTCTGACACTAATTAAATGTCAGTTTGCCACAAAATGTCTCTCCAAAAGGGACCACAAGTCCCTCACCCTTCATAGATGGCAGGGATTGATCCCAATCTCCAAAAGATACTCCCAACTTCCTCCTAATAAAACAATCTTTTAATTCACCAAAATCTACTAAGATGCAAACTTGCTCAAGCACTTGTGTGAATACATTGGCATCTTGCAGGATCTCCCTTTCCAGTCGTTTGTTTGTTTGGTTATTTATTTATTTTTGGCACAAAGCCCATCATTCAATAAAAGTAACAACAGGATGAACACAAAAGAATGCTACATTTCTCTGCCAAAGAGTTCCTAAATGCTGAAACATCCTTGAATCATCTACAGAGGTACACAAACTTGAGTGGATTAATTGGGAGAGCTAATTTTAATTAGTTAGGTTTTGAACTTCTGGGTTAAGAACCCTCATTAATTCTGGGGACTATATTGGTCCTGATGTCTTACAGAAATGAAAAATGAGAAGAGAGCCTTACAAATAGCTTTGCCTTCTGGCACTGAACAGTAGCTTTATTAAACTGAAAAACATCTTACATTTTTGAGATCTGAAAAGAAAACCTATAGTCATGTTTTAGAAATATGCACATTTATTTAAACTCAATTGTTTTATCAATAGGCTAAAAGGCTTATACCTAATTGACTCAACGTTCTTTAATTGGTCAACAGCCTTCATACATTATAATTGTTTGACAAATAGACCAAGGTTGTAACAGCAATTGGAACTCAGGTAACAATAAAATAAGTCTTTATTTGCTTAAAGTACCAATCCATTATATTGAGTGTCATTTTTCTTCAGCTCTAAAGGAGTCTTTGGTAATCTGGCCCAGGGAATCTTGGCAATGTTTGGAATCATTATCCAATAGATCTGGAAGGACCAGGATTGGGTAGACTTCTTTAAAGAAAATTCATCCAGAGCAGGTTCATAGTCTTAGTAAGAAAAAAGAAGCAGAGGCTACTTGATCCTGCATAAAACTTCATTCACCCTAAGCATAAGCATCCTGTACTAACCATTATGATGTGAAGACTATGAAATGTGCATTGTGATGTCACAGTGCAAGCCCACACCTTTCGTACTTGCATCTCAAATGTTAGATACATAGGAAGTCCTCATTTAGCGACTGCCTCAGACAGCAACCATTTGCAGTTATGACAGTGATGAAAAAGTAACTTTGGGACCAATGCCTGCATTTACTACCTTTGCAGCATCTCTCTGTCTCTGTCATAAGTTCACTATTATAGTCAGTTAGAGGGATTGTCCTGTGCCTGACCCTTTTTTTCCCTCCCCCGCCCTTGCAGAGTGGAGAGATTGCCTAAATAATCTCCCTCTTCTTCAGCTGCTTTTCTCTGCAGGGCAGCACCTCCTAAAAATGCTAACCACAAATTAACAAGCTCAGTTCCCTGACCTTAATTAGTTTATTAGAACCCTGGGCCTGCTGGCAGCTGGTGTGTGAAACTGACAAGACGCTAATCTGTTTCATGCTAAAAGCTGTTATTTGCCTCCTAAGAGGCTGGGGGTGAGTGTAGGAGGCAAACAGCTGGCACCAGCACATTCCTTTCAATGTGTATTCCCTATTGTGTGCCTGCTTACTCTCTTGTAATCCCTACCTTTCCTATGAATGCAAATACAAATATTAATTCCCTCCTGGCTAATTATCCCAGTGCCAGGGTGAGCATTCCCAAGGGCAAGGGAGTAGGCAAAAAATACTACAAGATTTTCCCTTTTACCCAGATTTCTCGTGAGTTGAGTTCCAGAAACTTTCCCCACCATTCGGGCTCACCTGGTTGTTTGGTGTCATATTCTATCTATCTATCTATCTATCTATCTATCTATCTATCTATCTATCTATCTATCACATTTCTCCTCTGCCCATCTCAACAAACAATTCTATCCTTCTAACGATGTAAAGCAAAGGAAAGCTGAAGTACAATTGTAAGCTCTGTTGCAGCCACGTGATTTTCCCTTAGTGACCACTTCACTTAACAACTGAGTTGCAGATCCCAATTGCGGTTGCTAAACGAAGACTCTTCAGCAAAGGATCGTTACCTTGTCGTGGTGCTGGAGCTTGAGCACCTCAATGATGCCATGAGCTAAACCGTGAAGGGCCACCCAAGACGGGAAGGTCATGACAGAGAGGTCAGACTAAATGCGATCCCTGGGGAAGGTAATGGCAGCCCACCCCAGTATTCTTGCCGTGAAAACTCAATGGATCAGTACAACCAGAGATATGTCGGTATACCATCGGAAGATGAGACCCCCAGGTCGGAAGATGGTCAAAATGCTACTGGGGAGGAACAGAGGATGAGTTCAACTAGCCCCAGATGTGATGACGCAGCTAGCTCAAAGCCGAAAGGACGGCTAGCGGCCGACGGTGCTGGTGGTGAACGGCGAATCCGACGTTCTAAGGATCAACACACCATTGGAACCTGGAATGTAAGATCTATGAGCCAGGGCAAATTGGATGTGGTTATGGGTGAGATGTCAAGATTAAAGATAGACATTTTGGGCATCAGTGAACTGAAATGGACTGGAATGGGCCACTTCACATCAAATGACCACCAGATCTACTACTGTGGACAAGAGGACCACAGAAGAAATGGAGTAGCCTTCATAATTCATAGTCAAGTGGCTAAAGCAGTGCTTGGATACAATCCAAAAAACGATAGAATGATCTCAATTCAAATTCAGGGCAAGCCATCTAACATCACAGTGATCCAAATATACGCCCCAACCACAGATGCTGAAGAAGCTGAAGTAGAGCAGTTCTATGAGGATCTGCAGCACCGACTGGACAACACGCCTAAAAGAGATGTTATTTTCATCACGGGAGACTGGAATGCTATGGTGGGCAGTCAAATGACACCTGGAATTACAGGTAAGCATGGCCTCGGTGAACAAAACGAAGCAGGACATAGGCTGATAGAATTTTGCCAAGACAACTCACTCTGCTTAACAAACACTCTCTTCCAGCAACCTAAGAGACGGCTTTATACATGGACTTCCCCAGATGGACAACACCAAAACCAGATTGACTATACCCTTTGCAGCCAAAGGTGGCGGACATCTATACAGTCGGTAAAAACAAGACCGGGAGCTGACTGTAGTTCCGATCACAAACTTCTTATTGCACAATTTAGGATCAGACTAAAGAGATTAGGGAAGACCCACAGATCAGCTAGATATGAGCTCACTAATATTCCTAAGGAATATGCAGTGGAGGTGAAGAATCGATTTAAGGGACTGGACTTAGTAGATAGGGTCCCGGAAGAACTAGGGACAGAAGTTCACAACATTGTTCAGGAGGCGGCAACAAAATACATCCCAAAGAAAGAGAAAACCAAGAAGGCAAAATGGCTGTCTGCTGAGACACTAGAAGTAGCCCAAGAAAGAAGGAAAGCAAAAGGCAACAGTGATAGGGGGAGATATGCCCAATTCAATGCAAAATTCCAGAGGTTAGCCAGAAGAGATAAGGAATTACTTTTAAACAAGCAGTGCGTGGAAGTGGAAGAAGACAATAGAATAGGAAGGACAAGAGACCTCTTCCAGAAAATTAGAAATATTGGAGGTAAATTCCAGGCCAAAATGGGTATGATCAAAACCAAAGATGGCAAGGACCTAACAGAAGAAGAAGAGATCAAGAAAAGGTGGCAAGAATATACGGAAGACCTGTATAGGAAGGATAACAATATCGGGGATAGCTTTGACGGTGTGGTCAGTGAGCTAGAGCCAGACATCCTGAAGAGTGAGGTTGAATGGGCCTTAAGAAGCATTGCTAATAACAAGGCAGCAGGAGACGACGGCATCCCAGCTGAACTGTTCAAAATCTTACAAGATGATGCTGTCAAGGTAATGGATGCTGTATGCTAGCAAATTTGGAAAACACAAGAATGGCCATCAGACTGGAAAAAATCAACTTATATCCCCATACCAAAAAAGGGAAACACTAAAGAATGTTCAAACTATCGAACAGTGGCACTCATTTCACATGCCAGTAAGGTAATGCTCAAGATCCTGCAAGGTAGACTTCAGCAACTCATGGAGCGAGAATTGCCAGATGTACAAGCTGGGTTTAGAAAAGGCAGAGGAACTAGGGACCAAATTGCCAATATCCGCTGGATAATGGAAAAAGCCAGGGAGTTTCAGAAAAACATCTATTTCTGTTTTATTGACTATTCTAAAGCCTTTGACTGTGTGGACCATAACAAATTGTGGCAAGTTCTTAGTGGTATGGGGATACCAAGTCATCTTGTCTGCCTCCTGAAGAATCTGTATAACGACCAAGTAGCGACAGTAAGAACAGACCACGGAACAACAGACTGGTTTAAGATTGGGAAAGAAGTATGGCAGGGCTGTATCCTCTCACCCTACCTATTCAACTTGTATGCAGAACACATCATGCGACAAGCTGGGCTTGAGGAATCCAAGGCTGGAGTTAAAATCGCTGGAAGAAACATTAACCATCTCAGATATGCAGATGATACCACTTTGATGGCTGAAAGCAAAGAGGAACTGAGGAGCCTTATGATCAAGGTGAAAGAAGAAAGTGCAAAAGCTGGCTTGCAGCTAAACCTCCCAAAAACCAAGATTATGCCAACCAGCTTGATTGATAACTGGCAAATAGAGGGAGAAAATGTAGAAGCAGTGAAAGACTTTGTATTTCTAGGTGCAAAGATTACTGCAGGTGCTGACTGCAGTCAGGAAATCAGAAGACACTTAATCCTTGGGAGAAGAGCAATGACAAATCTCGATAAAATAGTTAAGAGCAGAGACATCACACTGACAACAAAGGTCCGTATAATTAAAGCAATGGTGTTCCCCGTAGTAACATATGGCTGCGAGAGCTGGACCATAAGGAAGGCTGAGAGAAGGAAGATCGATTCTTTGGAACTGTGGTGTTGGAGGAAAATTCTGAGAGTGCCTTGGACTGCAAGAAGATCAAACCAGTCCATCCTCCAGGAAATAAAGCCAGACTGCTCACTTGAGGGAATGATATTAAAGGCAAAACTGAAATACTCTGGCCACATAATGAGAAGACAGGACACCCTGGAGAAGATGCTGATGCTAGGGAGAGTGGAGGGCAAAAGGAAGAGGGGTCGACCAAGGGCAAGGTGGATGGATGATATTCTAGAGGTGACGGACTCGTCCCTGGGTGAGCTGGGGGTGTTGACGACCGACAGGAAGCTCTGGCGTGGGCTGGTCCATGAAGTCACGAAGAGTCGGAAGCGACTAAATGAATAAACAACAAAAACGAAGACTGCCTGTATAGGTAAGTAAGTCACATGGTTTGCACTGCAGCACATTTCATTATTATCCCCTGCAGACATCCATGGCCCAAAGCTGTTTTTACTTTGATAAGAGGAAAAGTAAAACTGTTGTAGTGTTCTGCCACATACTTTATTCATTCCTACTCAGCCTGCCCTGCATTAGCATCTAAAGCAATATTTCTCAAACTTGACAACGTTAAGATGTGTGGACTTCAACTCCCAGAATTCCCCAGTCAGCATGTTCTAAAGCAAAGTGAGTCAATAACATAACATATTTCTTTACAACACAAGTATTACAAGGAATATGGTTGTTAGAGAAGGGCAGTTCTGCCATTTAAATTTCATCCATTTTTTTCACCTTGCCAGCCGCAAATTCTGTTCCGCCTCTGCTCTTTATGAATTCAGATATGAAACAACCAGCAGCATCTATAAATATTCACATGCCTTATCATACTAACTTCTAATATACTCATTTGTACCTACATTTTTCTCAGCTTTTTACAAACGTGTCTTTTCTTCCTTTCCTGTGTAAGGCATACTTCACTCTACACACGTTTCTGGGCCCATTTTCCCATAATATGCTCATTCTGTACATATTTCTGAGCTGCAAAGCTCATCACACTGTCAGGGAAAGTGGAATTTGGCCAGTGTGGATTTTTCAGGTTCTCATATATTCTGCAAGTCTGAATCTGTGCCGTAAATCTAAGCATTTTGATGGACTGCCCTTCTCATCCATCCCTATTACTAAAAATAACCATGTTTTATAGTGGCAGCGTTTACTGCTTCAATATTTCCTTTTGAGGGGTAGAGAAAAGAATGTTCCGCACTGGAAATGTATAACTAACAATGTGTGTGCATTTCTGTGTCCAAGCGTACATGGCCTCTTTAGTTTTACACCCTTTTCATTAGTCCTATTTGTTTCCTGTCTGATCTATATCCACATCAGGATATTATTTTCAGACTTTCTCTTATATCTGGCCATGGTTGTTCATAAACTGACATTTAAAAACAGTCAAAGTCCACAAATACTCCTGTGCAGAAGAAAAACAATTTACAAACTCTGCAGAGATGATATAACATCACTGCAGGTTACTTACAGCTGGATTCAGTTAACATCTCATGCTGCTTTCAGGGATTAATTTAACTGCTCTGTCATATACTCTGTGAATGGCTTAAGCTGGAGGTGGGGGAAGAGGCAGGGCAGGACAGGGTAAGCCTAAAAATTTGTAAAACAAATCTAAAACGTTGTCACTGTCATGCTTTCCTTTGTTAGTGAAAAGTATCCTGAGCTTTGAGGATGTTTCAACCACCTTACTGTTCGTTTTTTTCCCCGCTCAATCCTGTCTGATTCTCAGAGACTGCCTGGACAAGTCCCTGCAGTTTTCTTGGCAAGATTTCAGAAGTGGTTTGCCATTGCCTCCTTCCTAGGGCAGAGAGAGAGTGACTGGCCCAAGGTCACCCAGCTGGCTTTGTGCCTAAGGCAGGACTAGAACTCAGGGTCTCCGAGTTCCTAGCCAGATGCCTTAACCACTACACCAAACTGGCTCTCTTAAAATTAAAACTTTAATTTAAATTTTTTAAAACTTACTCTGTAGCAAAGATGCATTTTCCCCCTTGAGTTCTGGTCCAATTCTTAAGATGATCTTCACAGGTTTTTCCTACAAAACTGCCTATACTAAGGCAGGAAGTAGCTACCACACAGGGAGTCTTCTCTAACATGAATTCGTGTATGGAATGCCCATCTTGTGGAAATCTTTCCATGGGATCTCACTGCATTATTATTAGTGCCAAGCTAAGATCTAGCAAGCATTTAATCCTTAATATTTGCTGCTGACTTTTAAACATTTTTGCTTGTGATGAGGATGGTCATCATCATCACTTAGCATTGATGTATGGTTGAAAACTGCTCCAAAGTTATTTACTCATCAGGTGGCATATAAATTAAATAACTAAGATGATAGCTGGAGTAGAGTGCTGAAGGAACTCTAGGCACATGTCCTTTCCAGTCCTTTAGCTCCCAGGAGTACTAAACATGTGAAGTGCCTTTCAGATAAAGGTTTGACCCTTATTCCAAGGCACTTACCAGCAACATAACCCTTCTTTGCTTGATTCTGCTCAGTCTAACATACCACAGATCGTGTTCAATGAGAAGAGCTCAAGCATTTCCAGCTGTAAACATGGAGGCCTCCTTCAGATCATGTCAACTGCACACTGGACAAAGATGTGCCAGTGTGAGTACCAGAGGTGGTGGCTAGCTGTACATGCTTTAGATGGGAAAGCTACCACATCTGGACTGTAATATTCTCAATGACCAACTTGGTGGGAGCAAAGAGATACACCAACCACTACATTCTTACTGCCATCTAGTGGTGTTCTTGATAATTGTAACCCAAATAGCTCAGAAGATAAAGTGATGAGGTGACTCCCCATCATGCCTTCAAACTGCCCAAGATCCTCTCCATTATCTCAGATACATTTGGTTTTTTGTTTGTTTTTTTGGCATGTGAGGGCATTCCCAAACCTTATTTTGAAAGATCTAGGTGAGGAGGACTACCAGATCTGACTGGAGAAATGAAATGACCGCTAGAGGGGAGCTAGTGTATGGATAAAATACTAATTCTTTCCTGCCATCTAGTGATCATCTGGATTTTAGAGTCCAGATATAGCAGCACTAGCCCTGTTGTCAGGGAATAATGAGGTTTGTGGACCAACACTTCTAGAGATCACCAATCTGGAGAAGGCCATTCTACGAAGGAGGCAAAAGAAATACAACAAAACAGAAGTGACATTAACGTGACTCTCCCAGCATATCCAAAACATCAGATCCAAATATTTTCAAAATATCTAAATAAACCATTTATTTTCAGCACTTGCAGTATCACGTTCCTGAGATTACCATCTTGGTTTACTCCATTCTTTAAATAGATGCTAAATTTCCAAATCCTTTAGCTATCTCTAGGCAACTTCTTTCTACTTTCAGCTGCTGCATACAGTACCTTCTACTTAAAAGGGGGAAAAAAAGATCCTAGCTCTCCCAAAAGGTATCTTAACACTGCAATGTCATGTGAAATAAAAGAGTATTGAGGCAACCTGATAG
This sequence comes from Candoia aspera, assembly GCF_035149785.1. Classification (NCBI taxonomy): domain Eukaryota; kingdom Metazoa; phylum Chordata; class Lepidosauria; order Squamata; family Candoiidae; genus Candoia; species Candoia aspera. The sequence continues at coordinate 15,791,342 of NC_086164.1, forward strand.
ATGTCCAAGAGAAAGAGGTCTTCCATACAGCAACTACACATAAAGCATATACTGAATGCTGCTACATACTGCAGCCACCTGCCAGCTGACTGCTCCCTCTCTGCCACCTTCTTTTCCCATTTGTGAGCTTGGATGTCTCCCAAGATTGTGCACTCAGTATTTGGCAGCAAAATGGTTGTTTTTCAGCAACGTGATTTTTGCTTGATTTTGGTGTATTTGGTCAGTTTTAAGAATAGCAAAACATCCTGCTGCACCTGTAAAGCTCCAAAACCTTCAAAATAAAATGAAAAATTGCACCACCAAATCATTTTGTAGCCTACTGGCAGGTCAAGAACCTAAACCATGGCCTTCAACCCACAATTGCCCACTTCTGTTCTGTTGTGTAATGTGACTATAGCAGATTTCCTGGAAAAAGCTCCTTCCATTTCTCAGGTTCCATTGTAATTGAGGAAGCAGCAACTGAGATGGCAGATGTTACCCATGTGTAAGAGGAGGAGGAAGGGGACATGGAAGGAGCTGGGCTGAATACTCATCTTCCATTTCTCTGCTACTTCCTGCTTCTGCTGCTAAAATGCACACATATGGAAGAATTCCTGGAGGATCCAAGATGTCCATCTTCTCATTGCTGTATCTCTACATCAAGAGAAAGCAGCTTGGTTTCTTCCACATGTGTTCAGCTTCAGCTCCTTTAATCCTTTACCAATGGCCATCAAGACTCTTTTTTTCTTTCTAGTGTTTTTCCAAGACTGATGGAAACAAAATCCAAAACATCTTGATGGAAGTCTGGCTATATCATATCCTCCTTTTTTCTTCTCTTCCTTCTTCTTTCCCGTGAAATCACCAAGTTTAGAGCTCAGCTAAAACTCTGCAAAATGGACAGTCTGATCTAAAGAGGGTTTACAGACAAGAACAAGCAATGTCATCTCCAACTTTTGGAAGTCCATTGGAAAAATGTCCTATGCAGTTCCATGTTCCATTGTTTGTCAATATCAACACTGTTCATTTGCTTGACCAATCTCTTTGGGTACAATCATTGTTCAGCAAGATGGCAAAAGAGTTGCCCTACTCCTGGTATGCTTGATGTTAACAGATAAGGATGAGAAGAAACAACAGTGAGTAAAATTCAGATGTTTAGCAAGAATGTATTGGTTTTCTATGGACTCCACACATATCCAATGCTATCATCCAAAATAATTTGTTGTTTATTTTTGCAAAACAAATAGAAGAATATGTCAGATCAATGTATCTTCAGGTATCAGCTGAAGTAGCATTACTGAGTTGGACCCTAATAAATGCCAGGATATTATGAAAACTTCCTTCATTCCTCAAATGGAAACAACTCTCTCATAAGAATGCCCACCATGCCATCTAATTAGATGTGAATTGAACAACTCATAATCAACCTTAAAACCTAATTGGATATCATTATAATTCTGCATGACTTCTGCCTGTATTTTCCAGTTGGGTATAGTCAAATTAGTATGTTAATTATTATGGGAAAATGTAAAAGGTTTTTACATAAAGATTTACATAATCTTTAGTATGTAAAGATTGCTTAAACTATTAAGAAGCTGTATTTGCATCATCCTTTGAAGCATCATTAGAGTTAGTAGGTACCTCAAGGGTGTCCAGTGGGTTGCTATGCTACAGATGTATGGGCATTAAAAAGAGAACTCAAAGCATGTTCACAGCACCGCAAGTCTCCTTTTGATGTCCATCTGTCTAGCCCCTGAGGTCCATGAAGGCAATATACATTTTGTGTGTGTGAATGCAGCAGCTCCTATTTCAGTTTTTGGGTTTTACAATTTATTTAGTTAATTAGCTCATTAAAATAAGTTTATACCTCTTTTTATCTTATGATGGCAGATTGGTTTATCCAAAAATAAGTCCATTGTTTGCATTCTTTGATAATTATCTGCTGTTTCTTCAACAATCTATTCTGCAGGGACAAATAAATTGACACAAGTAATTAAATCAGTAGTACACTTCTTTTTTTTTTAAGCTCAGGGCCATACTTGAGTTTCGAGTGGCATCCTAGCTAATTACAAAATTATGAGTTAGAAGGGGCTGTTTAAGCTATCAGATCCAACCCCCTACCTCAGAAGCCCAAGTGAAGGCATTCCAAGAAGATGGCTGCTAAATGTTTGGTTGAATTTGTCCATATAAAAGGAATCTACCCCCTCTGAGCAGGATTGATTTCACGGCTAAACCGCTCTTATTGTGAGAAGGTTTTTCATAACATTCAAACAGAATCTGCCTTCTTGTGAAAACCACTATGGCTTGCACTCTGAGATGAGTGCATATTGGAATAAGTCCATGTCTTGCACTCTTGACCTACTTCTGTGGGGCATCCCTTCAAATCATTGAAAAGTGTCCTCATACCCACATTAACTTATCTTTTCTGAAGACTGAACATTCCCACCTTGTAAGATCTAGTTTCCAATTCCTGGTCATCTTGAGCATAACCACTGTGGTACAAAATTATGGAACGCTCCTCCTGGATGGAGGTCTTGAGGTCTTTTGTATAAGGCCCAAACAGATTACCACCTATAGCTCTCTAGTCTAAGAGTGGTAGTAAAGGTAAAGGTTTCCCGTGACATTAAGTCCAGTCGTGTTCGACTCTAGGGGGCGGTGCTCATCTCTGTTTCAAAGCCGAAGAGCCGGCATTTGTCCGTAGACACTTCCTCCGTGGTCATGTGGCCGACATGACTAAACGGAACGCCGTTACCTGCCCACTGAAGTGGTACCTATTAATCTACTCACATTTGCATGTTTTCGGACTGCGAGGTTGGCAGGAGCTGGGACTAGCAACGGGAGCTCACCCCATCACGCGGATTTGAACCGCCAACCTTCCGGTTGGCAAGCTCAGCAGCTCAGCAGTTTAACCCGCAGTGCCACCGTGTCCCTTTTTAAGAGTGGTAACTAAGTGGTAACTAAGAGTGGTAACCAATAAGAATAGAAGGTGTACCATTCATAGCATCTATAGACTTCCCTTCCTATAAGCTTCTGACCCCCAGGCCAAAGATAGGCCTAAAAGCCAAATGCACTGCATTATAGTCATCAGAATGTAAGAGTTGTGAGTTCAGATCCCAGTAAACATACAATATGTTACCTGTGCCAGATGAGTTCCAACACAAACAAAAGAAACGAAAAGGAAAGGAAGAGCACAAAGAAAAGAGAAAAAGAAAGAAGCTTCCAATTTCCTCTGCAGCAAATATAACTATACTTACAAAGTTATCTCTTATTCTATGACTACAAAGAAAAAGCTAACTTTTTTTCTATTAACCAATATTTTTTTCTAATCATCAAAACCACAAGTCAGAAATGCATTTTTTTCTATTTCATGCAAAAGGTCTATAAGGAATTTCCAGTCAGCCATAAATGCAGATATTATTTTTTCTCTAATCGGAGAAGTCAATTTAGCCATCTCTGCAAGTTCCATCAGCTTCACTGACCGTTTCCCTATTATGGGTAATGTCGAGCTTTTCCACTTTTGAGCACATATCCTGGTGAACTACACATGTTGTCTTCATGTCCAACAAATTCAATTAAGTCAGTGGTACATCTTTTCCCCTAGTGTTACTGATAGAGAAATAGGAATAGTGAATTTTAATTATTCAGCACATATTGATCCCATCATAATTTAGTCAGGAAGATTTTTGAGTTGTCAGTTCCACCTTGTCCCACAAATTATCTCATTATAAATCACACCTGCCATTTGATAAAAGATTAGATCTCTTCCCTGTTGTGTTGCTCAACCAAATATTTACAGATTGTGTTGCATGGAATCCATACTGACATGAGGTAGCTACTGTATGAATTGTGGCATTGCCCTTTTCATTGCTAACAAGGGGGAAATGCCTTGTCAGAACAGCACTTGGGATGAGGTTACATCTGATGCAAACACTTAACCCTTACACTGCTGAGCTTGGGCCCTGCTCTACAAATCTTCCCAGGAAAAATATTGTGTCTGGATCCACACATCCTGCAAGGCTAGGTAAAAACCTAGCAGCTAAATCTCCCCAACGTGGTAAGCTAGCTGAGAGTTTTGTTTGTTTGTGGCTTAGAATATTGTATAAATTTTACTTACTTTATTTTATTTATTTATATTTTGAATTTTGCTACTGCGCATCTCACTCAAAGAGTGACTTTAGTTCACTGGGCAAAGTTTTGTTCAAACCAAGAGAAATACATTAATGTAATAACCAAGGGATGCAGTGGCGCTGCGGGTTAAACCGCTGAGCTGCTGAGCTTGCTGATCAGAAGGTCGGCGGTTCGAATCTATGTGACGGGATGAGCTCCCGTTGCTAATCCCAGCTCCTGCCAACCTAGCAGTTCGAAAACATGCAAATGTGAGTAGATTAATAGGTACCACTTCGGCGGGAAGGTAACGGTGTTCCATTTAGTCATGCCGGCCACATGACCACGGAGGAAGTGTCTACAGACAAATGCTGGCTCTTTGGCTTTGAAACGGAGATGAGCACCGCCCCCTAGAGTTGGACATGGCTGGACTTAATGTCAAGGGAAACCTTTACCTTTACCTAATAACCAAGTTAAGCATATTTTGTGAATGTTAGGTCTGGGTAATGCAGTTACAGTTCAACTTGATGAGGTGTTAAGGCACTGTGTGGATGGTATAATTCAATTTGCTGAGATGCTCTACAAGTTGTTCCAACTGTCTTCTTGAACATGTCACATAACCCAAAGAGAATAGCCAGTAATGCCTCTTCCATCACTTGTCTGGGCAGTACCATTGTCTCCATAAAGACCTATCACTAGAAAATGAGTGGAACATATTAGTCACAATGGCATTAATTGTAGTGTAGAAGGGTAAAGGCCTTCTGGGCCTTCACTCGCTGCCCCTCCTCCTGCCCTTGCTTGGTAGTTGTCATTGTAATCCCCCATCTTCTAGGGGACCCTATACTTGACATAATCCCAGGTGGGTGGGAGAAACAGGTCCTCCAAACCTTACTCTGCTTCTGGTGAGTAAAATGGTGAAAGTAAAATAAGTTCATGGCTATAGTATCACCTTCTGGCTGTACAGCACTGAGATGTGTGAGGTATTTTAGCCATTCTTCACTTTGGGGAAATTAACTAATCTCACAGGGAACAAACAAAATTAAACTTTTTTAAAAAAAAAATAGACGTAATTATAGAACGCCTCCTTTTAGCTTTAAATATCAAAAGGCACATAATCAGTGCTGAAAAAGATAGATTATAGAGTAATTCCAATCCAGAGATCCAGCAACTACAAGAACGATTCAACAGAACATATAAAATTAAATATAAGGATTCCTGAAGACCACGAGATGGCACTGATCTGCTACCAATAGGAGAAATCTTTTTTTAGCCCAGAATCCCTGGAAGTTTGGTTCAAACTAACCAAAGGACAATGGCTTTAAGTTGTGCAGAGAAATAAAAAATGATTGTCACATATAGAAAACAAAAATAATGTCTATTTTTACCCTTGAATCATATTTTCTTTTCAATTCAGTTAACCTAGATTTCCTTTCTACTTTTATGAAAGTTCCAAATTTTAATCTGGGACTGAAGGAGAGTAATCTTGGTTTTCTTCTCTCCACTCCAGTACACAGCTTCTTGTCAGCTTTCTTCTCCTGGAGTTCTGCCTCTTGTTTTCCCAAAAACCAAATATCTTCCTTCTGGAGAGATGTCTTGAGAGTGGGAGCAGATTGTAAGAAACAGTAAGGTGGATGCAAGTTGGCTTTCCCATCATTAATATATTCTTCTATTATTGCTTTTATTCTGTTAAAAGGTGAGATTGATTGCACTGCATTTGTTGAATTTTCCATTTCTTATCCTGCATGCAACATGTTGAACAGATTGCTTGAAGAGCATCTGTCCCTACTGCTAATAAATAAAGTGCCATCAACATCTTGCCAAAAATATTAACATTTTTAAAGTGTAATGGTTTATTTAAAAAAAAAAAAACTTCAGCAGGCACATGTGCCTGGATCTTATAAAATGAAGCTTGGAAAAATACCCCTTCTTCTCCTTTTTCCATAATATAAGAATTCAAGCTTGCAAAGACAATTAACAAGCAGTAGATTTTGGTATTCTCTGTGACATTCTATGAAAGCAAAATTTGGACTTTGAAGAAGCAGGATAGGAAGAGTATTGATGATTTTGAACTTTGGTGTTGGAGAAGATCCTGAGAATACTGTGGACAGCCAAGAAAACAAACCAATGAACCTTCAAACAAATCAACCCAGAGTTATCACTCAAGGCACAAATGCCCAGGCTCAAATCATCCTACTTTGGACCCATTATGTGAAGACCTAGCTCTCTGGAGAAGGATCTAATGCTGGGGAAGATGGAAGGAAAGAGAAGAAGAGGATGACCAGCAGCAAGGGGGATGGACTCAGTTGCAGTGGTGATGGGGGCACTGTTGGGAAACTTGAAAGAACAGGTTAGGGATAGATCATCATGGAGAAAATCTATTAAGTCACTAGGAGTCACAAAGCAACTTGATGGCATGTCATCATCATTATCAATCAGATATACAGTAAAAGAGTTGGAAGTGAATTTTGTATTTGTTTCTATGAGATCCAGGGAAGACCACTTATGTAGATGGTTTTTTTTAAAATATTCAACAGTATAGAGTAGTAGTAGAGTAACTGATCAGCATTTTCCTCCATGAGGTTATAGGAAAACATAGTCTTGACCCAGCTTCAGCACCCACCATATACTGTATGTGGACTTGAACTCCCAGAATTCCCCAGCCAGCACGGCCATTGCTAACAGTTCTGGGAGTTGAGGTCCACATGTCTGGAAGGCTTTCAGGTTGAGGAAGCTTGCAGTAGATTCTGGATCTTGATTGTCTAGCCATTTAACTGAGAGCCAGTCTAGGAATACCAGCACGGGGCTGGGACAATCCATCCATGGATGGCAGAAAGGAGATAAAGAAAACTATTTGTTATGTTTAAGGTCATGAGGCTTTTTGCAAGACAGATCTGCTACCAAAGAAGCTTGAAGCTCTCCAGGTTTTTATCTTATATGGAAAAAACAAGCCTCGCCTTCAGGATTTGATTCCATTTGTCAACCTTCAAGAAGCTTCACACCAGCCCCACAGGAACCTGATAAAATATTTAGGGTCAATGCCAGTTCTCCTTTTGCATCCATGATCCTTCCTTTTACATGAAAATCCTCTAGCAGACTAGCTAATTCATAGCTCCTCAGATATTTGTAAGCCCCCAGCAGCAATCACAACCAACACAAACAATGGTGAGTGACACTGGGAGTCATAGTTCCGCTGTTTCCAAGGGAGGCATTTCCTAGGGCTGCCAGAATTTGGGGTGGATGAGTCCAAATGATCACTGGATGCCAGCAAAGAGCATATGCAAAATGGAACATTCCCAGAACTGGGAATAGCAATGAAAGAAAGTGGTCTAGATGAAACTTATGGGATGCACAATCTTAGTACTTTACTATACTTTATTTTTAAAAAAATAATAATAATGCATTCTTCTTCTTGAGAGAGAGAGAGAGAGAGAGAGAAAGAGAGAGAGAGAGAGATGCTTCCCTAGAGAGAAAATTTATTTTTGAATGGCTCTTTTCTTTCCTTTCTGTCCTGCAAATATTGCTGTCAGTTTATTGATCTGCACAGTACTAACAATATCCCTTTCAAAATCAATTGTTGCCAGACCACTTTCTCCTGCCTGTCTTTCTCTTTTCAGGCATAGCAGGAAGATGGTTGGAGACCAGGACTATACAGCAGCCCATTTCTCAGTCTTTGCAGCTTCTCCTCACCTAAAAGGCAGAAAGGCGGATCTAGTTTTAGCAGGAGACAGCAACACGGCTGGGCGTTGGCCAGGCACTTTGCCAGCTTAAGTCCAGGCATGTGGGGAATCTTCTCTAATTTTATTTCCATAACAAAAACCTGTGAGACAGGTTGCATTGAGAGGGAATGGCTGGCACAGCCTGTGTCCAACATTTTAGCCATTAGACTCAGCTTGGCACTTTCAAATGTGGGTAAGCCATGAGTGTAGAGAGAGCTTTTCATTTCACATGCAGAGGTCCAAAATGGGAAAATGGATCCAAAGTACCTGCCTAAAGTTAGCACCTAGAACATAAAGGGTGTGGAAATCAGTGGCACTCCAGTTCAAATTCGAGAGCCAACAGTAAAAAGAATCTATTCAGATTTTCAACCTGAACTCAGCAAGGTTCAAATCCAACCACAATGGGACAGTCAATTTGTGTTCTATCAGATTGCTGAATCTCCTTCAAATCTTTCCAAAGCAATTTGGAGGCACCTTAGTATTCAAACTGATGCTGCGAATCAGTTTAGAGATTCGATTGGGAAGACTCGACTCAATTTGGAAACCATCAAATCTCATTTGGATCGAAGCAGTGAATCGAGGCTTCACACAGCACCCCTGGCCCTTGCTAGCACTATTTTACGGCAAATTCTTTTCAAATGTATTTAAAAAAACAACCAAGCCCATTACCGTCCCAAAACATCATATTTCCCTTTAGAACTTTGGCTGGTTCTTTTTTCCCCACACAGCTGCACAGATGTGCTTGACATCTAGCGAAGGGTACAATGAAAAACACCCCACCGAAAGAGGGCAATTAAATAAGGGTTGAGGAAGGTTTGCATGGCAAAAATGTTCTCTGAAAGATGCCATCAATCAAAGTCCCTTATTATCTCTGAATGTGACATCAAATCCATGTACAGTATAATACATTTTCTTGTCAGTCAGACACCTGACGGTATGTGTCATGTATCTAATTACTCTGCTGAAGGGGAAAAAGTATCTCACACTTGAATGGCTAACTGGGGGAGAAGCTGAGCAAGTATCTTCATTGCTTACACCAGCACAGTTGTGAACGAGAGGGTCTGAAACAATCTGAGAACACGTTTTTCTCTGCTCATCACTGGAGGATCAAGGTATCTGCTTGCCTCCTTCCATGTGCCAAGAGAGGGAGGGCTTCAGTCCCCTAAATCACCAGCACAATTGTGCTAGAAAGGGAAGAAGGAAAGGGAAGCGGATTAAATGCCCTACAAGCCAGGGGCCAAGCTTTGATGATGCTTTTAGCAGTGCACATCTTTGAAGACCAGCTACAAAATGAGGCATCCTCACTCCTCTTCCAAACAGGGGGAAGCTGCAACACTTCACCTCACCCAAACAAAGTGGCTTCTGCACATGAAAGGTGTTCCTTTGATGCATGGCTGCGGAGAAGAGGTGAGCCTGGAGCTTTCTCAGGTAAGGAATGAGACATATAGGAAGCTGCCTGATACAGACATAGAAACCAAACTTTGTGACAGATTCAGATGCTAACATTGCCTCCATGTCTACTAAAGACTGGCCATTTTTTCTTAAGTAGACCCAAATTTTAACTCAGAAATTGCAAGGTACCCAGACTACAGGAGGAATATTTCAGGGCCCAGAACGTTCTGCTGATGATTTCAAGGTGATCATCTGTGAAAAAAACCAGATCATCCCAATACAGTAAAGCTAGAAGTCACTGGAAATTTAACACAATTTCTTATGGATCAAGCAAAGTTTAAGCTTTCCTATCACATGACCTATATTAACTAGATACTCAGTACAAAATTGACTGTGTCACATCTGGGTGCTGCTTTGTTACAAAGTTACTATCTGTAACTCTCACTATTATTATTTGTTTGTTTAAATTTATTGGCCACGCATCTCCAATGGGGTCTATGACTGTATCTCATTTATTTCTCTCCCCATCCTCCTACTTCCTTCCCTCCAATCACAATTTTATATCTCTATAATATGTCTTTTTTTCAGAGCTAAACTCCAGGTATCTGATAAATAGAGGGCTTTCCATGAAAGGTTAAGTGGCAATAAATAGGTTAAGCCTTTGAGGTGTTGCTTTGCTGCAAAACATTGTCATGGCCCCTTGTCCAGAAAGAGCTGCAGATCATTGGTGTCATGTTCACTGTTTCAATGTGCACTGTACATCGTAAAGTTTCACATGCCATGGCACTGATGCGCGTTTCTGTTTGGGAGGGAGCTGCTGTGAAACCTTGTGCCACGCTCTGTATCTGTGTTCATTACAATGGAACGTGTTTGGGTTATGTGCTCTGCTCAAGGACTTTTCCCGCAGACCATCAGAAGCCGTTAGGAGCACCTGGGATTGTGAGCTTGGGAAGATTCTACGGGGGGAGGGATCTCATTTGTACCGAGGGTTTTTAATTTGCATTTGGCACACTTTTTCCATTCTCAGCTTTCTTTGTGATCCTGCATACTATTCTTTAATAAATCAGATATCTTTGTGATCCTGCTTATGAGTCTGATGGTGTTGTAGAATAGGCAACCCTTACATAAAGCTGAGAATTACTAAAGTTGTACCGTTAGCTCCTACCAAGATTAGTTTCTTGTGAGGGAAAACAGTTAACGATGGCCGAATCCAAGCTCACGACCAGGAGACTTGAGGAGCTGACTGGCTTGATGCCCGAGTCAATGGTTAGGAGCGGAGAACTGAGCCTCACCCCAGAACCTTCAGGTTTCCAGCAGGATTTGAGTTCCAGCCCTGAGGTAGAGGAATCCGACGATGGGAGAGCACCAGAGCAACCGGCACCCAGCGAATCACCCGCAGAGTTGATCACCTGGGATGAAATGGGAGAACCCCAGCCAGGGACATCCCAGGCGTCCTGGAAGTATCGGTTCCCGCTGACCCCAAATGTAGAATCTACCACGGTATCAACAGGGAGACAGCCTAACACATGAGGGAGGGAGGAATCTCAAACCCCTGAAAGGCTAAGAGTGGTAGAGGCCAAAATAGAATCAATGGAGTACATGCTAAAAAACCTGTCTCTCTCATGGGGGGGGGCAGCCGAGGCGCAAAGGAGATCCCAGCTCCACGCAATCATCCTCCATCCCCTCACCCAGACCGCCAGCAGAGCGGGGCCGGAGACAGCTCCGGGATGAATCTCCACCCTGCAGAGCTCGACCACCAGTGTCCCCACCCCGAAGAGGGAGAACTACTGTAACCTGGGGCCCAACCACTCAAGCAGCCACTGATTCCGCTCCAACAGGAGTGGGGGTGAGAGACTTTTCTGTCAAGTTTGATGGGGATCCAACCAAGTTATCTTTCTTTCTAACCAATGCTAAAAGTTACATGAGGCAGTTTGGAGCATACTTCCCTTCCGAAGAGGCTAAGATAACTGCCATTGCCACCAAGTTGAAGAGTTGAGCGGCTGACTGGTATGTTCAATTAAGTGAGGCTGACTCCCCTGAACTTGAGTAATTCGAGGACTTCATGTGCTCATTAAAGCTGCATTTTGAGGATCCTCTGGCCAAGGCAAGAGCTAAGAAGGTGCTGAAGGATCTTACCCAGGGCCAACTGTCTGTAGCTGATTACGCCCTGGAGTTTAAGGCTTTAGCTGGGAAAATCCCCGACTGGTCTCAGTCAACCTTAATAGAACGGTTTAAAGAGGGACTCAACAGGGACGTCCTGCGGTGGGCATTGTGTAGAGACATTGTGGTATGTGGGAATGACCTTGGGAGACTGGGCAAAGAGATGCTGTCTAGGGAATGTCAGATAAGAGGGAGCAGAGCCCACAGCTGGATAGTGGGGGGAGCAAGAGACTCAGAAAGGACCCTCCCTAGTTTCTCAGACTGTAAAGGAGATGGCGGGAGAATTGTACTTTCAGCCTTGCAAGATTAATGCAGCCTTACAATAAAGTAGAATTAGATCATCCTGTCTGTTTCCCGTCTGGTCTACCTTGTAATCCTGACCTCAATCTTGCAAGTCCGAAAGTACAATTCTCCTGCCGTCTCCTGAGAAACTAAGGAGGGTCCCTCCTGAGTCTCTTGCTCCACCCACTATCCAGCTGTGGGCTCTGCTCCCTCTTATCTGACATTCCCTAGACAGCATCTCTTTGCCCAGTCTCCCAAGGTCATTCCCACATACCATTACACCAAAACCCTACTAAGAGCAATTGTTTAAGACCAGTGTTCAAGAATGAATGAGCAGCACCAACAACAATTATGCTCATATGAATATCTTGGGGAGAGGGCTAGCAGACTGATCTGGAAGTTCCAGCCCATGGGCCATTAGTTCCCCATCACTAGTCTCCAGTGACTGCCAGGGATTCTTGAGGAGTTCAGATAGAATCCTTTAACTCCCTTACCTGGAGACAGGAAGTCCCTCCCCCTTGCATGGCAAATAGAAAAACATTTTTATAGCATTATAGGATATGCAGCAATTCATATGGCAAGGCTACAAGTGAAATGGGTCAGCAGCACACACTATTTACAGCATCTATTGTATCACAATGTATTGTACTATGACAGTTGTTCACCAATGGTGGTAATTAAGTTATTTCTAGCTTACAAAGTCATGTGGAGGAAAGGATAACTAGGCTTGCAAGTAGCCCAAGTAGCTTAAGGAAGCCAGGGAATTTCTTCCACTTCCAGTTTGTTGTTCTGCTTTGGCAAGAGTGAAAAAAGGCTGGCATTCAATCTGTTAGTCTGAAGAAGGAAAGGGTACATCTCATAGTAAATTCCAGTTGTTCATAAACTGCAGCTTTCTGATATCAAAGTATGGGTCAATCCAACCATGCAGAAACTAATCAGTTCTAGGTATACAGTAAGCATTTTCAATCCTTTTGTTTTCTAACCCTGATGAACGGGCTTATTCATTTTCTACCCATGATTCCTCCAAATCTGCATTTCCCATTAGAATGCCTGGAAAAAGGACAAGTATCTGCTTTAAGGTATCACCATCAGCAAAAGTCACAGCACTTGTGCTGCGTTGCAACCAATCTTGGTAGATTGGCTACCGCATAATGACATGTTGAAATCTGCCATGCAATTTTTCCAAAGTTTTCTTACCCTGTATTTTTAATTAATTAATTAATTAATTAATTAATTGGCCTCCTGACTCCCATACAACTCTGGGGGTTCCATTTTTCTATTTGTTCTCAGGGTGCTGGAGATCTTCTGTTGAACCTTCCTAGGTGGTAGTTTTCAGCTCACTTAATTGTAGGAGGTGGTGAATGGTGCTATTCCTGTGACGTATCTCTTCATCACACCAATGCTCCCATCCTTCAAGCTGAAAAAGCCCCAAGGGAATTTTTGAACTGAATTATAGGAAGCCAGGGAGGCTGCAGAGTGCTTGAGAGGTGATATATATTGGAAGACAGAACGCTCACTCACAGACACACCCACCGACCCACCACTTGATGACTACAACAGTAAATAAGCACAAGAACATCCCATTCTAGCCATCCCACTTTTCTGAAAGGAAGTTCAAAAGCAATTTCACCAAACTGAATTAGAAGCGGAAATGGAAGGATTTTTTCCCCCCTGCATGCTAGTATTACTATCTATTTCTCTTTCCTAACATGGAAGCAATTGCTTTCCTGCAAAATATTTGCAGGGTCAACAAAGGATGATTTACTGTATATACTCACAGATAAGCTGAGAATTTTAGGTGCCAATATACACCCAAAAAATCGGGTTTGGCTTATCCACAGATGGGCTTATCCTTGAATATATACAGTAATACTAGCTTAAAGTATCCATGTATCCCATATATACTCATGGGTAAGCCCATCCACCAATAAGCAGGCCCTCAAATTTTTAACCAAAATACGATGAAAAATGCTAGGATTGCATAATACAGTCAACAGCTTAAATGAAGTTGTGTACTTTGTAGTCCAATTCTTATCTCAGGATATTTGGCATTCATTTGACCCTGACTCTGTTGGCATTTCCAACATTCTTGAGGACCTGGATGTTGCTTGAGTCTGGAGTTTGGGTGAGGTGGTCAAAGTGATTTTTTTTAACATGACTATTTGTGTGGACTGTGTCCTTGGGTGCCTTTATGCTATTATTGTGTTGTTGTTGTTGTTGTTGTTGTTGTATTGTTTGTTTGTTTGTTTTTGTCTTTGTTGATTTTAATCCTATGTTTACCACCCAGCATTGCAATTGCAAGATGGGTGGCTATATAAATTGGTATTATAAATAAATATAATAAATAATAAATGTTCTAACAATCATTGTAGTGAGCTATACATTAGTTTATTTGCTTGGGGCACAGCATGCTTTATTTTACTTCACTCTAAAAGGCTTGAGGGTAAAGGTCAATTTTCTTTCTTCTTGAAGTATAATAAGGAAAAGGTCCACCTCAGCCTCAGTGTGTTCCATGAAGCAAACCCTTACCATCTAGACCCAGTTGGGTTAGAGGACTGAATAAACAAATCATTCTGGTGTTAGCGATGCAGTGCGAGGAATGCTTCATTCAAGCATATGTTTTAGTGATAATTTCTGGGAAGAAGTCATTATATATATTGAGTATGAAACTGGCTGTAATATTTTCAGCTGTCCCTATTCTTTTTTAACTACATACATACTACATGAAAATTGATGAGTTCTCCATGCCTTTTTTATTGCTAAGCTAGTCCTTTAACATTAGAAAGAGAAATTTATGACCCCAGTTACTAATGGACTGAAGACCTGATGTTACTTGTGACTCATGAAGTTGCCTACGGACATAGATTATTTATGGACAGCTACAATGAAATATGGTCATTCTTAATTGGAATTTTTGTGAGAGATGGATGGATGGTTGGATAGACAGACAGACAGACAGACAGATACAGATGGATAGCTTTTTTCTGTTCTTTTTTTGATTTAATTAAATAAAGGACAGGAAGAAGTCACAATAAAAAGCAGAATTAATTGTCGATGTTGGCAACAGGAATAGTCATCCTCAAGGAATTTGGACCTAACTAACATAAGGCTGTTTCTAATCATTGTCAGTCTACAGTATTCAGTATACCAAGCAACCAATATGCAATTAAGTTAATTAAGTTCCCCTTTTCTGATTGAAGTTACTGCATAATGTGAGTCACAGTAGTCCTGTCTCAACTGCACATGTTTTTGTGTGTGTGAAATGGGAGGGGAGGAGGGACAAGCAACAGGCAACTAATCGTGAAGAAGATCCAGACCCTTATTTGAAATTTAAGAAACAAGGAGATACTAGTTTGTGTCCACCTCCAATGATAATTGGCCCTTCCCATAGGCCAGCCTATTGGCAAAAGATGGTGAATGTGGGCTTGCCTTCCAACATTTTATTTATTTTGTTTATTTCTTTATTTGTTTGATTTATATGGATGTTGAGCTCACAAGACAAAGCTTCATTTCCTGAGCTTCCTGCCAATACTTGGCAAGTAAGAGAGGCTGTCAGCTTGATGCTAAGTTCACTGTTATTTGCCTATCTTTGGGGAAGGAAGGAAAAAAGCACATTTACAGGTGTTTCACACACCTGTGCACATCTCCTTTCCTTTTAAGGAAAGGCTTTGATGCTTGTAAGAGATGAAAATAAAGTGGAAAAGAAAAATCATCATTTTTTGAAAAAAGATTATGAGGCTTTGTTTTAATCCAAGCCTTGTGCCTCCTGCCTCTGAGGGACAGGAGCATGCTGGCTGTTTCTCCAGCCATCTTATTGTGTCAAAACAACCTGTTCCTCTTCTTGCTGGAACCTTAACAGTTCAAAAAAGAAAATAAAGACTGATGTACTGTGAGACAGACATACCCCATTCTATCCATGGTCTTTGAGGTTACTTTGTGCAGAAAGGTTCAGCCTGTAGCCCATGTCCCTCACTTAGCATTTTGGGAGACAAATAGGTAACGCTTACCAACCAACCAGCCCACCCACCCCGAGTCCGAGGCCCTTGTTGATGGTATTTTGTTATGCTCACTTTGCAACCTTGCTGGAAAGAAAATTAAGGCTGCACCTGTAGAAAATCCTCTCTTTAATTTGTTCATAGGGAATAATGACATGCTTGGCCATCCGAGAATGCTATTACCAATGCAGCTGTTTTAATCAAGAGCATCTGAAAATATTAACTGACATCCAGCCTATTGTTTCCCATTTATTGCGCTCCTGCATGTAATTTCCACCACCACCCCATTTAGAGCAATGATCCAAGCAGAAACTGAGTTATATGCATTTGCAGAACCATACTGATTGTGGACCCCAATTTCATAATAGCTTTTACTTTCAATCCGTATTTAAGTAAACTCTGATAATTGCCCAGGGCCGTACAGAATTAGAGAGGTATAGTGTGTCATTCTCTGGCCAGTTTGGTCTAGTGGTTCAGGCAAGGGGCTAGAAACCAGGAGACTGAGAATTCTAGTCCTGCCTCAGGGACAAAAGCCGGCTGGGTGACCTTGGACCAGTCACTGTCTCTCAGTCCAACCCACTTCACAAGGTTGTTGTTGTAGGGAAAATAGGAGGAGGAAGGAGTACTAGGTACGTTCACTGCCTTGAGTTATTTATAAAAATAATAAAGGAGGGATAGAAAATAAATAAAATAAAATAAATAAAAATATGAGAGTGCTATTCTGCCTCCCCAATTAGTTTTCAAGAATCTCAAACAGATATCTCATGGAATAATCAGTGGCTTATGCTAGGAGTTGGAAATATGATAAAGAATGAGGATCTGCATCAGTGTTTTTCAAACTTGGCAACTTTAAGTTATGTGGACTTCAACTCCCAGAATTCCCCAGCCAGGGAATTCTGGAACTTGAAGTCCACACATCTTAAAGTTGCCAAGTTTGAAAAACACTGATCTACATGGATTTGAGACAAAGCTGTAACCCAACAAGTAATAAGCAGAAAACTGTCCCAAGATGCAGATCTCAAGTCAGGCTACATTTTGTCAAGGCGGGAGCACAGCTGAACTCCTGATCTGTTTGCATGGCATGCCGACAAGCAGTTGTTATTTTTCTTTAGCAGGAGAAAGCAGTTGGAAGGACTTGTTCAAAATCTGCCGTGCAGGCAGGTGGATGACCAGCATGGTCTCTGCCCCTGACAGGGATCTGTGTCGTGGTTTGCTCTAAATCATGAATTATGTCCCTGATGAGTGGAAGTAGAGGCAGAGTATGGCACAGCTGTGCTAGATTTTCCCATATAAAGGAAAAAAATGTATCCCCCTATGATAAAATATAGTATAACTAAAGTCAAGCTGCCTGCAACTGTAAGGCAAGGTTATTAAAATCAAAAGTTTGGAACCAGTTTGTTGATTTTTCATTGTTTCAATGTTTTCTTAGGCTTATCTATCTGGAAGTCACTTGACCTCTTTTTTCCCCCATCAGGAGAGCTGATAAGAGCACTGAAGGGAGGATATCAGCTAATTAGTACTAAAAAAAAAAAATACACTAAGTAGGAATCGTAACTCAGAGTAAAAATCCACTAAATAGATTTATGGCAGGAATAAAACTGGAAAAGTAAAAAAGGAAGAAGAGATAAAAACTAAACTAAAAAAAAAGCAGAAAAAGCAGAAGCAAGGGATCCTGCTGCTGCTGCTATCATACCATCTTGGAGGGAAAAAAATGTATAAAAAGCACCCAACATATTTCAAGAATTTAACTGAGCTCTAAATTCTCCTGCCCATTTGATATCACCCCACAATCCACCCACTTTAAAAGGCAGGATGTGATTCTTCTTTGCTGCAGCCCCTTCATCTTCCATGTTATAGGAATCTTCTTTTCCTACACAGCCACACATTTTTAATACTTTCTCAGTAAATCATGACTTAAGCTGCCAAGGGAAAGATAAGTAAAACTGAATGAAACTTGGAAGATCCAGTTCTAACAGAGGTAGCCGAATCATCTCCTTCCACCAGTAGTCTTCTAAAAAAAAAAAGGAACTGGTCCAGGTCTGCCTATAATTAAGAGCTGCAGTAAATTCTGATAGATCTTTGGATGATCCAGGTGTGAATTATTGCATGCTCAATATATGCATTAACAGAAAGGTTTTTATTTATTTTCTCCTAAAGTAGCTCTGGACGCTGTTGCAGCTGATCTGAAGAACAGTGGGATACCTGAGATTCCCCCATGTTTCCCTTCAGTCTTCCTTTTACAAATGACCCTGTCAGGCATGGGTTTACTTGAAATATTAAATGTGGTTTGGACCTTTCGTCTTCCCCCCATGTGAAAAAAAAAATATCCAGGGAAAATAGCCTTGAACCAAATAAATAAATTAGTGAAGTGGGGAAGAAAGGTTGAATCTGCATCTCTTTGTGCATCATTCTGCCATTAGAATGGTGTTTCTTAGATTTTCTACAGTCTTGGACCACTAAATAAACTCCAGGAAACCCCAAGAAAGACTAATTGAACAAACACTGCCTTTTCTACATTTTCTAAATGTGACTGCCAGAGTACATGGGGCCAAACTTTGAGGGCCCTTTTACTTTGTTGGGGGGGGAGGGGGATTAAAGGAAAAATGGGTGCCTTCTAGGGGTTTGTAAATGAATACAATTTGAATTCAGTGAGATTCTTCACACATCAGAAGAAATCTTATTCTCAGTGAGTCTACTTACCCCCTGGAGGTGAACCATGTTGCTCAAAGGCCTCTTGCAGAGCATCCAACGCTGACTGAAAGCCCTGTGGGAGCAAGGAAGTAAATAGCCCAGTAAAAGAAGAGAGAAACAAAAAGCATTTCTGCCCAAATAGAAGCATAGTTAATGAGATTTTCAAAAAAGCAACAAGAGATTCGGAATATAATGTCCAGTAAACAATCAGGGTCACTGGAATTTCAACATGGCTGCCCCCACACGAGGAATCAATGAGCCTTACGCATTTTCAGGCCAGAACCACATGGGGGTGGATGATGTCAACCATTTCTCTGGACAGCAACCTTTGCAGGAGATTATGGATTAAGAAAGACCAAAAACAATCCTGACCATTCATGTCCCTATATTTATTTTTTTATTATTTCTTTTTGAATTGCTAAAGGGGAGGGTGAGTTGTGGAAACGTTAATCACGGCACCAAAAACAAGAGAAAATATCAAGAGCTTGCCAAATCTTGTACTACCCACAAGTTTTCCTCCTCCTACCCCAAGGAATCTGGTTCTTTCACTTCACCCTCCACATACAGTAGCAGGGAATGTCTTGGGTGTAGTAGTATATGCAGAGAGACAAGCTTGGGGTTACTCTGTATAGATTTCAAAATGATTTTTTTTTAATCTGGCAAACTCTAGAGGAGATAGCAGTACCTAGCAACCTGGACTGATATTGGAGAGCTAAGCAGGGTTAGGCCTGACTAGGACTTGGATGGAAGATCACTGGGAACTCCAAGGGCTCTAGATTAGACTGGGAAATTGAAGTAGCATCCCAGAAGAAAGCACAGGCAAGCCACTTCTGCATTGTTGCTGGGAAAACTACTCAGATATGCCCACGAAGTCACCAGGAGTCCAAGTCCTGAGACTCTTTACACTTAATTTAGGGGACAACAATTTATGGATCTCCTGTTCTATTACATTCTATTTCTATTTCTATTCTAATCTATTTATATATATCAGCAATTATATATTAACAATTCTATGGATCTCCTGTTTTGCCCTTAGAAAGTGATTGGCTTTCATTTTTCTATGGAAGGTAGCAAAGCAAGGTTTTCTGAGTACCAGCAGGATAGTGTAAGCCCCTTCTCCCCCAACAGGATGTCCTGCCCTTTGTTAACTGAGCAAACACCTGTTTTTGTATTGTCCTGGAAGGCTGAGAAAGCATAGGAAGGGAGAAGATAAACATGAGGTTCTCATGAATTCCTATTTTCCAGACTAATATGAGTATCAAAATCTTGTTCTCCTGACTGATTGATTGATTGACTAGTTGATTATGTGTCATCAAGTCATTTTCAACTGCTAGTGACCACATAGTAGTCCTCAACTTAAAACCACAAATGGGACCAGAATTTCCATCGGAAGTCATTGTGGCCGCAAGTTGAGTCACCATGTGGCCATATCCAATTTTACGACCATTTTAAGGTAGCCGTTAAGTGAATCACAAGTCATTAAGTGAATCGCTGCAGTTGTTAAGTGAATCCAACTTCCCCAATGGACATTTTTTGCCAGAAAACAGCAAAAAATGTTGCAAAATGCAATTGCAGGGATCCTGCAACGTCATAAATGCAAGCTGGTTGCCAAGTGCCTGAAATGCAATCATGTGACCATGGGGGGGGTGCAACGTTTTGCAATGCTCAGAAGTGCTTTACAGGTTGTAAAGTACCCATTCCAAGGTCATCGCAACTTCAGACCATTGTTAAACAAATGGTTGTAAGACAAGGACTACCTGTAGATAGATTTACCCCATGACAATCTATCCATAACCTGGTCTTTCAGGTTTTCCAGTGGTGCACTCATCACCTGTTCTTCTCTTTCCTTCCATCTTTCCCAGCATCAGAGCCTTCTCCAGAGAGCTGGGTCTTTGCATAGTATGTCCAAAGTAGAATAATTTGAGCCTGGTTATTTGTGCCTCGAGTGACAATTCTGGGTTAACTTGTTTGACAATCCATCAGTTTGTCTTCTTGGCTGTCCATGGTATTCTCAGGAGTCTTCTCCAACAACATTACTCCAAATTTTGTAATGCTGTTCTAAGTTCAAAAACTGCATCCTAAAATGTGCTTAATAAGAAAATTTGCAAATGCAGTGCAGACATTGGGAAATATTGCATACAAAAATAAATGTGTTGTGCATAGGTGGGTGGCTAGGTGGGTACACCTCTACATTTATGATGTGAGCATTAATTTGCAATTTGATGTGAACTGATGCAAACTGATTAAACATAAGCAAAACTGGGCTTGACTGGAAATAAATGTATTCATCCAGACATGCAAGAAGCTTGCAAGCACTTTAATAACTGATCCAACCATCATTTATTGAATAAATTGCAATTGCCTGGGTCAACAATGCAAATGACATGTTGTTTATTCGTTTAGTCGCTTCCGACTCTTCGTGACTTCATGGACCAGCCCACGCCAGAGTTTCCTGTCGGTCGTCAACACCCCCAGCTCCCCCAGGGACGAGTCCGTCACCTCTAGAATATCATCCATCCACCTTGCCCTTGGTCGGCCCCTCTTCCTTTTGCCTTCCACTCTCCCCAGCATCAGCATCTTCTCCAGGGTGTCCTGTCTTCTCATTATGTGGCCAAAGTATTTTAGTTTTGCCTTTAATATCATTCCCTCAAGTGAGCAGTCTGGCTTTATTTCCTGGAGGATGGACTGGTTGGATCTTCTTGCAGTTCAAGGCACTCTCAGAATTTTCCTCCAACACCACAGTTCAAAAGCATCGATCTTCCTTCTCTCAGCCTTCCTTATGGTCCAGCTCTCGCAGCCATATGTTACTACAGGGAACACCATTGCTTTAACTATGCGGGCCTTTGTTGTCAGTGTGATGTCTCTGCTCTTAACTATTTTATCGAGATTTGTCATTGCTCTTCTCCCAAGGATTAAGCATCTTCTGATTTCCTGACTGCAGTCAGCATCTGCAGTAATCTTTTCACCTAGGAATACAAAGTCTTTCACTGCTTCTACATTTTCTCCCTCTATTTGCCAGTTATCAATCAAGCTGGTTGCCATAATCTTGGTTTTTTTGAGGTTTAGCTGCAAGCCAGCTTTTGCACTTTCTTCTTTCACCTTCATCATAAGGCTCCTCAGTTCCTCTTCACTTTCAGCCATCAAAGTGGTATCATCTGCATATCTGAGATTGTTAATGTTTCTTCCAGAGATTTTAACTCCAGCCTTGGATTCCTCAAGGCCAGCTTGTCGCATGAGCAAATGACATAATTCACATCATTTGCACGATGACCTCAGGAGGCATGTAACGTCATTCCAGCTTCTATCAGATGCCACTAGAAATATACCTCTGGAAATATGGATGTCCAGTGAGGCCTCAGTGGGATGAAAAGATGAATATCAGAAAGTTGGAGTATTGGGGTTCCTTTTTCCATCACATCCCTAAGGATAAGGTAGAAAAACATCTTCCACAGAAGAAGGAAACTTGGGGGAAAAAACTGCAAAGGGTTGTCTGGCACAGCATCTATTGGAAACCATTAGATTGCATTGTTTTGACCCCAAATATTATTTCTGTAATTTCCCACCACATCCCTGAAATTGCCGTCTTCCCAAATCCCCAAATCCTTCAGCTCAGGGCTCTTTCTGGGCAGTGATAGAAGATCTTAGCAAATGAAAAGAAAGCCTGCCATGACAGTAAAATGGCCTGGGGAACTGAAGACTCCATCCAGCTCTCTCCAGAATTGAGATGGCTCTCTCTGAGCAAGCAGAGGTACCAGTATCAGGCCTACCGCTGGAGCGATTAGGGCTCCGTTCAAAGGACAGCTGTAGAACACCAGTGGAGATTAATGATGCCCAACTCTACCTTCCACTGAAAATGATCAGGCTTTGGGCTTTTAAATAGTTATAGTCTTTTTTGCTCTGCTGTCTTACAGGTTACAGGGATGGAGAGCTGTGGCAATTCACATCCACCTTTTGTAACAGCCATGAACTGACTTTGCAAGCTGACTCCACAGTGATCTGTATGTCCCTCCCTTCTTATCCTTCACAATCTGTGTACGAGCGGTGCCATCCCTTTGTAAAATCAGCAGGGATTATTGCAGCTGTGTAAGGGTTCCTGCTCTGGGGAGGCCCTAACAGGGAGATGAGAAGGGAGTCTGAGATGTTCCCTCACTTGCAATTTCATCCATTTCTTCCTCTCCCTGAATCAGGGGTGTCCACAAGTCAAGATGGTGACCACGATGGTGTGATCAAAGCTCTGTTTTTGATATGTGTTGCATGTGCATTGCACATTTAAAAACAGGCAGAGCTTCAATCATACCATCACAGCAACCAGCATGAATTTCTTGATCATACTTTGCAGACACCTCTGCCCTACCCTAAGCTATATCCAGTTGCTAATTATTTAAAAGTTGTTTTTTAACTTGAAAGTGTTAATGCCTAACACTTTCACTAACACTGCCTGGTCTTCCTAAGCCCCTGTTGCTTTGTCCTTCTGTAATTTATTTATGTATTTGTTTATTTATTCAGTTTCTATAGTCGCTCATCTCAGCAAGTGACTTCACCTATAGGTTTGAAGTTGATTCAAACTTGCAGGTGAAGAAATAAATTTTATCATCTCACTGACTGGGGTTGCATCACACTCAGGACTGATCAACCTGAGTTTATAGGTCAGTGTATAATGGGAATCCAGCCATGGTCTGAGCAAATGGCATAAGCTAAGGCTGATATGTTAAGTCCTAATATGGTGTCTTTGTTTGAGCTTCACATCCTATGTGATCCCAGCAATTTGTGTTGTTAATCCAGGTCCAGCAGGCTGTGTGAATCCAGCCCCTGTACATGATCACTTTCAGTTCATAGCTGCACCTTCCTTGCCCGCCACCCTCAAAAATGTCCTACATCTGAAATGTTGAAGAACAGGTCAAGGATATCAGTGCATAGTTGACATCTTCCCTGGTTTCCCTCACATTCGCTGAGGTGGCAGCAGCTGGCTGATCTTGGCTGGGGCCAACAGAGTTGGAGTTGGCTAATGCTTGGATGGGAGACTACCAGGAAGTCAGAGAGGTGCAGGTGTATACACAGAACCAGGTGAATGCCATGTTTAACCACTGCATGAACTGTATATAAAAAAATAGTAAATGCACAGCATGGCACAGGCTGAGTCCAGGTATTATGCACAAGGAGGAAATATCTGGTACAGGGACACCTGAGGAGTCCACAGGAAGGGTATTTCACTGGTTTCTCACAAATTTTAATTTACAACTTGTTTTGCATGTGGGATTAATGAATGCTCAGCATAATGGTTATACAGTAAAAGTTTATAAACCAGAACTTTGGTATGGACGTACCATGTTGACCATCACAGGGAGCATTGCATGTTTACTCCTTAAGTGTTTTTCTTTAATAAAGCTTGTGCTGATCACTCTGGCTTCCAGCTCCTCTTTCTTGGGAATCCCATTCGGGTATAGCATTTGCTTTTTCCAGTGCCCCACCCACCCAACCTAAATCTCAGGTGACACCACAATTCATCAAGGGGGAGAAAAAAGCACTATCTGTTCCCAAGGCAGAGTTTTTGGCCTGAGCAATGCCCTTCTGACAGGCTCCATTACTATTATTGAAGAGCCTCTCCAAGGATATCCCTTCCATGACAAATTCTCACATCCAGATATTTTTATCTCTTCCTACAAGTTCTTGGGAGGGGAGAAAAAGCGGGGGATAAAAGGAAGGGGAATTAGTTCTGCGTTGACACTGAAAGCACTACTATTTTAAAAACCCTCTCCCTCTTTAGCAGTGCTTCGAAAAACAGGCAGGAGCCTTTCAGGGTGTATCAGGGGAAAATGCATGCATGCTTTTAAGATACAGAGTGGCTGGACCCAGATAGTAAATTTTCTGGAATTGCAAAAAAAATAATAATGATAAATACCTGGTGATTTATTTCAAGCTGGGCACAAAAAGAGATGGCAAAACAATGTTATAGCACTAAACAGTATAAATTGATCAGGAATGCCTCCCTTGTAAATCACTATCAATGGAACTCAGCCAGTGGGCCATAGGGTGAGACCTGATTCCTTTAGGTACTCCGCAAAGCTTTCTAGAGTCATAAATAACACTGTTCCATTGATTTGTACAAAATGTACTTCTCATAGCAGAACCCAGAGGGACCTCTTGATGGAATCATATTTTAGGGCCATTTGATCTGTTCTACAAGCACTTTTCTGGGATGTTCCCCTTTCCAGACTATTGTTCAGCAGGTTCAGAGTGTCCTACAAGGTCAAGCAAGACTTGCCCTTACACTGTTATGTACTGTACCAGGTAGAGTAGCCTGAAGTAATATCCAGATGCAGCTGGATCATCCTTCACCATTTGTTTTTCACCTTCCCCAATGTTAGAGCCTTTTCCAGAGAGTTGGGTCTTTGTCCAAACTAGGATAATTTGAGCCTGGTAGTTTGTGCCTCAAATGAGAACTCTGAGGGGATTTATATCATGGCCAACACTAAATGGTTCAGTTGAAAAATATACATGGTGATGATTTCATCATTACACTAATTATAATTATACAAAAATATCCTGTATCAGCATTCATTCATGGTATCTGTAATGGTGTGTGGGAAGGATCTTGGGAGATAGGACAAAGAGATGCTGCCTAGGGAATGGTCGGATTAGAGACAATTTAGCCCTCAACTGCATAGTGGGCATGGCAAGAGGCTCAGAAGAGACCCTCCCTAGTTCCCTGGGCTGTAAAGGAAATGGGGGGTGGGGATGGGATTGTACTTTCAGACTTGCAAGATTGATGTCAGCCTCCCAGGGTAAACCAGATAGGAATCACAGCCACATGAGCTAATTCTACTTTATTGTAAAGCTACATTGATAGAATCTTACAAGTCTGAAATACAATCCTCCCCTCACTCTGTCTCCTTTACACCAGAGAAACTAAGGAAGGTCCCTTCTGGGCCTCTTGCCCTGCCCGCTATCCAGCTCTGGGCTAGGCTGCCTCTTATCTTGTTCCCTTGGCAGCATCTCTTTGCCCAGTCTCTCAAGGTCTTTCCCACATACCATTACAGTATCACATCACACTGAGTAGTGTGGTTCCCAAAGGCTTTCCAGAAAAGCCAGGCGTTAATGAGCTTTAAGAATACCAGAAGGGAAGAGGGCAAGGGCTCCCCCAGAACATGCTTGCTTCCACCCCACTCTCTCTGGGCCTCCAACTACGTGGGGTCGCTCAGGAGGCATTCTCTGTTTGCAAGTCTTGGATGGGCAGATTCTACACAGAACAGTTTGAAGCTACCCAGGTCCCACCTATCACCTGATACATGATAATCAACACCTTAAATTGCATTAGGAAACAAATCCATCTCCTGCAGCAATGGTGTCAAGTTCCTATAATACATCTCACCTGTAAGCATAAGTATTTTGTACTGGTTGGCTAATCCTTAAGGGCACTGTTATGTAGAGTGAATTATCATGATCCAGTCAAGGATATAAGGGCCTGAGCGACTGTCCTAAGTTTCCACTGCTCCAGGAAAGACCACCAATACTGTCATTGGCAGGGACTCATGGGATGCTAGGCATTTTCTGGAGGAAGTAACTAGAGATGCTGTTTCCCAGCTCATAACGTTTCATCCTGTTGGTATGATTATGTGTCACAAGGCTCACTAAGGAGATTTGACTGGGTGAGTGGGTGACCCTGTTAAGCGTGATGTGAGAAACCTGTTTTGTGTCTTTCCGCAAAGGGTAAACTTTTAGGCACAGGTGCTGTGAAGTTGTCAAAATGTAAGCCCAAGTCTTTGCAGACAGTTTTGAAACTCTTCAAAGCTCTTAACGTGTCCAGCGTGGTGTGGTGGTTCCAGTAGTGGACTACAAGCAGGGGAAGGCAGGATTCAATTCACCATTGGCTCTCTGATTCCTTGACTCCGCAGCTGATGTTGAGCCCCCGCCCTTAATCAGCCCAATCTGTTTTACGAGATGGTTGTTGCAGAGAGAAACTGAGGAAGCAAATGCTGTGCGGCCATGAGTTCCTAGGAGGGAAGCGGGAAACAAGAAGTCACATCTGCAAAATGTGTTGGCAGAATGCTGGGAAAGCCTTCGGCCCAGGAGAGATCAGAAAAGTCACACACCAAGCATTTCTATAAAAATAATTTATTTACAGAAAGCAAAACAAAAGCAAAACATATTTAAAGGACTTAGCTCTCATTGAGAGCTACCTGGCTTGCTACATGCCGGTAGACAAGGGAAAGAGGAAGTGAAACAAGTCCAGGCAGGTTCCTCCCCCCAGGCGATTTGCATCAAGCACGTGAAAGGAGACAATCAAATACAACCCCTTCACCCGGCCAAAATGATTAGGTACAATAGCAGTCTTAATCGTTAGTAGGAAAACAGCAACAAAATGGGTGGCCATGTAAATGGTTTCAATTCACTAATTAAATAACAAATGAATGAATTTGTTATTCGTTAACTAAATATTTGTTAAATAAATATCCAGAACTCCTCCCTACTGAATGTCCCCTGGCGACACTCTTCCCTCAAATTGCTAACCTCAAAACGACTCCCAAAGACATAATCGTTTTGCATATTTCCGGTCAATACAATCAAGCTTCTTTTTCCTTTCCAGCTCTCAATTTAAGGATCATCGAATTTGCTAGGGTCCTGCACAAAATAATTGCTCGATGCTTAGAATAATCAGGAAGAGAACCAACCGTTGTTTTCCCTCCACACACACCTCAATAGGAGAGCGTGCCTGTGTCTCCATATTCTAAAATACATATTTTTTAAAAAAAATGTTTTAAAAATGGAGATTTCAAGACACCAAAAGGAGGAATCTAAACCTGAGCCATATATGCCAACATTAAATGTACTGAAGTGCAGCGGCAGTATACAAACTGGACCTTATAAACTGGAAGTAGGATAAACAGATTAAGTAAAATAGGAGACAGATTACAAACAGACTTCTTCTGACCCAGTTAAGTTTAGAGGGAGGGAGGGAGGGTTTAATAAATTCAACGTTCAGTCTTCCAACAATTCCTCCTCTGTATGATGTGTTGGTATTATAGCAGCCTTCATGAATGGGATGCCTTTCCAATGTGTTAGGTAATAGGGATGATGGGAGTTGGAGTCCAAAGTATCTGGAAAGCAGGAAGTCTGTCTAAAAAGAACCTCTAGCAAAAGTTTTCATTGTTTAATACTGTTCAACAATATTTGTGCATTCAGGTGTGATAGTCCAAGTTTTATTGTATTCTGTTCTATTTGTCTCATTAGCAACCCGTGATAATTCCCCACCGTTTCCTCCTTGCGTTTTTCTTTTGAATCCAGACAGCTTGCAGAACTTCTTCATCTCCAGATTAAATCTATCGCATCTCGAGTTTGTATAATCAGATCATTAAAATGCATGGCTAATCTGTATAAATCCAAACTCAACTTATTACCATAATCATATGCTCCGTAATTATTAAATAAACAAGAGTTGGAGAATTTCAGGAATCCACTGAATATGCTATCCCAGCAGTATTTCATTCATTTGGTGGGATCTTTTCCCCCATTTTTAAAGGAAGGTTTGTTTTAATCGTGCTAAGGCATGGTGGAAAGATCATTATAGAACAGAATGGAGACTCATAGCAGCCAGAATGGCAAGAATTGACAGCAAAATAATTTCATATGCCACACTATAATCCTAAACATAAATAGAATTTCTATTTAACAGTATGCAGTTTTGAATCCCAAGGGTTTCAATGGAAGAACTTCAGAGGTTTCACATCGTTCCTACTGATATTTTCATTGGTAGGAACAAGAGAAAATTGTTTAGTTGGATTTTTCTTTTTTCCTTTTTTATCGTGTTAGTATAAATCTTGATTATACCATTAATACTATTTCAATACAATTATATTTATATAATATACTTAAATTCTTAACATTCTATTATTTAGATACCTTAGAGAAGAAGGGAGAAAAATTAGATATTCTATCAATATTAGTTACAGTTTAGGATATTAATGTTGCAAGCATTATGATTATTTGGCTTTTTCATTCAACATTAAATCTACAATTGGAAATGAGGCAATGAAGGAGGAGCATACACCAAGGTATTTGTTATGTAATAAAGATTTCAGTCTTAAGCTAAATTACTTGATATTGAAGAATTCGTTGGGTTGTTACTTGGTGTATATTTGTGTGTGTGTGTGTGTGTGCATGTGTTTGTTTTTATACATGTCGATAAAAGGAAAAATAGATGAACAAAACATGTTTAATAAAATTGAGGTACGAAAAAAGAAGATGAAAAAAGAAGGTGTAGAGCTTCTGGCTTCCCCCTTTTTATATTTAGTTGAATTTTTTAACCATAGTGCTTTTGAGGAGCTCTTTGAGGAGCTGGAGGTCCCAGCCCAAGACCTGGAGCACCAGGTGGTACACTTTCCTGTAGACTCTTGATCTTGGCCATGGAATCACCAACATTTATGTTGCTAAGAGGAAAGAGCTGGTTTTGCCTTCCTTGCATTTTTTCAAAGCTGATCCTAAAGATGTGACAGGCTCACTTAAGTAAAGAAACCTGAGTACAGCTTTGCCATGCAGGTAGAGATATTAATTGGGAGGAACATCCTGGAGGATGATCTTAAAACCTGTTTCCCAACCTGCCCCTTCAAACATATAACTATTATTAGCTTTAAAAAAATAAATAATGCAGATTTTTTTTCTCTCATGAATCTAGCATGTCAGTGTTCTATTTGCCCTTGAGATGTGTAAATAAGTTGAAATGGGTTCAGAGGTGGTTGGTGCAGGATAATTGATTGTATAACAAGCCTCTAGATGCCTTCTGATGTTGCTTGTTTTCTTCCGAGAGCAAAAAAATTAAAAAGACTGTATTAAATATTTATTGTTCCAGGACCAAAGGCTGTTTCATCACTGCTGCATTTTTTTAAGAGGATAAAAAGTCTTCAGCAGGCTTTACCTCAATTAGATTTGACATTTCAGGTCTGCTTAGATAGGAAAGTGAACTGCAAGAGGCTGCTATGATGAGATTCGAGCCACAACCGCATTTCCATTTTGGGGCATTGGAGCTTCCCTTTGGGGTTGTGCTCCAAATTTTCCAAGCATACAACAGGGAGTTGAGATGAAATTACATTTCCCTACACATTTTCAGGACAGAGTGGCTGTTTTTATCTTGGATGGGGTGCAGGGGAGAGGGGAGAAAGATCAGAACATTATTGAAATAAAAACAAAGGTGTCTGTGTTCCTCATCAGGAACATTGTCCAGCTGGCAGGGTGCACCCTGGGATTTCATAAGTCCCTGCTTTTGATCCTTAAAAGTTGCTAGAACAAACACCAACAAATCAAAGAGCTGTCATACAAAGAGGACAAGATGAAGGACAAGAGAAGAAAGCAAAGAAAATTAATTGGTAGGAGGAAAAAAATGCAAAACAAGAGCTAAGCCTTCTGCCCCAGTCCCCCACCCCAATCCAACAAAAGGCTGTTTACTTGGAGACATTAAAAACTTGAAGCTCCACTCCTTCCTGAATCCATTAAAGCCTCTGACTCAGGGCTTCCCTGCAGAGCCATTGTAGCATGGGGCAGTGTGCCAAATGCATGATGATTTGTGTTTTATGGAGCAGAGAACGAGGGTCATCTCAATCATTTCATGAAATGTAACGTTTTGCACAGCTTCAGTGCCTTTCAAATCATCTCAAGTTACCTAGGGTTAGAACAGGAAGGCAATTATAGCTCAGTGGCAAAGCGAGTGTTTTGAATGCACAAGAGTTCAGGTTTAATCTCCACACTATCCAGGGAGGATGACCAAAAGCTGCTAGGCAGCAGTGGAGATTTTGGGGGTTGGTCAATAGGGTACATACAGAAGGCAATAAGAGGGAGCGATTGTCCTGAACCCTGCATGTGGAAGAAGCCCCATCCAAAGTATAAATTTGCACTGGGAATGGACGGGCAAGAGATTGGTATAACCCTAGAAGGGTAATGTCACTTATGTGAGGGGGCCAATATTTTTCCTGGATTTTTTGTAATGGGGAAGTTTTGGATGCATCTACGTTAAACCTAGTTTAGAGCACACATGGTCATTTTGGTGTGCCTCCTTCCTTAAAAAGGCAGAAATTGGTCCTACTAATTATTGACAAAACAGGTTACGTGCAATCTTGGGGTCTCGGAGTATCAGCTCAACAGCATTGCTCAGTGTGAACTGAACTCCCAAATTTCTTTATTCCGATATAAAACTATGCAATGTTTTCCCCCAGAAGATCATAATCCCATTTGTTTTCATTAATAAAGGCCTTGTCTGCTTCATTATTCATTCATGACATTCATATTAATTCCATTATGCTTGCATTATATTTACATTCTTTTTTTTTTTACTCATTTCATAATCCTTCTCCTTTCTTTTATCGTTTATCTTGCTAGTGGCACTACTTTTTTCACAGAAGAGTGCAATATCTTGTGTTTTTATCTTGATAAAACCCAGAGTTTCCTGGATGCGTGGGTGGCCATATACCTTGGAGAGAGATGATAGATAATGATGGATGGATGGATAATGATGATAGCTAGATAAAGATGATAGAGATAGAGAGATAGAGAGATGGATTATGATGGATGGATAAATGGGTGGAGATAGATGATAGAGAGAGAGAGATGATAGATGATGGGTGGATGGATGGATGGATGGATGGATGGATGGACAATGATGGATGGATAATGATGATAGATAAAGATGATAGAGAGAGAAAGATAGAGAGATGGAGGTGGATAGATACATTACAATGGATGGATAAATGGGTGGAGATAGATGATAGAGAGAGAGAGAGATGCTAGATAATAATGATGGATGGATGGATAATGCTGGATGGATGGATAGATAGATAAATAGATACTGATGATAGTTAGATGATGATGATGATGATGATGATGATGATGATGATGGTGATGATGATGATAGATAGATAGATAGATAGATAGATAGATAGATAGATAGATAGATAGATAGATAGATGATAGATCAGCCTGATGATCTGTCTATCTATCTATGGGCAGAGAAACACAAAACTGGTTCCACTAAAACCAGCACTCAATATCACTCCTACAACCCTACATAGCAAGCAAAGCAAGCATCAGGTTATCCTACACCGTCTTCATTCTCCCCATACGTTTTACCCAAACTGTAGACTGTACGTATGTATGACCCCAGGGAGTGTGATTTTCATTAATTACAAAACAATCATAGTGTTCAAATCAAGTTCAATTCTTTATAACCTCAAGGACACATTCATGCTGTTTTCTCAGCAACAGTACCGAAGTGGTCTGTCACTGCCTTTTTATGCCATCTTTTTAACTTCCCAATCTAGCAGACAGCCTAGAATTCCCTAGAGGCCTCCCATCCAAGTACCAACCAGGCTTGACCCTCCTTAACTTCCAAGTCAATAGAAGATCAGGCAGGGGCTGTTGCCTGCTGAGGCACAAAACAAATGCATACCCATGAAACAGTAAAATTATGGGCCATAAATGTTAAAAAATAAATAAAATAAAATTGTATTTCAATGCTATTGGGTGATATAACTCATTTTCTATAAATCTCCAGTCAAAAATTGAGATCCCTGAGTGAGCCTTTGTTTTTTAAAGCAACCTTCAGGTTCTGGAGAAGAAAATGTATTTGTACACTGTGTGTGTGTGCAAGTGTGTATGTGTGTTTGCTGTGTTATCAGTGGTGTACCCACACATGAAACAACAGCACTTTGGCTTTTCATCCAATTTCTGAATGAAACTTAAATAACTAGAAAAACCATAACAGGTTTTAAAGTTACTCTTTTAACAAGAATAACTATCTCAGCTGTGCCAGAGGTTCTGAGAAATCATTTCAAGGCCTTTGACCTATTCTAAATGTGTTCTTTTCTTAAGACATTTTCTGGTGAAGAATTTCACAGAGCAATCACATGGAGGAGGAAAATGGACGCCAGAGAAACAGCTGCTTCTTGTAACCAAACCAGAAAATTTGGTTAGGGGCTTCTCTTCAATAAACCTGCCATAACAGCTCCACAAGGGGAGCATTTGCCCAATAAACCAGGGGCTTCTTTGATGTGTAACTGGTGGTCCATTGGTGAAGCTCTCATTGCAGTACAACTGTCTGAAACTCCTTCAAGGCAAGCTGCTGCTTGATAGGATTGCAACCTTCATTTTGTTGGAAACGGTCTTGTTTCTTAAGTGTCTCTCGGTTACTGCTGCTCCCAAAAATTTATCATTTTGATGATACAGTTATTATTTCCAGGGATTGGTGGTAGTCTTCTTGAAGTATTTATACAGAAAGAGTATGTGTGGGTCTGTGTCTGTGTATCACTGTGTCTCTGTGTGTCTCTGTGTGGGTGTTTGTGTGCCTGTGTTTGTGTTTGTGTATACAGATACAATACAAGCACATGCCACAATATACCACATATCAAATCAAATCAAGTTTATTACAGCCCTAAGGCCAGATACAATATATTAAAAGGTAAAGGTTTCCCGTGACATTAAGTCCAGTCGTGTCCGACTCTAGGGGGTGGTGCTCATCTCTGTTTCAAAGCCGAAGAGCTGGCGGTTGTCCGAAGACACTTCCTCCATGGTCATGTGGCTGGCATGACTACACGGAACGCCATTACCTGCCCGCTGAAGTGGTGCCTATTAATCTACTCACATTTGCATGTTTTCGAACTGCTAGGTTGGCAGGAGCTGGGACTAGCCACGGGAGCTCACCCCGTCAGGCGGATTCGAACCACCAACCTTCTGATTGGCAAGCTCAACAGATCAGCAGTTTAACCCGCAGCGCCACCGCGTCCCATACAATATATTACATATCACAATATCACAGTCAAGCACACATTTCTAGAAAATGGAAACAATGTTCCAGAGCAAAGCACTTTCCATAATTCCCTGCCAGTCAGCTATGTTGGAAAGTTGCACTAAAAGATTTATGGCCAGTTCACCAAGAACCAGTGTTACCAAGGTATACCTTTTGCACATAGTGGCTCAATTATATGCATATTGTGCATACCATTTAGCTTGTTTCTCACAGCATTATGCTAATTAATTCAACATCAACATGCTTAACTTGCAAATACATTTCAGTGTGATAACAGTAGTGCTGTATCAACAGCTCTAAGAGATTTTTTGAAAGGAGAGAACTCATGTGTGATTGAAAATATAAGCAAATCATAGGCCGTATAACAAGTCCATTATGGCATTTCCCCCAAAAAAGGTGCATTAAAAAAAAGACATTAAGGTACCTTTGAAGTGTTACGGATAGAACTACATTGCAAACTTTTGATTTAAAGCTAATAGCATCAATAAAATCAGTAAGTTATACCCGCCTTTCCTAATATGTTGCTTTCAAGGTAAGTGGCATCTAAAGCTTCTCGGGTGCCACGTGTTGCCCATATCAGTTAAGAATTCTAAGTGCTCCAATCCCAATTCAACTGGTTGGCAACATATTCTACCAATAAGATAATATCTTGATAAGTTGCAAGGTGCAGCTTGGACATCACACCACACTTGATCTTAGCCAAAAGGCCGAGAAGCAATTATATTGTCAGTTTTACAGGGACATTCTCCACCAGCTGATTACCCCCCTTTTATTTAAATTCCTGGGGCACTCTGATAATTTTTACTTATGTTATCTGTTAAACAACCAAGATAAATACATTTCTTTGAAAGTAGCAAACTTCTGCTACATTATGTACAAGCTTCGTCTACAAATGGTGGTTAACAGTTATTGATACTAAGGGATAACTTTGCTTGCTTTATAGAATGTATTTTATTGGTCAATGACTGAAATGAAGTTTCTGTGTCTACGTCTATGCTTGGACATCAGCAATTGATCCCACTGGAGTTAGACGTATCTAATCCTATTGAAATTACTGAAAAAATGCAGAGTTTTTTGTCTTTCTGTATTCAGGCCATGTATATACTCCTCTTTAAAGATAAGGATGACAACTGGAACATATCAGAGAAGGCCCAAGTGGCCTTAGGGACATGAAGCCCCAATAAAATTTGAGTCTGGTACACAGATCTCCTTCTAAATGAAGCATCCATTCAAAGTGTTACATAGCTCTAATAAAGAGGGCAGAAAAGGAGTAAATTCAATTAAACGGTGCTATCAAGCCAAAATAAAATGCAAGAGCTTCAGTCTGTGACTTCCTTGTTAAGGTTTAAAATGTATGCAAATTAGGGAAAGTAACCATTCACAACAGCAGTAGCTGATGATAATGCAAACCTCCTAGCACTGCTAAAGTAATTAACATCTGAAGTGTGATAGGAAGACATTGATGGGCCTGGCATGTTCTAATCTAGTGGTTTCATGCTGGTGCCCCTTGAGGCCCCTTAGCTGAAGTCAACAACAGAGTATTCTGGAAAAGTGGAATTTAAGTCCTGGATTTATTCTTGTGTCTACAGACTGCTATGTATGACCAATATGGAAGGCAGAAAGACATTGGTGGTAAGGGATGGTGGATGTTTATTGCAAAAATACATTGTTGGGAATGGATAGTGAAGATAGATAGATGATTGATAGATAGATAGATAGATAGATAGATAGATAGATAGATAGATAGATAGATAGATAGATTGATATGATATGATATGATATGATATGATATGATATGATATGATATGATATGATATGATATGATATGATAGAGACAGATGAGAGAGAGAGATGATAGATGATGGATGATGGATGGATGGATGGATGGATGGATGGACGATAGAGATGATAGAGAGAGAGATGATAGAGAGAAAGATAAATGGACTATAGTGCATTCTTGGAAATAAATATGATGCTAAAGGCTGGTGTTTGCAGCATGCTCCTTCCAATAGGACTTGCTTAATTAAGAGGATTTTTAAAATAAAATCATTTGGGCTAGACATGTGTGAGTGCCCAAAGAAGCATCTGCGTGCATGTTGGTGCCTATATGCATCCAGCCCTGCTCCACTATTGTCCAGCAGAATATTTCCCTTGGTGTCATAAGAATGAGCTTATCATCTGATTGTCTAGATAGCACTGGCTTTTCTAAACAACTGCAACTCCACAAACAATCTGCTATCCAAATGCATTCACAGGTATAGTCCCCAGCCATCTGGAACATAGGCGCAGGTTATGATGGCATTACATGTGTAATGACATCATCAGAGAATTTTTTTTTTTATTTGCACATTGAAATCAGATGCACGTGATGTCACTTACCCCCACCCCCATTTGCCTTCCTTGGAAGATGCCCACAATTTGAAAGGCCCCAGGATTGATAATGAGTCCCCCACTGGGGGAGATGGGCAGTGATATAAATGTAATTAATTAATAAATAAATAAATAATGCTGGTGTAGCATGTAGGAGCATGAGAAAAAGCAAGACCTAACTTCTTTAAGTGGATGATTTTGCATCCAGGACCATTATCTGACCCCACCATGTTGTATTTGCAATAAAGAGCATAATAATTTGAAATGCGAGTGATATAAAACACTCTCTCATAAAACCATTCCCCCTTTATTTACTAGTCCCAAAACATGAAAGATTACAACACAATATCCAAGCGACTATCATCAGTCTGTAATCACTTCCACGTTAACTAAGAAACTGAAAGATTGATGAAGTACTTTAAGGTCAATTGGTTTCTTTCTTCTTCTCCTCCTCCTTTGTTTTTTTTAAAAATGCAGTTACTTTAATCAACCTGGTTTCTTTTAAATAAGAAGCTGTAAGATAGATGTGCAGCACAGAATGTCTCAGACAGTCGTATTGCCTTTCAAAGGCTGGCCTTGGGAAAAGATAACTCAGAGATGGGTGGGCCACTGCTGTCATTACCAACTACTGGGATTCACTGTTAACCTTTTTAAAGAAGTTTGAAATAAATAAAACCTTAAAGCCAGAAAATGTACCTTATTAATTTTAAAATGAACAACCTACAGTATATGGTTGGGCTTGCCATCTGTAAAGCCAGCTTCAGAAATATGAGAACTGTAAGGTGCAGAGATGAGAAGCTAGAAGCTGAAAAGAGAAGGAACGTGTCCTCAGATGATAATTTAATACTTGGAGGGAGGAGTCTAGGTGCTGGGGCAGAGGGACAGAAGGAGATTGAAGACAGAGACAGGAGAATCTGGGGGCTTCCAGGTGAGGTTTATGGCAGACTAGATGTCTCCAAAGAAGCAGAGATGTCGTGGCGGTGACTGGCAGCCAGACATTGAATTCTGGCCAGCGAAGACCTCCAGACAAGGAGAGACCAAGGAATCTCCCACTGTATTCTGGACAGCTGCTCCTCCTGAAGGAAGGTAGAGCTATGGATGAAACCTAAGAGAGAGAGGAGAAACTATAAATGCATTTATAACTGCTGTAAAGAAGATCAGAAGCCACTTCTTCATATCATTTTTTCTTATCCTTTCTTTCTTATTCTTTCTTTCTTATTCTTTCTTCCTTTGTCTTTTTTCTTTTATTTCGTTCCTATTCACATCACTTTTCTTTTACTCTTTCTTCCTTTGTATTGTTTTTACTTTGTAAAAAACCTCTTTAATAAAAATTAATTTGAAAAAAAATTAAAAAGAAGACAGAGATGGGAGGCAGAAGTTGTATCACAAGGCCTAGGCAAGGAAAGGGCTATTAACTACAGATATAAAGAGATGCAGGAAATGGCCAATGGATGATGAATATTTCCCCAAGGCAATCTTCATTTCTAGATCTGCTGGTAGCCAGATTTGTAATGGGACAGAGGTACTTCTAGCCTGATAAACTGCTATGAAATTTAAAAGAATTCCATTGGATTAATCCACTGCTGGTGCTTTTACTTCCCCATAACCTTTGCAGATCATGGCTGATCCATCTTTTGAGGGTCTCCCTCATGAAGCTGCATCTCCCTGCTTGTTGCATCAACACAGAGTTGTGTGCAGTATTCCAAAGTGGCATTTCACAAATTGCATTGGCACATGCAAAGCACCACTTCTCAGAACATTAGAACAGCTGGGTTCTGGCGAGCGGCACTGAAGTCTGCTATGATTGTCTCCACTAGCGTGTGTACACACGGAGAGGGAGCACATCCACTGAGGCCACCATGAAATGGGCAAACATGCATGGTGTATATGGAGAGAACCAGGGAAGATTTTGAAAAAGCTGGGTCAAGCCTTCTGGAGCAGGGCAACTGCTTTAATACTCCAAGAAGGTGGCCTTGTTTGCATCATGGCCCTGCGCAAAGCATTCCTTTCAAATGCTTTGCGCTGCTCTGTAACGAAGGATCTCATGTGGGCAACTTGTTCCATCTCCATGAAGTGTTGAGGTCAATCAATGTCAAAACAAAATCAACTAAATTCACACCAGGTAATACGAGGTGCACCACCAACCTGGGGCAGGTTAATCCTGAGCATCCCACAAATATTCTCTCAAAGAGACACGGCATCAGAAAGCCAACAGGGAGGGCATAGCCTGCATGTCTGGAACTAAGTTGTGCCACAGAAGAGGAGCTGTCGCTAAGAAGACTCGACCACTTTCCCTTCACACCAGATTGTGGATGCAGCTTTCAGAGTGGTGAAACAGCTGGCTGAGAAAGATGCACCCTTCACTTAAACTTCTCATTTCCATGATGAATGCAGAATGGATCTGATTCAACCATTGTTAAAAATTAGCAAAACTCTCCACCCCAAAAATAGTCACCTTTGAGAAGCTTTGACCATCTACAGTATTTGAGATGATCAGAGGCCAAACCTTGCCAAGGAAGAAGGAAAGATGTATAGAACTGTTCTGTAACAGTTCTTCTGAACAAAGAGATAATGGGTCTTATAGGACATTCCATTAGCTAATTTGTGCTATTTTGAAATAACTGGCATTGTGGGAATATCAAGTGATATTTGATAGTTCACAACTCACAAAAACAAAAATGGTTCAACAAACACATCTGGCTGATTCTTGCACAACTCCTAATACAGAGTACATTTGCTAGATCCTATTCAAGGTTCCCAGTTGCTGATTGTATGGGCTCTTTCCCACATATTTCAAGTCTACTTGGGTGTGCTTGGTTGTGAAGGGCTTTAGTGTGACCTCTGAGGCAGGAGGACACACTGAGCAAAGAAAGCTGTTAGTAAATCAATCCTAAAGTGATTTATTTTCCCAGTGACAGATACCAAGCAGGCAGTGTGTATTTATCATTTGGACAAGGGCTTAATAAAGATAAATTTAAAGTGTGATGCTTTGGAAGCAGAGCCTTTAAAAACAGTCAGCTGCCAAAACATACTTCTGTGATAATTAGCCAGCATTCATCCATAATTTCAAGAGGTGTAGCTCAATAACATAATTTAGAAATTGAATTCACTAGTAAAATGGAAGCAGTTTCAATAGGCATTGGGTTGGCAGAGGTCTCCGTGCTGAAGGAAAATATTTTACCCAAGATTTGGATTCCATAATTATGAATGCTGATATCCACGACTCCTGGAATTTGCAATCTAAATTTAGACCAATGAGCTCAAGGGAGAGAGCAGAATGAGTCAAGACGGACTAT
This sequence comes from Candoia aspera, assembly GCF_035149785.1. NCBI lineage: Eukaryota > Metazoa > Chordata > Lepidosauria > Squamata > Candoiidae > Candoia > Candoia aspera. The sequence goes on from NC_086164.1 coordinate 15,830,109, forward strand.
GTAACATCAGTGTTTAAGAACAGAACTCATCCGTGGAGAGATAATGCAATCAGGACACTTTTACACCAATCAGTTTAACTTATATCCCAACCATTAAAAAGCACAATTAATTCAGCATCTGAAAAGAATAAGCCTTGCTAAGTAAATAACAGCATGGCTTTTGCTAATGGAAGTTTCATTGTTAGAATTCATTGAGAGTGGGAGGGAAAACATAGAAAAACAGTAATGCATTGAGCATCATGGGTGGGATCCACTAGGTCACTTCTGCATGCAAAGACTGCTAATTTTGGCAATGCATCCTGTGATGCAGCTTTGATAGAGTATTGCAAGTGGAGCCAATACACTTTCCAAAGAAAATATTGTAAAGATCGTTTTACAGAGTTTTCTCCGGAGCTGTGGGCAGGTGGTTTTCCTTCATCCTGCAGAAGTTTTCTCTCCTTCCAGAAAATCAAGGAATCGGGGTGCCATTCCTCCACTCTTCCCAATCACTCCAAGGATCTCCCCCATACGTAGGCCATTTTGAGTTTTGTTTTGCTTTCCCTTGCTGCAAAAAGTCCTTGATTTTGTATTGCTATTATAGTTCACTTCAAATTTTTGGCAGGGTTTTATTCTTTCACGCAGCTGCATCCATGGGAGGTCCAAAGATCTACCCAAGAGTGTCCGCCGGCTATGGTCAGAAAAGTCAAGATGGTGGGTGTGACATGCACAGGGCTGCAACTGGGGGGGGGCGGGCAAGCAGGGCATGTGCCCCAGGCGCTGCACTGGGGGGGTACCAAAATGAGTGCAGGGGCACCAAAATGGGTGCAGAATCCATGTTTGCCCCGGGTGACACAGACCCTAGTTGCGGGCCTGGATGTGCATAAAAATGGATGGAGCTTTGATTACACCATCATGGCCACCACCTTTTTTTTTAACCATACTGGCAGACACCCCTGCCTGTTCCTTCTATATGAGCATAAATGTTGCATCAGTGTTCAAAAAGGGTGGGATGTGGTTTGTATCACAGCACTCCATCCACATCTTGCATGCTGATGCTTTCACTTATCAAGTTATCACTTATCACTTAGCTGCCCAGAATTGTTGAGAGTCAGACAGCATACAAGTTTAATAAATTATTATTATTATTATTATTATTATTATTATTATTAAAGTTATTGGACTGGATCAAGGAACACTTTTATACACTATTGTAGTCAGGTACCTTAGCAGCATTTGCTGAATTTTGCAGTTTGAGAAAAGCCAACATTAGGCATCACTGCTGTGCAAATGAATTAAGCACTTCCTTAATCATTCCCCCTGGCATTCATAGGGATTTAAAATGCTTAAAGATCAGCTGGATTGTGCCCACTTGGGTTTCAAATGATGGATCCTAATTCCATGAGCTCATAGGTTGCTGCTCCCTATTCCTACAAAAGGGACATGGAAGCAGTTGTGAATCAAAATGCATGTCAAGGTGCATCATAGGCTGGCACACTTTTCATGTGTCAAGTATCATCAAATGATTCTGAGTGATGTTAGAGTACCAAATATAATTAGCATGACTTTTTTAAGAAAATGCCCACATTTTCCCAAAGTTGTAAAATCATACAAGATTTCAATATTCTCACCCAATATTTCATGAGGCTGTAGTGTGGAATCTTGCAAAATTTGGCAGTCTCATGTGATATTGCCCACCAGGGAGAGAGAGAAATGTGGGCTAATTTGGGGGATATAATGGGTACCATTTGGGAGTGTTCTTGGTGATATGGCAAACAAATGCTACAGATAATGTTTTATAGATAACTGTCTTCCTTTGCAAAGAGTAACAACAACTACAGAATGGGATAGATGTGGTCCAAATTGAAATGTAAGCCATGGAAAAGAACTTTAAATACCTTTGAATGTTTCTTTCTGAAACTCACTCTCCCCAGAGGCTCTTTGTCCTTTGAAGGAACATTTTCTGCCAATAGCACTTTCAGGAGCAAAAAGTAGCATCTCAGGGACACATTTTTCTGGAAAAGTAACAAAGGAGAAGGCAGATGAGGAGATGTAGCCACATTCTTTAAAAAAAGTCTCTCTTATGTGCAATGGCAGGTGATAGAAGTGTGCTTGACTCTATCATAGCACATGGTAAGAAATCTGCTAATTATAGCTTAGTTGAATAAATTGGGATCAAACTAAACATGGCTAAGCATAACGGGTGAGCCCTATTTATTCAATAAATTTAACCTCCCCCTGCCCCCATGCAACCAATTAATTAGGACTTCTGGCAAGATCTGTCCATCTTCTGTGGATCCTAGCTTAATGTGTGGAGAGATAAGGCAAAATTTTAACATTAAGATGGAGAAGGGATGCTGGCGCAGAAATCTACAGAAATGATCTTGGAGAAATTGTGCCGTGACAGTTAAACAAACAAACAAACAAAAAAGCATGTGTCAAGCCTGGAAACAGGAAAAGTATGAAAAAGAAATTCAGACTGGCTCCACCCTAAATTGCTGGGGTATAACAGGAGGAAGGATAAACACAATCACACTTTCAAGTGTTTCTGTTTATTCTGTTACTCTAGGCCAGTATTTCTCAGCCTCAACAACTTTACGATGTGTGGCCTTCAACTCCCAGAATTCTCCAGCCAGCATACTAGGGAATTCTGGGAGTTGAAGTCTACACATCTGAAAATTGATGTGATTGAGAAACACTGCCATAGCCTCTCTCAATAAAGTAGAATTCTAGTATATCCTGGCTGACACCAGGAAGGGGGCAAGTGACAGTGTGTGCATCCTGACCCCATGATGCAAATTATATTATTCATTTCATTTGCAAGATGACATAAGGAGACATGTCACCAGGTCCTTACTGGAAACCTATACTAGGATGGTCTGATCTTGCCAGAAGTCCTAATTAATTGATTGCAGCGGGGCAGGGGGAGGTTAAATTTAGTCTAAGGACAGTGCGTGAGTTGATATCCACCAATGTAAGCCAAAGGTTTGTTGGTAAACCATGGCAAGAATGCTCCAAAAGGTTCTTCTCTCATTCTGATTTTGAGTTGCGCATGCAGTGTGGACCCAAAGATTAGGGGGTATTCACTTATTTTAAGGCTCCTTGAAAGAGGTCGGGGATTCTGTCTAGTAAATTTTACTTAGACAGCAGCCTGTCAAGTCTCTGGAATGAGAAATAGACATCTCTGATGGCTGTTATTTAAAAAACAAGAAATTGCCTTAGGTTCTTTATAACATGATCTACCCCCCCCCTTTTTTTTTTTTTTTTGGCTACATCCCTGAATTGTGCAAATAAACAGCCCTCCTCCAGGGATTATGGCCAGAGGTTAAATTGAGGCAGCAGCAGCAGCAAAAAAAAAGTCTCATTCATTTTGCTAACCCTTTTAGCACATCCTTGGATGTAGCAAGGGATAAAAGGCACCATCCATCCACTGTATTGGAACATGCAGGAAAGGAAAACCAAATAAAACTTCCAAAAACTCAGAGGAAGAGACAGAAAAAAATTGTGTCCTTCTAACTTCAAAAGCCTTCCATTTCTCAGCAACACCCACTCTTTCATCCAAAACAAACAGCAAGATGCAAAACACAATTTCAAGTCAGATAAACCCAATCCTCCTCTTTCCTTTGCATTTTGTAACACCTTATATTTAACCTGTGGTTTTTTTCCCCTGCCACACAAATTTAGATATATCTTTTTGCCATTTTTTGAATGGTACATCAGTTGTCAAAACAGGTATTGTCTGAAACAAAAACATCATTCTAGGCAAGACATTCATTTTTATCACAGAAATTCTCCCCAGCAATGACAGTTCCATCTTAACATATCTTTTTTAACTTCATTCCATGTCTTAACATAGTTATTTTGAAACAACATACAGTTCATATTTGTCATAGTGATACTCAGATATTTTACTTTCTTTTCAATCTTAAAACCCATTTTATTCATCAATCCTGCCTGATCTTCTATTTTCATATTTTTGTTAATATCTTCACTTATTAATCTTAAAACCTGTTAATACACCCAATTCTTCTAATTTGCCCATTCATATTTCAATTCCCTTTAAAGGATCTTCCAGAACCAACACCAAGTCGTCTGCAAAAGCTCTCAACTTATTAAGTCTCTTTTTAAATCTTTACTCCCATAATCCTCTTGTCCTGTTGTAAGTCTCTATTTAGTATTTCAGGACCAAAACAAACAGGAGAGGGGACAATGGCAGCCTTGTCTTGTTCCTTTTTGTAACTCACATGCTTTTGTTAGAACTCCATTAACAATTATCTGTGCTTGAGATTTGGGTGGCATGGATATTTGTGGTACGATAAATTTGGGCGGCAATAAACATTGAATAAATAAATAAATAAAGTCAAGGTTAATCTTGATTCTAAAAATCATTATGTTAGACATGCCGTACTGAGAATCTGGAATAGATGCAAACCCAGGCTGTGCCCGAAAACATCTTTGTGGATCTCAGCACAAGAAGCATTTTATAGATCAGAAATAACAAGCAAACACAAAGGGCTGACTTATCACAAGATACTAGAATTTTGTCAAGGGGAATGTAAAATAAAATCAAGAGAAGAACTGGTGGCAGAGAGATACTCTGTAGTTGTCAATGGTTCTCCTATTTACAATTATTAGAAAGATTTAAAGTAGGAAAAGAATTTATAGTTTTGAAAGTTGTAAGACTGAGTTTGAAATAGAAGTGTGTGCAAATGATGAACATGTAATTGCTAAAATGTATACGCTTTTATTGAAAATTGAAACAGAAGAACAAGCGAAAGAATGTATGATAAAGTGGCTAAAATATTGGTTATTTTACAGATGGAATAATGGGAAAATTGTTCCGTCGCAGAGTGACATTTTGGTCGGAAACCTCTACCATCAATGGGGCCCGGCATTGGGCTAGAGTCATATAAATTTTATATTTTTATTAAATGTTTTTAACTTTTTAAATTTTAATTAATATTTTCCCCCTTTCTATTTCCTACATTTCTGACATGAAACGAGATGAGATGGGAAAATATGTGGCTGAAAGGACCGAAATTTGCATTATGTTATAATCTTAAAGAGAATTTTTACAAAACGATATACTGTTGGTAAATATCACCAGATAAATTGTCTAGAATATATAAAGGCACTTCAAATGTGTGTTGGAAATGTGAACAAGAAAGGACATCTCATCATGTTCGGGGGATGTATAAGAAAGGTAGAATATTCTGAATTCAATACATACACTGATTCAGAGGATTTTAAAGATCAATATACAATTGAAACCAGAGGTTTTTCTTTGGGGATTGATGGACAAACAGTTGGGGGAAAAGTCATAGATCTTTGCTTTTATATAGGATAACTGCAACAAGATTATTGTATGCATGAAGATGAAAAGGTTTGGCACTATCCCCAGTGGAGGAATGGTTGGTGAAGATGATGGAACTTGCTGAGATGGCTAAATTGACTTCTTTGATGAGAGAAAAGCCAATATCTGTTTCTTGCTGACTGGAAACCCCTTATAAACTTTTGCGTGAAACAGAAAAAAATATGAACTTATGGTTTATGGTTTTAATGATTAGACAGAATAGATTATAGAAAGAATAGAGTTATGTTGTCACTATGAGTAAGAGGTAAATTTATAATTGTACTTACAACTACTATAAAGGAGATCAGAAATTACTTTGTATTTTTGTATTTTTGTATCTTTTTTTCTTTCCTTTCTATTTTCCTTTTACTTCTTTCCCTTTCTTACACTTTCAGCTTTCTCTTTGATTTCTTTCTTCTTTTCTTTTCTCACTGTTTATTAGTTTGTATTATTTTTTTATCTTCTTTTTTAAACATCTTTAATAAAACTATGCACAAAAAATATATTAAAAATACATCTCTTGTCTGGAACAAGAGAATAAGGTTATAAAAATTATTATTTCCATAATGTCAAGTTTACACTATAGAAAATTAGTTTTCCCCACACTGCCCCATCTAACCTTCAAAACACAGTTTACAGAAACCTAAAGACCACTTGATAGAGTATTTAAGAAAAGTACTTCTATGGTAGCCCACAAAAGGAGGCACTATAAAGAAGCAGGCTGAATTCATGTGTGGTGCTAAGCAATTACTAGACTGGCTATGCTCTGGAGATGACTCAGTTGAGGAAGTCAGTTTGAGGGCGTGATCCAGTCTCTATATTGCATGCCTTGATGTGTAAGACAGTCCTCTGCATTTAATAGGGAAGTTAATAGGGTGGATGGCAGGGGAGAGGATGGGCAGAATAGAAGGTGAAATCCATTCCCATCCATTGGATATTTTATTATTTTGAAATTAATGTATTATTTAGGACAGAGGTGTAGTCCCTGTGATCCCTGTCCATCATCTAAAACTTCTTATCCAATTTGCTATTGGAATGTAATTACAAAATGTCAGTTAGTGGTTGATGTAATAGCACCACAAGGTGGTGGACCCTAGGTTTTCTCCCTCTGGGCTCACTCGTCATTACCAAAACAAGCTGGAGAAGAAAAGTATAACAAGATATGTAGAAAGACCGGATGAGCTGCCATTTCAGCAGTGAGGAGATTCAGAAAGGCACTCTATATACAAACCTGAAAAGTTTAATACTATCTTTTTTTTTTTAATTTGGTCTAGTGGTTAAGGCAACGGGCTAGAAACCAGGAGACGGTGAGTTCTAGTCCCGCCTCAGGCATGAAAGCCGGCTGGGTGACCTCGGGCCAGTCACTCCCTCTCAGCCCAACTCACCTCATGGGGTTGTTGTGGGGAAAAGAGGAGGAGGAAGGAGTATTAGGTATGTTGGTCACCTTGAGTTATTTATAAAAATAATAAAGGCAGGATAGAAAATAAATAAATAAATAAATAAATCTGTTGTCAGGGGTAGCTAGTGCCATGCAGAGAAGATATACTGGATGGAGTGTGTGTGTGTTGTTTTGTTTTGTTTCACTGGTTTTCATTCAAGTGGATGAAAGATAAGTTGCTCTTGAAATTTCCTTCAAAGGGGAAGAGAGCCCTGGTGAATTTCTCACATTTTTGAACTTCTTGCATGACAAGGCAACCAAAGAGTCACCACCCTACTGAGTCAGCCTTCCTGGAGCTGAAATCCAAGTAAGATTTGCATTTTGCATCTTCATGCCTGACAATCCAGTTCTCCAAAGCAGTTATATATGCCTTCCCCAAGCAAAACATGTCACTCACTCAAGTTGCAATCAGCAATCCCTTGTTGTCCTCCTTTCTCCTAAAATGCCACTTTGGGGCCCAAATAACCCTGAGAAAATTCAGTGACTTTTCATTCACATCACGCTGCTAAGTTTTTAGCCCAATGTATGAACAGAGGAAGAAAGAAAAAAACAAGGAAGCAATCTTTCTTACCCATAAAAGAGAAAAGCACTGGTATTATGATCATCCTAATCCTTTTAGCTGGAGGAAGGTGTCAAAGTATATAATTGCAAGGTAATTGTAAGAAGTCTAAGTTGTTGGAAGGGAAGCCAAATGTCAATTTTTAAAGTAACGATATGCAAATAGCAGTCCCATTTACCAAGATGTCTGATCGTTGAAACATTTGGATAGCTCCCAGTCATTCAACAAGATGGACTGCATTCTATTTTTTAAAAAAATGAGCAGCTGGTCTTTCAACTGCAGGTGCTTTTCAAAGAGTTCATATGCTACCTGTTGCCCCTGATGGTTCTGTATAGCTGATTCTCTTCTCAAGTCACTCCACTGGCAGATCCGTCCAGAAAGGCTATTTCTGGGATGATATTTTAATGCCGAGATAAACAAAAACAAATGCTTGTTAGCAACTTAGCAACACAATTTCTCCAGAATGATCCTTCTGTGTGCAAGAAACATTTTCTAATCAATTAACCTGCAGGTCTCTTTTTCCTGGCAGCACTATCAGCGTAGATCAGTGCTGACATCAAATTGTCCATTTGCTTCACCACAAGCAATTTTTCACCTGGAATTCCCCAGAGGTCCTATCAAGACCAGTTTTCTCTTTTGCACCATCCAAAAGCCCTCTGCAACAAATCCACACGTGCAGTTGGGAGATCAGTTGGTTCTTCAGAGGTTAGCGGTCCTTACAACTGACCAAGCGTCATGCCCAGGTGACACACCTTCCAAAAGGACTAATGGAAATGGAGGCTTGGGAGATAGTTTGTCAGCTCCACCAAATGAAGTCCCTGAAGAAGAGAGAAATTTGTAATTTAGGTTTATATGTTTTTGTTATCTTTTGTTGTAAACCGCCCAGAGTCCCCCGCTGGGGGAGATGGGCGGTGATATAAATTTAAATAGTAAATAAATAATAAGTAAACAAATAAATTCTTCAGATATGTGAATCATTATTTTTAAAAGAATTTCATCCCTCCCCCAAAACAAAAATAAACCACAGAGGTCAATATAAGAATGACAAGGACAGGCTCCCCAATTGCAGCCTGAAATTGGTTTCATGCAACATTTCTTGAATGAAAGCGGGGAAAGGGGGAGAAGAGGAGATGGACTACCTTTATTTTAAAAAACCTCATGGTTTGTTACATTGTAAAAACTAGCATGGTGTTAAGAAAACTGAGATGAAGATCTCAAAAGTCTGCTGTTCATCATTCTGTAGATAAACCCATGATGAAAAGGTATTGACAACAGAGGAAACAATTCTTGTATTTGGGATGCTATCAGGTTTTAAAGGGATGAGCTATCATAACCAGAGTGGTCTTTTTTTGCTCCCTGTTGTTCTTTTCAACTATCCCTGTTGATACTTGTCAAGGAGAAAACTCTCTGGCTTAAGAAATCAATACTGAACATGAACTTTTCAACTTGATCGCAGCTCTTGCGTGCATGTGAGCTGCGTGCATGTCATTGTTCCAGACAATAAGGAGAGCATGTAAATCTTTTATTTGCAAGAAGACAAGATCCTCCTTTAGATCATCTTCATTAGGCGCCACGTTGGAACCTCAGAAATCAGGGTTATTGTCATGTGGTTGGGCTGCTAACAGCTCCACAAGACTTCGACAGACAATTGTCTCCGTTGCCTTCCTCTGCTTTCTTGTGCTCAAAAGTGTGGTTTCTGAGTGTGCGCTAACTCTAGAAGGAGCTGCTGAAAGGCGGGGAGAGTTTTGCCTTGATCTCACCCGCTGCATGCATAATCAAGCCCAGTATCTTATCCACTGTATCACCAAGACTCAGATTGTATGCTTATTACTGGATCCTAAGCGAGAAGACCAAAAAGCTTTCATAAATGGGAAGGAGTGGGGCTTCAATCTAGACTATTAATGGCATTTGTATGAGTGAGCAGATACGATAGCATCACTTTTATGGATAATGAATTTGTTTGCAAGGGGGATTATACATTGCAGGGAAGTTAGAAAAGAAACAGATAAATGGAAAGGAAAAGATCCAAAATGGGCTGAATAAACAATCAGTTATAATTTAATTACTCAGGAAATAATAATAGTCTTTGGCTAATTTTGCACAGTAAAGTGATGAGTTGATTTTCTTAATGGGTATTGGATAGTATTAAAAATGCCTTAAGCAAAATGAGTTGGTAATTTGGTTGAATATGATCCCCTCTTTCTTTCTCTGAAGTCACATAAAAATTAAATTACTCACAAAATTGAGATATTGCAATGCAAAATGAAAGGGGCAATGAGTACTAGAGTGTTCCATGCTTCCCCATTTGTAAAGTGTGTAAAACATTTTTTTTTCCATAGTTAGAGGGAAACCACTGTACGATTAAGGCTTCTAGAGATGAATTTAGGGGTCCTAAGTGGAAAATTGGAAAACACAGCTACCAAGGAAGAATGGACACCTGATGTGATGCCAGGCAAACACCTTCAGTCTTGAAGCAAACACCAAGCCATGATTCCCACTTCTGGCTCACAGCAAACTATTCTAGTGCCAGGACCTGTCAAGGTCAAGGTCAAAGGTCACATATGGAAAAGGGGTATGAGGCTATAGAGGACAAGGGATGATTTGCTTACAACGATCTCTCATGGGATTTGCTCAGATTGGACAACTGAACCTAGATTATATTTAAATAGGATCAGGAAGTTTCCTATAGGCTCCATAGTCACCTGATTTTACCTGTGGAGACTGGATTGAATTTTAACTCCTGTGAGACTTTGGGTGTCAGGCAGACTATCTACAATGCCAGGGCATACACTCAAACACACAGACATACACACACGGACCTCTGAAAAATGCTCAGCAAAGCCTAAGAATTGTCCAGATACCACCATTATTATTAGTAGTAAGAGTAATAGTAGTAGTAGTATTTTATCCCACTTTTATTAATATATATACGTGTGTGTGTGTGTGTGTGTGTATCAAGGCAGTGGACATATCTAATACTCCTGCCTCCTATTTTACCCCACAACAACAACCCTGTGAGGTAGGTTGGGCCAAGAGGAAGCATGTGGCCTAAAGTGTCCCAGCTGGCTTTTATTTATTTATTATTATCTGTATTTATCAAATTTGTCACCGCCGATCTCCTCCGACTGGAGGGACTCTGGGTGGTTTACAATATAAAACAGTAGATATATAATAAAATTTCAATATAAAACACACTGTCTAAAGGAGGCCTAGAATTCGCAGTCTTCTGATTTCTAGGCCAGCACCTGAATCACTACACCAAACTGGCTGTCTAATAATATAGATGTGATTCCAAGCAAAGCTCTCTTTGTAGACTAAATGGTGTGAGATGAAACAGTTCTAATGCTGTCAGCTGTTTTGACCATCCTTTGTTAAATCCCCTGATATTTTACAGTCTTTTCCACTTCCTTTTGAGCTACTCCGCTGTCATTTAGTATTGTCACATCTTGAGTAAAGTCTGCTTTTCTTCACCTGTGATATCTGGCATGCTGTGTTATAGATGTCAACTTATCTGAATTTGGAACTCCCATAAAAATTTTACATTGTCATGTTGGAGTACTTTTTCAACTTTATGGTTTTCAGGGTATCAAATCCATCTTTCACATCATTTCCAATTTAACATTTTTGTCATGCAATTATGCCTTACCTTATAATCTATGCAATTTTTCTACATCAACGTATTAGTCTTTTTGTCTTTGCATAATCTACATCTGCTGTTGTTTTCCATTTTTTCAATTTTCATTTTTATAGCATTTGTTGCTAGGGTTTTTTCCCTGTGCTGCAAATATTAGTACTTCTATTTCCTTCTTGATGGATTCAATCTGAAATTATTGCCAAATTTTGTTGCTATTCGCCTTGCTTTCCATTTTTTTCAGGTATTTATTTATTCAATTTATATGGTCACCCATCTCTAACATATGGCTCTGCGCAGCTAAGAGAAGATAAACATATCACAAAACAATAAAACAGCAAATATAGGAGCCATGATTTAAAAAATGAACAAACATCATAAATATAACCACAATACAGGTATTGACTATGCAGAGGTTTACTTTTCCGATTTTTCATTTGCTGTTGCCTTGGATTCTCTCAGGCTCAAAGTGTTTTCTTTGCAGATGCTTACTAACATCCACTCTTTGCTTGCTTAATGTAATCATTCTTATTTCATGACTTTTTAATCATTAAGGAAGAACACAATACAAAGAACAAACAAAAAGAATAAAATCTTTGACAGAATTCTTGGAAATTCAGGTTCCAGCTAGGAATCTAGGAATTATCCGAGTAACATTGTAAGATATAACATGTGCCCAGCAAAATGTCTGGGGGGTTGTTTGTTTGTTTTTTAAAATCCATAGTTGAAATAACAAAAAAATTAACTTTTGTAAAAATGTATTTGTTATTCCAGTTAATGTACCAAGAGCTATTGGGAAAAGTTTGCAAGACTATCATCATAATCTATTTCAATTGTTCGTTCGCTATATTTTATAATTCTTTCCCTTCTTTTTCTTGTTTCTGCCCCATCTACAAAAAATGTCTTGTTGTATGTATTCTGTTCTGCTCTAGATGGCAATCAGTTTGCATGCAAAAAAACTCATAATGTTTTAACATCATTATTTTCAATAACTTTCTCAATTCTGTGATCATATTACATTTGGGAAACTCAGAAATTATGGTTTTTACACAGATACCAATTAAATCAAATCAATTTAACTTTTGTCCTGATCCTACCTACAACTTGGAATATAGTCTCCAACATGCTATGGTAAGGTTAATAGAGTCTTCAATCTGACATGATAATAATACTATAATTACTAATATATTATTAATATAATATATTATAATATAATATAAATAAAAAGTGAATTTGAATCTTTACTTAATACCATAAGGATATACAGTAAAGTTATCTAAACAAAATTTGAATTTCACAAATTTGCAATGGTCAACTTAAAGAAAGAAAAAAAAAAAAGATCAGCAAAATGAAGGGATATAATTCCAGAATGGGAATCTCTTAAAATCTTTGCCCATAGAAGAAAGCTACAAATATCTACTAATGCCTAGATATTCTTACATGGTAAAATTAAACAGAAAACCAGTTCAAAATATTTAAAAGGAGTGCAAAACAGTCTAAAGTCAAAGTTAAATTATGGAAATACTGTACAATCAAAGCAATAACACATGGGAGATGCCTGTCATCAGATGGATCGTTAGTATAGACAGAACTTGTCCTGGACAATTTATATAAGAAAACATGAAAAAAAAAACCTCATTTCTACAGCTCAGGAACAAGCATAATGCATAAACATGATGAATTCAAGGATTCAACATGTGTCAAAGAGCAAATGCAGAATTTGTACACGAGGTCCTCTCTTAACAACTGGTGTGATCTCTGGGTAACGATGGCAACCAGGACTGCCGGGACTGCCGTCACTAAGTGATGCAGTCATGTGACATTGTGCTTTATGACTGCATCACTTAGCAATGGAGATTCCAGTCCCAATTGCCATCGCAACCTGAGCACTACCTGTAATTCATCCCTCATGTTACATTAAAAATTGTACTTTGATGGCAGGTAAGAAAAGTTATGAGTCAACAAATGTAAGTTGGGGGGGTATGGGAAATGAGGTTTTAGACTCTAGAATACCAACTATATTAAATGGGAGAGAGAAATAATTGGATTTTTTTTAAAAAAAAAGAATAAATAACATTATTTAGAGATTCGGTTGAGGTTTGTCATTTCTATTAATAAGATTCTTATATTCAAAATGCTGTCTAATTTGCTTTTATATCTTGATGAACAGCTACTAATGGGATCTAGATTAATGGAGAAATGAGTGCTATATATAGCAGTGGAGACAGCCAATAGGATCAGTAAAGGAGAGATGGGGGAGATAGAGGGAGGAAAGGGAAGGACAAAGAAAGTGGTGTAGTCATCCCATTATCATGAAAATTACTCCAAGACAAATCATCAGAAAATACTGTTTCATCATCAGCTAGTCAACAAGAATGAATACTGCAAAAAGCAATAGACAGCTCCATGAATATCAAAGCTGATGTCATTATTCTATTCAAGACATATATGTGCATTATTCTGTTCATTTTTATTCATAAAAAAAACAGAAAAAGATTTTTCCCACTCATATCCTTTCCTATTTTCCTTTCAGAAAAAACTAAGGCATACACTTCGGCTAGAAGAGAGAAGAGACAAGAGATTATTAAAATTAAAGAGCATCCTTTTTCAGCATGGCTGAGAGCACACAGTGCTTGGAGAAATTTGGGGGTGGGAAGAACCAAGCACAGGTATATGATCATTATCTGCTCCAAACAGTACTAGTTTAGCATTCCTTAACCAGGGTCCCACCAGAGACATTTGAACACAGATCTCACAGCCAGAGGCTGTGAAAAGTGGGGCTTTTTCAGGACCTTGGACAGGTCCAGGGCTCTGAAATAGGCTTGTGTATTCCAGCAGGACAGGGAGCTCTCTGATACAGGTAGTCCTCGCTTAATGACCACAATTGGGACTGGAATTTCAGTTGCTAACGAAGCAGTCATTAAATGAGTCTGACCCAATTTTACAACCTTTTTTGCAGTGGTCATTAAACAAATCACCAGAGTCCAGAGTGCTCTTCGAGTGAGATGGGTGGTGACAAATTTTGAAAAATAAATAAATAAATAATAAGGAATCGAAGCCTAAGTAATCTCTCTAATGCCACCTAATTCACACACATGAAGATCAGCTGGGGAGGTTGAGTGGCCAAGTGTAGGTCTTTCTCGGTGACATCCCCCAACCCAATTCAGAAAAACATTGTGATCCAGCCAGCATTTGGCAGGATAACAATTACTCCACCTGACTGCCTTTTCAACTGCTATTTTTTAAATGCAGTCTAAATTCTTGCATTTTCATTGTCCAGTTTTAGAATAAATGGGTTTTTCATTTGTTGATTTGTATGTTGTTCTATCTGTGCACTGCTTTGAGTTCCTTCAGAAGGAAGATTGATTTAAATATAAACATATTCATTCACCCATTCATTAAAAAGGCAGGAGATGCCAGCAGGTGCCAAGAGACCCACAAGTGGGGCATTAGTGCCTGTAAGCATCACGTTGCCAAACTTAGTCTTCCTATCATGTTGCTTGACAGCTCCTAGCAGTTAACCGCAAGATCATACTAAGAGCTGTTTCTTCAGGCTGAATACTTCCCAAGGAGTGGCATTCCTTGCTTCGGCATCTTCCTCCTCCTCTTCCATCTTCTGTGCATGCAGGCATGCACATGCACACACACGCTTACTTGGCAATATTGGACCAATCTGAAGTGATGCTTCCCTTAATTAAGCCAAAAGCACGATTCATACATATTAATGAGCACCCTAATGAGCATTAATTTTGTATGCTTTCCTCATTAACAAGCATTCAAAACCGCCACCAATTTCAGTTTGACTGAATGCCAGCACTCAGGCGACCCGTAGCTAAGAAAAACATATGCTAGGCAGGTCCCCAAAGGGATTTGAATGCTAGACAGAACCTTGGCAGTTGCAATGTCAAGTTGGCAAAAATAAATGCCACACTAGGGGTACCAGTGAGTGCCCTTTTCTTCCCTGTCTCTAGCTGAGAAAGAAAATCACTAGCAAATAACCAAACTTAATTGCCTTCTTTCAAAAGTTACTATGAAGGAGAAAGAACATGAAATGCCAGAGGTGGAAAAAAAGAAGTAAAGATACTTCTGTGGCCTTTGTAAACTATGTCCCCTGAATATTTTAAGAACTGAAACAAAGCCTATGAATGTGTTTGCACATTTGCACATTTCCAGCCCAAATCAATTATTTATTTACAGTACATTCATGGCCACAGAGACCTGAAATTCTGGGAGCTGCAATTTCCACATGCCTGGAGGGCACCAGGCTGGGGAAAGTTATGAAACCCTTTCCCAAGTATCAGTCTAAATATATTTAACAACAGATACAAGACCAAGAGAGATAAACGATTATCAGCCTGGCAGAAAGAAAAGTAAAAAGTTCTTTGATGATGTAGCTTCTCAGATCAACTTTTGGGGTGGTTAGGATTCAGTGGAATGAAAACAGAAATCAGTGAGTACTTAATCTAGGCTATCAAAAAGATTGGGGTGTAATTTTGTAGATTGAGGGTTAACGGGAAGCTCTTTTCTCCTTCTTTATGTTCTGCATCAAAAAGCACTCTCTGTCCAATAAAGGCCCTCTCCTCAGGACTTTCAAAAAAGAGATACGACTGATGGAGGAAGATGTTTGCACTCAAACTCAAGTACTACCCAAGTGGTTCAGGGACTGGGACCTCACATTGCACAAGGCCATACTTTGGTTAAACGTGGTTTGTGGAATAAGCCAGTGGTGGCTGCTGATATGCAATCCTGTAAGCGAAAAAACCATAGTTCTTAGCCCAAGCCAAGCCAGCCACATTATGGCCTTGTGTCATGAGGGGAGCCAGCCTTAGAATGAATGCATTTATTCCACACATAATGTTTATTTCTACAGATCAAATAACTGATTGATAGACATCAGAGAAGGAGAAGAGACCAAACAAGATGAGGAGAGAACAAGGCAACTGGAACTTCTAACCGCTTCTTCAAACTGATAAATGGTGAGAGAAGAGAAAGAAATCTGAATTTTGCCTCCTCTTGGTTATGCCAAATTTTGCCTCCTCTTGATTATGTAATTCAGCAATATCTGGAACGGTCCTCCAGATATTGCTGAATTACAGATGTTCCTTGTGAGAATACATGACTGTTTAATGGGATGATTTGGCTTTTGGGAAATTTTTTTACAACACTTCTCAAAATTCTGTCAGGAACTGCTAGAGTAGCAAACCAGGTCTGGATTTTGGTGAGTCAATAATCCCTCAGGATCTTGGAGAGTTTACTTGCTCTTGTTAAAAGAGCTGTTGATCCATTAAAACTGGAGGTCAAGAAGGTCGGCAAACCCTGTAATCACCTTGCCCAACGCTTAAGGAACCCTCCCATCTTCTTCCTCTTTATTCAGGAATAGCTTCATCTTCAAATCAGGAAAAGACAAAAGGGGGTGCCGAGGTATCCCATTGGAACCTAGAATTTCTCCACCCCCAAATGCTTCTTCAGGGCAGTGCTGAGCTCCTGACTCTGTGGATATAATAATATTTTGCACTTCTTCTTCTTTCCACTTTGAAATGGAGAGGAATCCTTAATATAAGTACATTTCTGGAGAATAGTCAGTGCTTTATTAACAATGCCAAGCAAATATCATAAAAGAAGGGCAGAGGTGCTGTTGGAGGCTCTGTGGAGAGAAAGCAAGAGATTAAGTGAACAGGATGGGAAGAAGAAGGAGAGACCCTTCCACTGGGAGATCCTGTTGTCCTTCTAGTGCCAGGATAAAAGAATGAAAGAGACAGCTTGCTCTTTTTGGCAAGCCACAGAAGCGGGAGCACTATTAAGTTCCACAATACAAGGTTGTTTTCAGAGACGCCCAGCTTAGATAGTTGAGGCTGCTTGGATAAAGCAGATAAGCCTTAGTTAAGTCTCCATACAGTATAGCTGAGGCAAGCCAAATATTCCAAGAAGCATCCCTTTTGACAGGTATTACCATTCGGTGGGCCTGGACATGGAGAGAGTCTCTGACTTTGCAGAACATTGCATGCAATTCAAAAACCCATGCAAAGAAGCAAGAGGGTTCCCATCCCTTTAAAAAAAAGAGTCTAAAAATGGATTCTGACATGAAATGCCAGATTTTGCCTCCTCTTGGTTATGCCAGATTTTGCCTCCTCTTGATTATGTAGTTCAGCAATATCTGGAGCGGTCCTCCAGATATTGCCGAATTACAGCTCTCATCAGCGACAGCCAGCATGGCCAAAGTGAGGGATGCTGTGTGCTCACGTTCACCAATATGGCTAAGGACCTAGACAGCGATGAGACCACCTTCCTCCTGTGCTTCTCTCCAATCGCTAAGGTCGAATAAAGCTGGCTCACTCCAGGTCCCATCTATAAAGCAACATCATCTTGCTGAACAGTTTTCCCCAGAAACCTACATGGCCCTGATCCTGTTGTGCTTTGGCAAGTCTTTAAAGACTTGGTTCTTCCAACAGGGTCTGGAGCAGGATGGGTTATGATCCACTCCTAGATCATGGATGGAGTCTTTTCTTGCCTATTACTGCATTTTTCCTTATTTCTCAATGCACTGTTGGTTACTGATGGATGATGATGATGATGATGATGATGATAAGATTTTTATTGTTGTTCCTTTTCTGCTTTGTTTCTTTTTTTTTTCAGTCCCAGCCATCTAGAGTTGCCTTTGTGATTGAGGCAGCATACAAGTTCATTAACTACCTAATTACATATCTGAAGAATCACAGCTTCCCCACCCTTCCTCTAAACAGCTATTATCAGCAAGTTCACTGATATACAAAGAAAGCTTAACTAGCTCAGAACTGTGTGCTCCGATTAATGCCATTTTTCCCCCCACAGGAGAAAAATGCTGTAAACTTATTCTCATTATCAAATAGCAGGGAAATATATAGAGGAGGTCCCCCCCCCCTTTATTATACAATCATATTTCCAGCCTCCCTGGCTTTCCAGCCTTCTATTAAATCCTAAGGGAAGGTCTTTTGAAAGAGCTTCCCCCATGAGCTTTTCTCTGACTGGGAAGGGTTGGCAGCCAGGGAAGACTAAAGATGTGGACGATGGATCCAAGAAAACAACATGGGTCACAGAAAGCAACAACAAATATTTATGCTTCTGAGATCCAAAGTGGTAAAGTGGTCAAGGCGTTGGACTAGGATCAGGGAGGCCAAGTTTCTAGTTTCCCCTTAGGTATGGAAGCCAGCTAGCTTCCGTGACAAAACATACCTCCTCTTGTCTCATACACTGGGAGTTTCCTTCCTTGAACGCAACGCAAACACAAGCGGAGTCTGCAACTCGGCAGGACAAAACGCTAGGGAGAAAAAAAAAAGGGATGCTTCTATATTTGTTCTTAAAATGCATTTGTCATATGCTTGTGTGTTGCTTACAGTTGCCGTGGCACATGAGGCAGCTTAGACATGGTTTATATAAATAAACAACTTGAGTAGCTGTTCCCTCAGTCACCACCACCAACAAAGAGCGCTACAAAGAAAGACCAAGGCAAATTTTTTAAAAATCCAAAACACCCTGTCAACCAGGGAGAAATACAGTAGTCTCTTTGACCGTAGGAAATATTTAAGAAATTAGAAGATAGGAGATGCTAGCACAGGACCCCCTCCAACTTCACCAAGGAGGATATTCAGAAAAGTCACATTTCTTCCACTTGGGCACCAGTTACCTGGACATCTCTGTCCAGCCTGAGATGAGAAATGAATGAGGATCCCTCCACCAAAAGTGCAACTGAGGCAGTTCATGCTTGATTCAGCTCATGCAATACAGGGATTCCTCACTTAGTGACCATTCATTTAGTGATGGTTTGGACTTACGACGGTGCTGAAAAAAGTGACTTACAACCTGTGCTCACACTTACAACCATCGCAGCATCCCCACGGTCATGTGATCACGATTTGGGTGCTTGGCAACCAGTTTGCATTTATGACTGTCACAGCATCCTGCGGTCATGTGATCGCCATTTTTTACCTTCCCGGCTGGCTTCTGGCAAGCAAAATCAACGGGGAACCATGTGATTTGCTTAATGACCGCTGCAAAAAAGGTCATAAAATTGGGTCCAGTTTACTTAATGACTGCTTTGCTTAGCAACCAAAATTCCAGTCTCAGTTGTAGTTAAGTGAGAACTACCTGCAAAGTGTTCACCTTGCAGTCCAACTCCAAGCCACTCCATGCTTAAGAACCTTAATCTCTGCAGTGACAAGTGTCCCTGGATCTAAAGCAAGGCGGCAGAAGCCAGATAGATCTGCCTGCCTATCATGTCTGGAAGCTGGTTAGAACTGAAATAGATCTACTTCTGCTGTGTAAATAAGAAGTAGCCATTTGAATATGACAGAGAAGACTTGGTTTAGCTTCTTTTCTCACTGTCAGCACAAATGGTGGTGCAGTGATAATGCATCAGGTTATAGCTGCATTAAAACGGAAGAAGACAAACAAAATCAATAAAATACAAACAGTGACATATTTGTGTCTTATTTGAAGAACACAGATATGTAGATACATGTGAAGGGAACTGTCAAAACAGGATTAATAGAGTACGACATGTCGCATTTGTTGAGCATTTGTTTGTCTATCCTGTCACAATAATTTTGGAACAGCTGGGGATGTCTGCACTTCAATTTGCAGGCCTGGGCTCAATTTCACATTAGCGATAAATCACCCCATATAAACAGGCTATTTTTTTCCCCAATGTACAGCACAGAAGTTTATTAATTCTTGGGGGGCAGGGGTGCACAAACTATTAAATAAGCAGCAGAGTTTCCTGCAACTAAAGTATGACCCAAGTGTACTTGAGATACGTGGTATTCTCAGGGTGCACATGATGCACATAGAACAAAGGAAAGATGGGAAGCTGCAATGGGCCCTGTAGACCAATATTGTCTGCACCAAGGATGCTCAACAGGTGCCCTCCCTAGCAATTGGAATTCCAGTTTTCATGATTCTTAGCCTACATGGCCATTGATGGGGATTCTGCAAGTTGAAGTTCCATTCCTGATCACCATTTTCTGGCAATGATTCATCAAGCTGGTCTTTCCCAATCAGCTTTCATGTCTAAGGGCAGATTAGAACTTACAGTCTTCCAGTTTATAGTCCAGCACATAACCACTACACCAAATTGACTCTCTCTTATAAGATGGACAGCAGATCTTCTATAACCATGCATTGCCATGATTGATTGATTACATGCCATCAAGTTGTTGTCGACTCTTAGCGACCACATTGAAAGATTTTCTCCATGATAATCTGTCCCTAACCCGGTCCTTCAGCTCTTCCAATGGTGCATTCATCACCACTGTGAGTCCATCCACCTTGTTGCTGGTCCTTCTCTTCTTCTCTTTCCTTCCACCTTTCCCAGCATTAGAGCTTTCTCCAGAGAGCTGGGTCTTCACACAATGTGTCCAAAGCAGGATAATTTGATCCTGGCCACTTGTGCCTCCTGTGAGAACTCTGGGTTGATTTGTCTGATAATCCATTTGTTTGTTTTCTTGGCTCTCCACATATTCTCAGGAGTCTTCTCCAACACCAATGTTCAAAACCATCAATACACTTCCTATCTTGCTTCTTCAAAGTCCATGCATTACCAGGGTCTTTCTTATATGCTGAAAACTTAAACAAACTACCTGAGTAAGTTTTATTGACTCCAGCCGAGTCTTACTTCTGAATAATTATGGATAATATTGCATTTGGAAATAGGATACTTCACTGAAGTAGGATATTTCTACTTAACTAAGAGTTATGCCCATTAAACTCGGTAGGATTTAGTTCTGAGTAGTCTCGGATAAAATTATGTTCCTGAGGCTGAGAAGCTTGAGAAATTCAGTCATTCCAAAATCCAATATTAATTGTTGTCCATAACACCTGTGGAGCAAATGGATGGATGGAATGAAGGTGTCCAATAGGTTTTACGTTTCCCCAACTATTACAGTTTTCAGGTGTTCATCTGAAAGGGATTTAGAGAAAATGCAGTCAGATACAGATTCTGAGGGGAAAATATGCTTTTAAATAATCAAATAAATATTTCAAAGATACAAATTTAAACAGAGATTCTGAGACTGTTGGTTTTAGTTATAGATTAATGTGAGTCAGCAGAAATAGAACAGATGTTAAAAACAAGTGAAAGCAACATGGATGATAAATTGATAAATTTGCTCACTTCTAATGTAACAGTTTAATTAATAGTGTTACGTGTCTGCCAGTTGCTTATGACTGTTTTATACTACTTATAAATATATTTCTCAGGGCATTTGTGGAAAAAAAAACAATGTTCATTAAAAAAAACTGTATAATTCCTATGAGAGAGAGAGAGGACCATTTCAGAGGACAACAAGATGGTATTTGTCTCTTGTTCTCTTTTGTAATGCTAGTTAGAATTATCTAGAACAGCAATTTGATTGTTTCCACTAAATAAAAATTGATTAAATGTTGGCATCCCACTTTGGTATCTAATCTTGCTGCTCTGACAAAGTTAGGTGATATCACATATAGTAAAGAATGGCCCATTCTCTCTATTTTAAGAAGCTCTAAATATGAACAGAGAAATAATACAAATCTAATGAAGTCTCTTGCCATTCCATACAAAATCTCACCACTTCCACAGCCTGCTAATAGTGTTGTAAATTCATGAAGGACCATGCTCTGAATTAAGGTTTTGAAGATAGGTAGAGCTAAGAATGTTGGTTCAGTGTATTTTTTATAAGAATATGCAAAGACTTCCCATTTCCTTCATAAACAGGACAGAGAGAACTTGAGATCGAAAAGAGAAAATCAAATATAAAGCAAGTAAAATTGACAGACAAGTCAGTGCAAGCAGAGTCCACTGTAAATTTAGCCCTTCAAACGTTTTGAAGAATTCCTTTGTATTCAGCATATTTTGTAGCAAATTAGAGTCATAACCTCTTTTTCTCTGTTTCTTTTTTTGGGGGGCGGCAGAGTTGGGTTATTATTTTGAACAGCTCCAGAGCAGGCAAAGTCAAAACCCACCCATGCTAGGGATACGTTCAGAATTTGTTCAAAATAATGAGGCAGTTGTTCAGTCTAGTTTTTAAATAAAATAAAATCAACCAAATATCTTTATCAACAGGAATGGAAAGATAAATTTAAAGTATTCATCTAAGGCAATGTTTCTCAACCTCGGCAACTTTAAGATGCATGGACTTTAACTTCCAGAATTCTCCCATGCTGGCTGGGGAATTATGGGAGTTGAAGTCCAGACATCTTAAAGTGGCCAAGGTTGAGAAACACTGATCTAAAGGAAACAAAAACTGGCCCTTACTGGAAATCCTCCCATTTTCGTTCTCTCAAATAAAAGTAAAAACTCTCTTAATAATCATATTGCAGGGAATCTATACATGCTCATGTGATAAATTACCAGGGTTTCTTCTTTAAAAAATTGGTGGTCTCCAAATATTATTGGATTTCTACTCACATCATACCAAAGCCAGCAACCAGGGGACAGTAAGTCAGGCAAAATTCATTCAATATTAAGGGGATTATTTTCCTTGTTTTCATAAGAGATATTGGACAGGAAAAAAAAAATTAAAAAATCATTACCACAAACCAGGTTAATTGAAATGCCATATTAATCAAAATCACTTTTCTTAATAGAGCAGAGACATCCAACCAAGAACAAATATGCAATAACAATTTTGAAATCTTGGATTGAAAAAAACAATTAGGCAATCCAAATTAATAAAAAATGCTAGTATTTTAGGTGTGCATGCACATGTTCAAGCATTACCTATATTTAAGACCTCAAAAATCCCAAATACTTAAACCAAAATAGTTTGGGTTTTTTTGTTTAAAAACACAGAAATAAATAAATGGAAAAGATTCTCCACTTTTTTAAAAAATAAGAACGTAAAAGAACTTGTTTAAAAATGGGCATGTTATATATAATCCCAACTGGAACATAAATTAGCATGCATGGAAAACCTGGAAAAGTCAATTAAATAACAAGATCGCACTTTTTGAAGCAGAAATAAAATGTTGTGCGGGGAAAACAGCAGTAACCATGCTAGGTAAAAGAAAAAAGAAAAAAACCAACAAACAAGATTTTAATGAAATAGCTGAAGATCCAGGGTTGAACAGCATGCAACCCTCAGGACATATCTGGTCCTTGATCTAATTGTGTGTATTCCTCAGTATAATTTCAAACAAAACAGAAGCAAACAACACAAACTTTTGCTAATATTTATCCAGCTTTTTCTTGCAGTTCTCTTCTTTAGAGAAAAAGAATACACTGGGATAGAAGGGATTATCTGTGAAAGAACCTTCACACCTGCTGGGTGCTTCATGTATGTCTACCACATGACCCAAAACAGATCATCCCTGAAGGAATATGGCCCTTAATAGGGGGGAAAAGACTTCCTTAAGATCTTCTGAATCATGAGTTTTGGATTTGGTCATTCTAAGTTGGCTGTTAATGAGTAAACTTAAATCTGAAGGTAGTACAAATCTTTGAGAGGAGGCTTCATACTGGCAACGCTTTGAGCAAAGTAAACCAATGCTTGAAAATGGCTTTCAAAGCATCACGGCCTCCCACTTACAGAGCTCAGAGAATCCAGCACAGTACTTCATTTTGCTCTGTTTCTTAGGCCTAGATTGAAATGCCTTCTGGCTCCTGGGAGTATGCACAGGCCCCCTCTTTTATTAAGTGTGGAGATTTCCAGTTTGCAAGAGTGCATGAATAAAACGTTCTCCTCAAAGCATATTTTGATATAGACTTACAAACAAAGTTCTTAGGTAACTGATCTGGATTTGGTAATGCACACTGATAGAGTCAGGAGCTGAAGGACGTTGCAAACAAACTGCAAGAAGTGAAGGGGGAGGATGGCAGAGAGTTGGGAAGAGAGGGGGAAGTTGTGTGGAAGCCACCATGGCTACTAGAACCCAACCCTTGCTTCAATGGAAAAAAAGGGAGAAGAGCAACATTGACCTCATTGTCCAATGCAAATTAAGTCTTTGGACAATAACAATGCTCATGTCTTAATTTTTATTATGGTCATAGCCCAACATAGCCCAGCTTGAGGGAGTGAGGTACAGTCACTCAAAGGAAAGATAAGAAGTTGTATGAAGATATGACAGAAAAAGCATAACAGCTGAAAAAAAAAAAATCCCCTCTCACCCCTATGGGTGGTATGTGTCTTCCTCAGCCTCAGGTCCTCCACCAGAGGCCTGGGAGTTTGAGGGTTCTGCACAGGATCTTGGCTGTTCCTAGCACTGCACCTTCTGGACAGAGAGCTCTGAGGTTGCTCCTGGGATCTGTTAGAGCCACTCTCCCGGCTTGGGGGTCACAGCCCCAAGTGACCCTACCACCACTGGGACCACTTTGGCCTTCACTTTCCACATCCTCTCCAGCTCCTCCTTCAGGCCCTGGTACTTCTCCAGCTTCTCACGCTCCTTCTTCCTGATGTTGCTGTCACTTGGCACCACGTCATCTATCACCACCGAGACAAGAGTGTGTGTCTGTGTCTGTGTGTGTGTGATGACATAGAAAAGATAAAGATATTAAAAGTGAGAACTACCAAACAAGGTTGGGAGCATCAGAAAGGTGTTGAGGAGCATGCAAATTCAGCATGTGAAAGACTATGTGTATATATGGTTATGGAGCATTCTAATAAGGCAAACTAGGTGCACACTACGTCTAGTTTATAAGGCTGAGCCCCAAGCGCAAGCTAGAAGTCATCATCTGACCAATTTTGAGCACTGCTGCACAGGACTTAGCAACGTTTATGTCATAACAGAGTTAGTATCTAAAACCAAGAGAGGGAAATACCCTGCACAGCTGAGGTATTTATGTAATAGTGGTAAAATGAGTGTGAATAGATATGTAGTACAAGCATTGGAGAAGCACATGCTCTGTCATTTCTCTACGTCCAGAATCACAAGGGCATTGCCATTCCGAGTAGTGAGTGTCCTATATATACTTTCAAGGAAGGCTGAGGGCTGGGCATGATATCATGCCAGAGTAAAGGCCCTTCAAGGGTTTAGGGACTTCGAGTTTTATTAGGCATGGCATAGAAGAGGCAAAGTACCTGTTGGATTCAGTGCCCAGAAATTTGGGGCCCTGGCTATTTCCAGCTGGCCCTCTATCTCTGGTATACACCGTTGGGTAAGTGCTTTGGCCTGATCATACCCTATGCTGAGTAGAAGGCCTGGAGAAAAACCCAAGGATGAGATTTTAATTGCCACTGCTTATTTCCATACAGATTAGAAGTCATTGCTCACAGTTAATGGGGCAAGGCTGAGAGAAAATCCTCTTGCCCCTAGTAGAATGACACCAGAATACTTCAATCCTTGGATTAGTTACAACATATATTTCTTTTGAAGCTGGTGGACATCTTTGGAATTTCAAGGAGCAATCTCACAAAACAGCTGCTGTGGGAAAAATTGACCATCCCCAAAATAGCTGTCATGGGGGGCATAACCAAGCACGAATTTACCTGAATACTATTTGCCACACACTGTCTAGCTCCCTATTATGCCTGCATAGCTGTATTTTCCGCCCGAGTGGGTGGGGTTCCAGGTAAATGACTGGGCTTTGGATACTTATCGCCTTCATTTTCTAAGAGCTCTTTGAGGGTCTGTTTGGGGCTAGGAGCATTTCTGGAAGCTGAGCTTTTGTTCTGACACTTCTTTTTGATTTGTTTAGAATTGAAAGAGAATAACAGAGGTGGAATAGGAAGTCTCTGGAGGAGAAACAGAGGTTTGTTTATGGCACATTCAGGTCCACAGTGCTCAGGTGAAATCTGTTTTGCTCTTCCCAGCTGCGGCCTCCACATTACCTGGATCTACCTGTGCGAATCCAGCTTTTCCTGTCTACAGTCTTTTGTTGGGAGAGTGCTAAAAAAGCCTTTGGCCCAGGAGAGATCAGAAAAGTCACACACCTGGCATTTCTATAAAAATAATTTTATTTACAGAAAACAAACATATTTAAAGGCTGTTTGCTGAGAGGAGAGATTTCTCTCAGCTGCATATTCTCTGCAAGCCTACACAGAAGGGAAACTGAAACTAAAACAAGTCCAGGCAAGTTCTTCTCCTTAGGCAATGCAACCATTAACATGCAAAAGGGGACAATTAAATTCAACCTCTTCACCAAAATGATTAGTTACCATAGTAACCTTAATCTGTAGTAGAAAACATATTAACCACCACCAGCACCACCTCTCTGATTTTGAAAACCAGATGCATTTGTTAAATTGCCTCCAGAATGCAGTGGTGTCAGCTTAGCCAAGAAACAGAGATCGAAAAGGAAAATGTGTCATCTGTTCACTTTAGGCAAAGGGTCTGGTCGCATAGAGGGCATAAGGAAAGGCCTTGGAGGACAAGAGGAGAAGCCACTGCTGAGACAATAGTTCAGATAAGCAGGGCTTGAGCCCAAGCCAAGAAAGTAATGTGGGAAAACATCTCAGACAAGCCCTTTCCTAGTTCTCATGAAGATAAAGGGAGGAAGGGGGAAGCCCATTCAGGCTTACAAGATCCTGTTACTATAGCTGTGACAGTGAAAGTAGTCCTGACCCATATGGCATTGATTTCTTACTCTGGTCTACCTTGTTGGGCTGGTAGGTAGGCTGAGGATACCACCTCCTTCGATTCATTTTACCCAGAGTTAAAATCTTGGGTCGGCCAGTGACCCCTTTAGGTCACTCTAGATCAGGGTTTCTCAACCAGGCTTCTGTGGAACCCTTAGGTTCCCTGGGAGATCACATGTCATGAGTACTGATGGCGAGCAGGAGGGGGCCCCTATCCAGGGGGAAAATGCATGCGTAGTACTGAGGAGTTAAGCAGCCATTCAAAGAGACACAGATCAGACCCGCCTTAACTTTTGGGGTTTATCTGTCTGGGTTTTTCCCACGCTTCTTCAGTTTGTTAGGATTCTGTTTTATGTAGCAGTAATAAACACTAGAGACCTACTCCTCGTCTCAGCGTGATTCCTGACTGTTAGGACATCATGATTTATTTAAAAACTTTTTCAAGTTCAGGCAACTTCTCATTAAAGAGGTAAGTTTCATTCTTTATTTTTGTTTAAGAATATTGTTAAGGCATATAGATAGGCCTACCCATGAAACGAATATAATAATTTTGTAACTTCTGGCCTATACTTGAGCCTGAATGTGCAGGGGTTCCCTGAGTCCTGAAAAATATTTCAAGAGTTCCTCCGGGGCCAAAAGGTTAGGAGGAACTCCAAGGTCAAAAGGTTGCTCTAGGTAAAGAGGTAGGAAGCAGATAACCAGTTGCAAGCATCAGAAGTCAAATGTGGGACACACCAAAGAAGCCTGGAGCTTAAGTTATTCACATCTCTCCCTTTAAGTTCTCAGAGGCAGAGCTTTAAAACAAATACCAACACCCCCCTTTGGATGCTTCAGCCTGGCAAACTATTAAATAAATTAAAAAGAAAAGCAGTGTTGGCAATAGCAGTTGATGTCCTTCTGTCTCCCTCTCCCCAGAAGTCAGGAATGCACCCTCACCCAAGGAAGAGTGGGCCAGTCCTTTTCTTTTGCAGTAACTAGCTGAGTTCCTTCCAATCTGGCATTTCTGCTTGAAGGAACAGCTCAGTTCTGCACCAGGGCAGGTAGCTGTTTCAAGACCAGGCTTCTTCGAAAGGGCTGGGGGAGCTTTGCAGACCTGAATAGAGAAATCCAGCATCAGTTTTGCCTTTTATTCTCTGTTCCATCAGCTTGTACTCTCCCTTCTCTTTCCTCCCCAAAGACCTCTTCTCATTCCCTGATAATGAGGCTTACCCTCAAGGAAGCTGGTGTTTTCCCTTCAACGCATAGGCCCAAACAAATATGCTCACTTAATCTCAGAACACACCGTAGTCATCAAAACTGCAGTTCAGGGATGTAAAGCTTAAGTCCTTTCTTAACCACCCTGCATGATTTTCTTTGGAATAATAATATGCAAAGCCTCCCATGTCATGAATGGCTAAGCAAGCTATCAAAATAAGAGAATTTCAGAGAATGGTTGATCTTGAAAGCATTCAGTTACACCCTTTATTTCTCTGGCAAAGCTGTTTAAGATCCAGATAGGGGGAAGAACTCAAGAGGCAGGTTATCCAAGAAAGAAAGGGTAAATGGAAACTTGATAGAACTGTATAAAAGAATCGGGTCAAAGCTACAAAGATATTGCCTGCATTTCAGCATTGTTTGTACAATATCAGGTGCTACTATTCCTGAACTGATCAGATCTGGCCAGGATTACTCCTATCTTTTTGTTACAAGATGTTTAGACTCCTGGCATTGCATACTATACCCGGATTGCAAGATACCCAGATCAGCTTGCTGATTGATTGATTGATTGATTGATTGATTGATTGATTTTAAAACTATTGACCCACTTCCCCCCAAAGTAGGAGTCCATTAATTAAAAATGCACAAACCATTTACATAAGCTGAAAAGGTAACATCTCTTTTCAGTCTAACTTGGCTCCTGGGGATTAAATGGATGTGTCCATGTAGTTTTCTTGGCAATAATGCTTCATCTTCAAATCTGCAAAGGATAGCGTTGCCATCCTGGGAAATGATGCAGCTGTTTATAAAAGTTGCTGGCAGCTGCTACATTCCTCCTCCCACACCCTCCAAAGCACCTTTCTGGAATTGAGTCCAAAATAGGCCTAGAAAGCAGAACACACCAGGGGTAATTGTGTCCTATGCAACTGCTAGCTTTAAATCCCTTCTTGGCATGCTGTCTTCAATAATCTCTCTGTGAAGGAGCAGGAAGGGTGTCGATAAGCAGCTGTTTAGAACCACTAAGCCATAGCACTTTATAAGAAAATGACTGTAGCAAGTTGACAAATAACATCTTTCCCCCCCATCAGCATTTGCCAGGAATTTCTCTCCCTTCTGATTTCCAGCCTCTCCCTTTACGACTTCCCCGTTCTCCTCTCTGCAGCATCTTATCAATAGACTATAAATCTGAATGCATTTGCAAGTCTAATCCCAAATTCACTCACTGCACTTCTCTTATATTGCTTCCCAAGTGCCCATTATTGTTTTAAATTTGTACTTACATACTGTATGCTTTGCAGCTTGCATTAGTCAGACATGGTGCCCTAAGTAGAAACATAGCATTTGATGGGGGAGAGGGAGACAGAGGAGCTTCATCCAGCAATGGCAACCCATATAAACCTAAAAAAAGGCTCAAGGAATGACATTATTCAGTCTCTACCGTGCCTACAATCACATGCCAATGGAACAGCACTGGCATTAATTGTTTCAGAGAAATCATTCCACAGCCTTGCGAAGCTCAAAAACTTTGTTTTCAAACACCTGTCTTGGCAAGCATAACATCCAGGCTTTTAAAACAGTGGGAAGTCTCACCAACACTTGTCGTTGCCTTGAAGCACCTCCTCTGTCAAAACCTGACAGCAGCTGATTATCTCTTGCTCCTCCCGGATGCCTCATTTTGTTTTATGGCACTGAAGTGCCCAATGTAGGATGATCAACCTGTCACAGGCAAAGGAACGCCAGCGGCAGGTTGGATGGAAGAAAGGAACTGCCATGCTTCTGCCTCCAAATGTACTTCCTGGGGCTTTCAATGGATTTGTAATGTGGCTTTGACATTTGTGATTACCTCCAGCAGTGGCTTTCAAATTATTTCATGTGCTCCATTGTTGGTATGTAACCTTTAGCAAGGCATTAAGAACACAAAGGAAGGTGTGTAAATTTCAAATAATAAAGGCTGATTGATTCTCCGATTTCCATTCCACGTGCACAACTTGAACACAAGAATGAAATGCTTCCAGATTACCCAGGAATTCCTAGAGCTCTCTTAGGTCTTGAAAAGAGGATGATAGGAAAAATACCTACAACATTTAGGGAAAGTGGGGGAACAATGAAGGCAAAATGGGCTATTGTTTGAAAGTGAAGCCAATTTAGTGGCCTGCTAGAACCACTGAAATGGAGCAAAGCTTATAACACAGCTGAGAAGCTGGCACAGACAAAGAAAAGTATCTTAGGTAGCTTCAATGAGCATATCAGAGAAACACAGGTTATCAATCTTACACACTCAGCCCTCCCAAGCATAAAGAATCACACGCTTAGACATAATGGGTTAAGAAGTAAAAAGAATCTTACTGACTTTATTCTTTGTTGTTCTGTTATATCCATCTTTGTCATGAGCACTGATGGTGAGCAGGAGGGGGCCCCTATCCAGGGGGGAAAACGCATGCGTAGTAGTGAGAAGTTGAGCAGCCATTCAAAGAGACACAGAACAGACCCGCCTTGACTTTTGGGGTTTATCTGTCTGGGTTTTCCCACGCTTCTTCAGTTTGTTAGGATTTTCTGTCTAATGTAGCAGTAATAAAACACTAGAGACCTACTCCTCGTCTCAGCGTGGTTCCTGACTGTTAGGACAATCTTGGTGGAAAAGATGAAGTTCCTTTGTTCTTCTTTTCTTTCTAAATACATAGTTTGCCCTAAACTCTCAGCCCTACAGCTGCCAAGAGCTGCGTGGAAGAGAGGGGCTGAATCCTTCATCAAGGCCCGAGCACATGGCCCTGATGAAGAGAGCAGCATCCATGCTGCCTGCTTGTTCAGTGGAAGAAGGGGAAAGAGAGAGAAAGAGGAAGTGGGGGTGGCAACAAACAGCTTCCTCAGAGTTGCATTGTGGGACAACTCAATTTATATGCTAATTCACATGCTAATGAGGCATGCTGGATTTGCCAGGACTTCCAACAGAAAGGCCATATCTGGAATCCTATAAAGCAGCCTCTCTCAGCCTTTTGACCCTGGAGGAACCCTTGAAATATTTTTCAGGCCTCGGGGAACCCCTGCACATTCAGGCTCAAATAGAGGCCAGAAGTTACAAAATGGTTATATTTGTTCCATGGGTAGGCCTGTCTATGTGCATGAACGGTGTTCTTACACTAAATGAAAGAATGAAACTTGCCTCTTTAATGTGAAGTTGCCCAAATTTGAAATAATTTTTTAAATAAAGCGTGATCTCCTAGGGATCCCCTAGTGACCTGTCTCGGAACTCGAGGGTGCCACGGAACCCTAGTCGAGAAACCCTGCTGTAAAGCATAGGTCAATTTCTGGCAAGGACTGAGAGATAAAATTGTAATAGACCCTGTAAGGGAGAGAGCTCGGCTAATGTCCTGCAAAAACAAGCAGAAGAACTTCTCCTAAGAATTGGGCTTCCATACCAAGCACAAGACATGGACTACACTGTTACTATATTATGCAGCTGATCTATGCAGTAACAAGTTAAGGAAAATTCCCTCAACCTTTCTGTAGATATATTTGAAAATGAGGCCTCCACGCCTGATGGATCTTAATGTGGGCAACTTAAGTTGTATTTGAATAAGTGCACGGAGATTTTTTCTTTCCTTTCCTTGATCTCAGGTACTGCCTCCTATCTTCAGAATTCCAGCATATTGGTTTGCTTCAGAATAGATCACAGGTTATGATGATATGCAAAAAATTAGAAATCACTTCCCTACAATAATGGCATTTCATGTTTTCATAATGTTTTCGAAGGGTATTCAAAATTCTTTTAGATTATTATTTCGTTTGCTATAACCTAAGTAAGAAGAATAATGCTGATATATTTATGAAGGTGAGAGCCAGTTTGGTGTAGTGGTTAAAGGCACCAGGCTAGAAGATGGGAAACGATTTCTCATCCTGCCTTAGTCATGAAAGCCAACTCGGTAACTTTGAACCAGTCACTTTCTCCAAGTCGTAAGAAGAAAGAAGGGGCAAAATATGTTGCGAAGAAATCTTCATGGACTAGTCAAGACTGATTCAAAAAAAAAAAGTAAAGATGAAGGGACTGAGAATTAAACTCATGGGTGAGTTTAATTACATTTAGTTCATAATAAATATGTTTAAGATTGTAGACTCAGCAGATCTGAGTTTATCAAATTTAAATGAGTGAGCTGTAGTCCAGTACTTTGTTTACCTAAAAGCAAAGCTTGTTTTATCCATTTAATGTTACAATCAACTTCTTGAGAGAAGCACAAACAGCTTTAAGGATGAGCTGTGATGGAGAAGACCTAGCCTCAAGTCTGTAGTCAGCCATTAACCTCATTAGGTAACTTCAAGCTAGTCACTCACCTATGTCACTAGGTGTTAAGAAGATAAAAGGGCAGAAGAATTATGGCTATAGGTAACTGCAAAAAATAGATGAATGCAGAGAAACAGGAGAGGTTACCATAAACCCTTAGTTGTTTCCCTAAATGTTATTTCTTTAAAGAATGTTAAATATAATTCTAACTACATTTTACAATGGCTTTTTAAAAGAAGTAGAAAATACATGGGGCTGTTGTAAAAATAAAATAGAGGTGACATCATCTAAGTAGCTTTCAGTTCTATGGAGGGAAGTTGGAAAATATATCAAATCAATCAATCTTTATCATAGACCAGCATAGAGAGAGTTAGAATTCCAGTTTTGATCTCTTGCCCTTGATCTCTCTTTGCCCTCTGCAATGCTCTAATGCATATTCTGCTATATTATATATGAAATAGACACGTCCATTTTGTTCTATTCTGGGGAAAAAAATCATGCAGTCATGGGTCCATTCCATTCTCTTGCTGCATCACTGGAAATCACTGTTGGCAAAAACTAGAGTTTCTGTGCACTTTCCCCTGAAATTCACATTTTATATACTGTTTTCTCCAAAGTATGAATTTGATAGGCTGCATTCCCATGCCCCAATTTACATATTTTACATGCTTTTTCCAGAGCTGACAACTGAGTCTCAAAGTTCAGAGAAGGGGAAAATGTGAAAAGTTCTATTCTGATTCTGTATATTTGTCAGAAAAATGTAAATTAGTTTAGTGTATATAAAAATGTTGAGTGCATGACATTTCTATCTTTAAAAACATGGAAAAAGAAAGACCTAAAACAGGGCCATCACCTTTTCTGCCCCAAAGGCCACATCAGACTTATGAGTGGCATGCTGGTTGAAGAACATCATAAGAAGACACTGGTGCAACCAAGAGAAAAAGAAAAAAGAAAATTGCATTCATTTAAGTTACATGTCAGTTAAAAGGAAAGACTGGGATTATTCTCAAATCGCATATCCAAGCATTTCTCATTTTTTATAAAATAAAAATTAAAAGTGACTAGCTGTTACTACTGCTCCTCCCAATTCTGTCCTCTGAATTAAGTCTTAGATAATATCTTTGAGCAAGGAATTCTGGGTTTTCTGGTGCCTACACATCTGGACTTCCCCCATTCTGGACCTTCCACATTCATTTTGCCTCCTATAACACACACTTTGCCTATATTACATGAAATATGATATTTTTCAAATCCGATCAAGTTTATTACAGCCCTAAGGCCAGATACAGTCAAAATATCTAGTAGTAACAATCTTAGATTTATATACCTAAAAAACATAAACACAATTAGGATGATACAATCTAAAATTAATTAAGAATAAAAATAGTAAAATAAGTCGAAATAAAATACTATTTTAAGAAAGTGAAGAGGAACTGAGGAGCCTTATGATGAAGGTGAAAGAAGAAAGTGCAAAAGCTGGCTTGCAGCTAAACCTCAAAAAAACCAAGATTATGGCAACCAGCTTGATTGATAACTGGCAAATAGAGGGAGAAAATGTAGAAGCAGTGAAAGACTTTGTATTCCTAGGTGCAAAGATTACTGCAGATGCTGACTGCAGTCAGGAAATCAGAAGACGCTTAATCCTTGGGAGAAGAGCAATGACAAATCTCGATAAAATAGTTAAGAGCAGAGACATCACACTGACAACAAAGGCCCGCATAGTTAAAGCAATGGTGTTCCCTGTAGTAACATATGGCTGCGAGAGCTGGACCATAAGGAAGGCTGAGCGAAGGAAGATCGATGCTTTTGAACTGTGGTGTTGGAGGAAAATTCTGAGAGTGCCTTGGACTGCAAGAAGATCAAACCAGTCCATCCTCCAGGAAATAAAGCCAGACTGCTCACTTGAGGGAATGATATTAAAGGCAAAACTGAAATACTTTGGCCACATAATGAGAAGACAGGACACCCTGGAGAAGATGCTGATGCTAGGGAGAGTGGAAGGCAAAAGGAAGAGGGGCCGACCAAGGGCAAGATGGATGGATGATATTCTAGAGGTGACGGACTCGTCCCTGGGGGAGCTGGGGATGTTGACGACCGACAGGAAGCTCTGGTGTGGGCTGGTCCATGAAGTCACGAAGAGTCGGAAGCGACTAAACGAATAAACAACAAAAAAGAAATTCTAAACCTAAGTAATGTGCAGCATATCATATGGATGGTAGCACAAAACTGGGCAACTTGGGAGGATATTTTCGAGTCCTGGTCCGAAAGAAGTAGCATTAAATAGAAATCACACTCCCTGTCTAGAATTTATTTATTTATTTATTTATTTATTTATTTATTTATTCTTAAATTTCTATCACTGCCCATCTCTCCCAAAAAGGGGACTCTGGGCAGTTTACAATAAAATCAGAATTAAAAACATATAAATTACAATATAAATAGACCAATAAATAAAGATAAAATAGATATAAAATCCAAATGGTGAAGATCTTATTTGTTGGGGAGAGATCTATAATACTAGCCACCCCAAGATGAACTGGTGCCACTCCCACCCCAAGTGAGGCGGCAGTACCAGGTTTTCAAGTTCTTCCGGAAGTCCAGAAGGGAGGAGGCCAACCTCACTTCTGGGGGAAGGATGTTCCAAAGGGCAGGAGCTGCTGCAGAGAAGGCCTTCTTCCTGGACCCCACCAGATGGAATTCTCTTACTGACGGGGTCCGCAGCATGCCCTCTCTGCCAGACCAGGGGGGGGGGCTGATGTGATGGGGAGGAGACAGTCCCTCAGGTAACCTGGTCCCATGCCATGTAGGGCTTTAAAGGTCATAAACAACACCTTGAATTGGACCCGGAAGCAGACTGGTACCCAGTGCAGCTCCCATAGCAGTGGTGTCACATGTGCCGAACTTGGGGCACCAATAACTGCCCATGTGGCCACTTTCTGGACCAGCTGAAGCTTCCAGATACTCTTCAAGGGTGGCCCCATGTAGTCTATGTGGGAGATGACCAGGGCATGAGTGACTGTTCAGAGGGCTTCTCAATCCAGGAAAGGGCATAACTGGTGCACAACATGAATATTAATTTCTTTAATATTGGATATATAAGGGTCTGTCTAGAGTCTTATAACATATGGCTTAGGGTTTCTACTGAGCTGTCACTACATGGACATAACCAAAGGTACGTAGGAGTATGCTTAAAACATCCAAAACAGGTCTGCTGAGGGCAGTGCGTCCAGCCTGGCTAAGGTGAAAGCCTTACAAAATATGAAATCTGGTACCTACAAGATATCAACCCCTGTCATCCAAAGGAAAGAAATGGAGGGCAAGATAAGTCGTAAAGATATCTCCATATTATTGCCATTATCTTGACAAAAGAGCAGGGGAGGCATCGCCTGCCTGTCACAATTAGGGTGATAAATGTCTTGTTCTTTGAAGCTTGTTTGAAAGTCAATTATGCAGATTATTTTGAGAATACAGACAGATGGTCTTTCCCCCCTTATGAGACAATCAACTTGAACTTTGATATGTGCATAAAGATGCCATAATTTGTCAGGCTCCAGTGGGGCTACTTTATCTCACGTCGCCAAAGGACTCTATAGATTGCTATATTTAGGACTTTTCTTCCCACTGTCACCGCCAGCACATTCATTTGTATTGTTATTATTCAGAATATTTTCCCCCTTAATTGGAAGCTTTGCAACACTGGCTCCATAAGCCAGATATTGATCTTATACTCTTGTGCTTCAGGTTCTGATAAACACTGAAGGCTGTTAAGGAGCAGCTTTCTGTCAGCACCCGGCTAATTTTTAAAATTATTATTATTCACTCAATGCAGTAGCAAATCTTTCTTTTTACTGCTCAGCCCCTGGAAAGCGAGGTGGGGAAGAGAAATGGATTGATCCAAGAAGCTGAATAATTCAAAAGTCAGGCCTTTCCTGGAAAGCTGAAAGAAAGAATGACCTTCACACTAGTCCCACCCCTGCCAAAGAAACAGCAATTCTGACATTTTAATGATAGTTTTAATGCATCAAGGATTTGCGGAGTTTATGGCGGGGGGGGCTTATCCATTCAAAGCAAAGTCAGCAGGACTATGCGGTAGAACTCATCTGCAAATGGAAAGAGGGCTTTGCTACTCAGGGCAGGGGAGAAGCAGTTTTCAAAAACTAGCTGATACACTGGGGAGTTCGAAAGAAGGGCATGGACGTTCTCACCAAATGGAAAAGCGTCACCTTCACAAAGTGACTGGCGGAGGAGGCGGAATTAATGACAACTCTGCCACGCGACTAGGGTTACTGTCACTGAGCTGCAACGACCAGATACAGAAATGCCTAACTTTTTGTTGCTGGCTGATTGTCTGGATTTTTGCAGCCCTGCTATGCTAGCTGCAGGGTTTCAGAAGACCAACGGATGAGATGACTCCTGAAGTGTAACTACCCAGCATTTTTAATTTTTAAGATGTATGGAAGTGCAGTTACCATATCTGGGCTGCAGAAAAGCAAAACGGCCATTAGGGCAGCAAAAAATTGCAGAAAACTCCCTTCGCTGCCATCTAGTAGGCATCAGAATTTTGCAGCCCCGATTTGATAGCTCAGCCCTTAGCACACTGGCAGAACGCATTCTTCATGCAAAAAAAGATCCAAGCTCAGTCCTTGGATTCACCAAACGGTGCTCAGTGCTGAACTTCATTAGAAACGCTGTGTAGTGCAGTACAGGTAGTCCTTGCTTAACGACCACAGTTGGGACTGGAATCTGAGTCGCTAAGTGATGCAGTCATTAAAGGAATCCAGACCCGATTTTATGACCATTTTTGCGGCTGTCATTAAGTGAGTCACATGGTCATTAACTGAACCATGTGGTCATTAAGTGAATCTCATGGTTCCCTATTGATTTTATCAGAATCTGGCTGGGAAGGTTGAAAATGGCGATCGTGTGACCATGGGACACTGCGGCCATTGTAAATGTGCAATAGTTGCCAAGCGCCCGAATCGTGATCAAGCATCCGCGGGGACACTGAAACAGTCGTAAGTGCAAGGAACAGTCTGTAAGTCGGTTTTTTCAGTGCTGTTGTAACTCTGGACAGTTGCTAAATGAACTGTCATTAAGGAAGAACAACCTCTGTTTAAGATATTGGACTGGGACTAGGGAAGTCTAGAATCAGATCTTCATTCCACTTTGGAGCTTAAGACAGAAGCATGCCTCCATCCATAGATAATGCCTTCATCTCTCAGCGAAAATGAAATGCAATAAATAAAACAAATAATGAAGATATACCTCAAGAACTAATTAGTGCTGTGGTTATATACGGGGAACAAACAGGTACTCATCAGAAATGTCCTGATTTTAGCATTTTGATGCAATACACTGAAAATTGAGTAGGGCCAAGAGAAAGAAGTGGAAACAATTAAGACAAAAACTAAATTTGATTTAATTTACACTTGGATATAAAGCCAGGCCAGTTCCTTAAGTTAACATTATTGCTCTCCATGAATTTAATAATGTTCTCCTGTCATAGTATTTATAAAAGATAGCAAAGTCTTCTTTAATTAAAACTTAATATTGCTCAGGTTATGCGCAATGTGCATGAAAATCAAGCTTCATGGTATCCTGCCACAGATCTATAGTGGCAAAAGAGGCTATGAAAAGTTGGAATTGGGCATTTTCATAGTAAATGACATCAGCTATTAAAAAACTGCGGAACTCAAACTGTAAGGAGATATTTCTAAACATTTGGCCTCCTTTAATATCCTTTAATCTTCAGCAAAGGATCGTTACCTTGTTGTGGTGCTGGAGCTTGAGCACCTCAATGATGCCATGAGCTAAACCATGAAGGGCCACCCAAGACGGGAAGGTCATGACAGAGAGGTCAGACTAAATGCGATCCCTGGGGAAGGTAATGGCAACCCACCCCAGTATTCTTGCCGTGAAAACTCAATGGATCAGTACAAGCAGAGATATGTGGGTATACCATCGGAAGATGAGACCCCCAGGTCAGAAGATGGTCAAAATACTACTGGGGAGGAACAGAGGATGAGTTCAACTAACCCCAGACGTGATGACGCAGCTAGCTCAAAGCCGAAAGGACGGCTAGCAGCCGACGGTGCTGGTGGTGAACGGCGAATCCGATGTTCTAAGAATCAACACACCATTGGAACCTGGAATGTAAGATCTATGAGCCAGGGCAAATTGGATGTGGTTATGGGTGAGATGTCAAGATTAAAGATAGACATTCTGGGCATCAGTGAACTGAAATGGACTGGAATGGGCCACTTCACATCAAATGACCACCAGATCTACTACTGTGGACAAGAGGACCACAGAAGAAATGGAGTAGCCTTCATAATTCATAGTCAAGTGGCTAAAGCAGAGCTTGGATACAATCCAAAAAACAATAGAATGATCTCAATTCGAATTCAGGGCAAGCCATCTAACATCACAGTGATCCAAATATATGCCCCAACCACAGATGCTGAAGAAGCTGAAGTAGAGCGGTTCTATGAGGATCTGCAGCACCTACTGGACAACACACCTAAAAGAGATGTTATTTTCATCACAGGAGACTGGAATGCTAAGGTGGGCAGTCAATTGACACCTGGAATTACAGGTAAGCATGGCCTGGGAGAACAAAACAAAGCAGGATATAGGCTGATAGAATTTTGCCAAGACAACTCACTCTGCATAACAAACACTCTCTTCCAACAACCTAAGAGACGGCTTTATACATGGACTTCCCCAGATGGACAACACCGAAATCACCAGATTGACTACATCCTTTGCAGCCAAAGGTGGCCAACATCTATACAGTCGGTAAAAACAAGACCTGGAGCTGACTGTAGTTCTGATCACAAACTTCTTATTGCACAATTTAGGATCAGACTAAAGAGATTAGGGAAGACCCACAGATCAGCTAGAT
Source organism: Candoia aspera (assembly GCF_035149785.1). Lineage (NCBI taxonomy): Eukaryota > Metazoa > Chordata > Lepidosauria > Squamata > Candoiidae > Candoia > Candoia aspera. The sequence goes on from NC_086164.1 coordinate 15,868,964, forward strand.
ATGAGCTCACTAATATTCCTAAGGAATATGCAGTGGAGGTGAAGAATCGATTTAAGGGACTGGACTTAGTAGATAGGGTTCCGGAAGAACTATGGACAGAAGTTCGCAACATTGTTCAGGAGGCAGCAACAAAATACATCCCAAAGAAAGAGAAAACCAAGAAGGCAAAATGGCCATCTGCTGAGACTCTAGAAGTAGCCCAAGAAAGAAGGAAAGCAAAAGGCAACAGTGATAGGGGAAGATATGCCCAATTAAATGCAAAATTCCAGAGGTTAGCCAGAAGAGATAAGGAATTATTTTTAAACAAGCAATGCGTGGAAGTGGAAGAAGACAATAGAACAGGAAGGACAAGAGACCTCCTCCAGAAAATTAGTAACATCGGAGGTAAATTCCAGACAAAAATGGGCATGATCAAAAACAAAGATGGCAAGGACCTAACAGAAGAAGAAGAGATCAAGAAAAAGTGGCAAGAATATACAGAAGACCTGTATAGAAGGATAACAATATTGGGGATAGCTTTGACGGTATGGTCAGTGAGCTAGAACCAGACATCCTGAAGAGTGAGGTTGAGTGGGCCTTAAGAAGCATTGCTAATAACAAGGCAGCAGGAGACGATGGCATCCCAGCTGAACTGTTCAAAATCTTGCAAGATGATGCTGTCAAGGTAATGCATGCTATATGCCAGCAAATTTGGAACACACAAGAATGGCCATCAGACTGGAAAAAATCAACTTATATCCCCATACCAAAAAAGGGAAACACTAAAGAATGTTCAAACTATCGAACAGTGGCACTCATTTCACATGCCAGTAAGGTAATGCTCAAGATCCTGCAAGGTAGACTTCAGCAATTCATGGAGCGAGAATTGCCAGATGTACAAGCTGGGTTTAGAAAGGTGGAGGAACTAGGGACCAAATTGCCAATATCCGCTGGATAATGGAAAAAGCCAGGGAGTTTCAGAAAAACATCTATTTCTGTTTTATTGACTATTCTAAAGCCTTTGACTGTGTGGACCATAACAAATTGTCGCAAGTTCTTAGTGGTATGGGGATACCAAGTCATCTTGTATGCCTCCTGAAGAACCTGTATAAAGACCAAGTAGCAACAGTAAGAACAGACCATGGAACAACGGACTGGTTTAAGATTGGGAAAGGAGTACGGCAGGGCTGTATACTCTCACCCTACCTATTCAACTTGTACGCAGAACACATCATGCGACATGCTGGGCTTGAGGAATCCAAGGCTGGAGTTAAAATCACTGGAAGAAACATTAACAATCTCAGATATGCAGATGATACCACTTTGATGGCTGAAAGCAAAGAGGAACTGAGGAGCCTTATGATGAAGGTGAAAGAAGAAAGTGCAAAAGCTGGCTTGCAGCTAAACCTCCAAAAAACCAAGATTATGGCAACCAGCTTGATTGATAACTGGCAAATAGAGGGAGAAAATGTAGAAGCAGTGAAAGACTTTGTATTTCTAGGTGCGAAGATTACTGCAGATGCTGACTGCAGTCAGGAAATCAGAAGACGCTTAATCCTTGGGAGAAGAGCAATGACAAATCTCGATAAAATAGTTAAGAGCAGAGACATCACGCTTACAACAAAGATCCACATAGTTAAAGCAATGGTGTTCCCCGTAGTAACATATGGCCGCAAGAGCTGGACCATAAGGAAGGCTGAGAGAAGGAAGATCGATGCTTTGGAACTGTGGTGTTGGAGGAAAATTCTGAGAGTGCCTTGGACTGCAAGAAGATCAAACCAGTCCATCCTCCAGGAAATAAAGCCAGACTGATCACTTGAGGGGATGATATTAAAGGCAGAACTGAAATACTTTGGCCACATAATGAGAAGACAGGACACCCTGGAGAAGATGCTGATGCTAAGGAGAGTGGAGGGCAAAAGGAAGAGGGGCTGACCAAGGGCAAGGTGGATGGATGATATTCTAGAGGTGATGGACTCGTCCCTGGGGGAGCTGGGGGTGTTGACGACAAACAGGAAGCTCTGGCATGGGCTGGTCCATGAAGTCACGAAGAGTCGGTAGCAACTAAACAAATAAACAACAACAAATATCCTTTAATACTCTTTTTATCTCCGTTGTTCATTAGGTGGCCCTTAAGCATCCCAGCTTTTATTAGAAAAAAAAATGTTGATGGGCAGTTCCATCTCTTTAAATATATGTATAATTTGGTAAAGCTGTGGGGATGCTCCTCAGGACTTGTGGGGGGCATGGGCATGGATACTGTTATGAGTATGGATGGTGAGCAGGAGGGGGGCCTTATCCAGGGGGAAAATGCATTCATAGTTTAGAGGCTTTGAACTGTCCTTCAAAGAAACTCAGAACAGACCCAACTTGAGTGTGGGGGTTTATCTGTCTGGGTTTCCCACGCTCCTTCAGTTTGGTACGATTTTCTGTCTACTATAGCAGTTAATAAACACTAGAGACAATCCCCCCATTTTAGCATGGTCTTTTGCTTAACTCAGGACAGATACACACCCAAGAGGAAACTTCTGCCTTTAAGTAAAAGGTGTCCCAATCTCAGGGCTGGGATTATCAACATTCTCTAGACCAGTCAGTCCAGCCAACTTCTGTACATTAAAGGAGGATCCTGCCATCTTGCTCTTTGCCTTGGGCACCAGTCAGTATTTTCTGCCAAGTTCGCAGCAGTGATTCAGATGATTCTGATGAAACCTTACAGCTTGACAATGATCCTTTGGGGAAGGGGGGACGTTGCTGCTACGTTCATACTTCCTTTGATTCCCTTGGCTTCTCATACAAAAGTGATCTTTCAGCCCAGACAGCTTTCCCAAGTATCTACAGCACATGTTTCAAAGCTGCGGTTCACCTAATGAAAAGTTTACATAAAAGTCAAGGGTGGTGCTGTTTTTTCTTTCTTTTCTTTTTTTCTTTTTTCTCTTTTCTTCTTCTTTTTTCCTTTTTTTTTTTTTTGATGAATGTCACACTTGAAAGCAATTAAGGAGGTTGAAAAGGAAGACACAATTTCCCATTGTCTAATTGTCTCACAGCACCTTCAAGGTAATAAATTTGTCACATTGAATTATTAATGAGAAACGAATATTTGACTTGCAACGTGGAATAGAAAAGAGTTCATTATCTGCTGGCATTGTTCCTTCCAAATAATCAGGGTGACACAGGGGGAGTAAAAAGAAAAGGCGTAATTGTCTGCCCGTTTCATACACCTTCCCATTTAAGACTCTGGCAAGATGTCTGCTAGGAGCAGAGGAGGCAAAAATAACATAAAAGCCACCTCAAATTAAACGTCCTGCTTGACTCTATTTACCCTTTTGGCTGCTCCTTTTTAAAGAGTGCTTTTTCCAAGGACCCAAGGTAAAGAGACAAACCAACATATCATCCCATCCAACTCCCTGTTTGGAGTTCTCTTTTAAAGCACTTTTAACGTGAGACAGAGTGCTAAAATTGATTGAATTATGGGCTATGTTGCTCTTCACCTTTGCCAGGCTTCATCCGGACCATGACTCAGACTTAAAGGCTAGATTCAAGGGTGCAGCTCTTTAGCATGCCGTTTTTATTGCAGGCACTAGAAATGCCATAAAAGAGCAGCAAACCAGCAAAGGTGGACTATAAACTGCAAGACAGACTTAGAACAGCTACCTTACATCTCTTTTCCCTCCCTGTGTACTCCAATAGACTTAGATTCTGTGGGTTTTCAATGGGAGGTGCGGTCGTCTTCTCTGTAAGGGACTTCTCTGGTCTCAGGGTGTTTGCATTTCATGATAGCCTTTCAAGTTTGCAATTGTCGGTGTTCATATCTAAATCATCTCGCCCCGCAGGGGGAAAATTGAAGGTATCTTTCTTCCCAAGTGCTTTGGCTGCAAACTCTTGGCTGCTCTGCTGCAAGCAGAGGTATCCGCAGGGGCGTGTCATAAAAGTCAAGAAGATGGCTGTGATGGCACAATCAAAAACCTACTCTCTTCTACATCTGTGTTGTGTTCTTGCACTTATTTAATTACCAGGCGGTCCAGCTACGGGAGAGTATATGCTGTGTATCTGTGTGAATGTCCTGACTTTCATTACACAATCTTTTCTCCAATGGTCTGCAAACTTCTTGGTTTCTGCCATCGCAATTAATATTAAGGAAAGATGTCATGAGGGAGCCCCCACGTCCCATTGGGATTTTTCAGATTGAGAAGTGTGGCCAATGAGAGGGACTTCATCTTTAAGGAAAGACAGGTAGCAGAAAATAACAACAGCCCCTGCCAATCATCTGACATACCGAAAACACCTCCTAGGAAAATTCAAACCAACTACTCAGAGAACACCCCCTGAGAACAAAGTAGAAAAGCAGAAACCTTTTTTTTTCAGGGGAATAAAATGTTTGAGAAATTGCAATGCAGATTTCAACCCTGCGGGAGTTTTGAATGCATTCTGGACAGTTATTGAAAAGTCCAAGTCCAGGACTTCAGCAAAGGATCGTTACCTTGTCGTGGTGCTGGAGCTTGAGCACCTCAATGATGCCATGAGCTAAACCGTGAAGGGCCACCCAAGACGGGAAGGTCATGACAGAGAGGTCAGACTAAATGCGATCCCTGGGGAAGGTAATGGCAACCCACCCCAGTATTCTTGCCGTGAAAACTCAATGGATCAGTACAACCAGAGGTATGTGGGTATACCATCGGAAGATGAGACCCCCAGGTCGGAAGATGGTCAAAATGCTACTGGGGAGGAACAGAGGATGAGTTCAACTAGTCCCAGACGTGATGACGCAGCTAGCTCAAAGCCGAAAGGACGGCTAGCAGCCGACGGTGCTGGTGGTGAACGGCAAATCTGATGTTCTAAGGATCAACACACCATTGGAACCTGGAATGTAAGATCTATGACCCAGGGCAAATTGGATGTGGTTCTTGGTGAGATGTGAAGATTAAAGATAGACATTCTGGGCATCAGTGAACTGAAATGGACTGGAATGGGCCACTTCACATCAAATGACCACCAGATCTACTACTGTGGACAAGAAGACCACAGAAGAAATGGAGCAGCCTTCATAATTAATAGTCAAGTGGCTAAAGCAGTGCTTGGATACAATCCAAAAAACAATAGAATGATCTCAATTCAAATTCAGGGCAAGCCATCTAACATCACAGTGATCCAAATATATGCCCCAACCACAGATGCTGAAGAAGCTGAGGTAGAGCAGTTCTATGAGGATCTGCAGCACCTACTGGACAACACATCTAAAAGAGATGTTATTTTCATCACGGGAGACTGGGATGCTAAGGTGGGCAGTCAAATGACACCTCGAATTACAGGTAAGCATGGCCTGGGAGAACAAAACGAAGCAGGACATAGGCTGACAGAATTTTGCCAAGACAACTCACTCTGCATAACACTCTCTTCCAACAACCTAAGAGACAGCTTTATACATGGACTTCACCAGATGGACAACACCAAAATCAGATTGACTACATCCTTTGCAGCCAAAGGTGGCGGACATCTATACAGTCGGTAAAAACAAGACCTGGAGCTGACTGTAGTTCAGATCACGAACTTTTTCTTGCACAATTTAGGATCAGACTAAAGAGATTAGGGAAGACCCACAGATCAGCTAGATATGAGCTCACTAATATTCCTAAGGAATATGCAGTGGAGGTGAAGAATCGATTTAAGGGAATGGACTTAGTAGATAGGGTCCCAGAAGAACTATGGACAGAAGTTCACAACATTGTTCAGGAGGCGGCAACAAAATACATCCCAAAGAAAGAGAAAACCAAGAAGGCAAAATGGCTGTCTGCTGAGACTCTAGAAGTAGCCCAAGAAAGAAGGAAAGCAAAAGGCAACAGTGATAGGGGGAGATATGCCCAATTAAATGCAAAATTCCAGAGGTTAGCCAGAAGAGATAAGGAATTATTTTTAAACAAGCAATGCACAGAAGTGGAAGAAGACAATAGAATAGGAAGGACAAGAGACCTCTTCCAGAAAATTAGAAACATCGGAGGTAAATTCCAAGCCAAACTGGGTATGATCAAAACCAAAGATGGCAAGGACCTAACAGAAGAAGAAGAGATCAAGAAAAGGTGGCAAGAATATACAGAAGACCTGTATAGAAGGATAACAATATTGGGGATAGCTTTGACGGTGTGGTCAGTGAGCTAGAACCAGACATCCTGAAGAGTGAGGTTGAATGGGCCTTAAGAAGCATTGCTAATAACAAGGCAGCAGGAGACGACAGCATCCCAGCTGAACTGTTCAAAATCTTGCAAGATGATGCTGTCAAGGTAATGCATGCTATATGCCAGCAAATTTGGAACACACAAAAATGGCCATCAGACTGGAAAAAATCAACTTATATCCCCATACCAAAAAAGGGAAACACTAAAGAATGTTCAAACTATCGAACAGTGGCACTCATTTCACATGCCAGTAAGGTAATGCTCAAGATCCTGCAAGGTAGACTTCAGCAACTCATGGAGCGAGAATTGCCAGATGTACAAGCTGGGTTTAGAAAAGGCAGAGGAACTAGGGACCAAATTGCCAATATCTGCAGGATAATGGAAAAAGCCAGGGAGTTTCAGAAAAACATCTATTTCTGTTTTATTGACTATTCTAAAGCCTTTGACTGTGTGGACCATAACAAATTGTGGCAAGTTCTTAGTGGTATGGGGATACCAAGTCATCTTGTCTGCCTCCTGAAGAATCTGTATAACGACCAAGTAGCAACAGTAAGAACAGACCACGGAACAACGGACTGGTTTGAGATTGGGAAAGGAGTACAGCAGGGCTGTATCCTCTCACCCTACCTATTCAACTTGTATGCAGAACACATCATGCGACATGCTGGGCTTGAGGAATCCAAGGCTGGAGTTAAAATTGCTGGAAGAAACATTAACAATCTCAGATATGCAGATGATACCACTTTGATGACTGAAAGCAAAGAGGAACTGAGGAACCTTATGATGAAGGTGAAAGAAGAAAGTGCAAAAGCTGGCTTGCAGCTAAACCTCCAAAAAACCAAGATTATGGCAACCAGCTTGATTGATAACTGGCAAATAGAGGGAGAAAATGTAGAAGCAGTGAAAGACTTTGTATTTCTAGGTGCAAAGATTACTGCAGATGCTGACTGCAGTCAGGAAATCAGAAGACGCTTAATCCTTGGGAGAAGAGCAATGACAAATCTCGGTAAAATAGTTAAGAGCAGAGACATCACACTGACAATAAAGGTCCACATAGTTAAAGCAATGGTGTTCCCCGTAGTAACATATGGCCGCAAGAGCTGGACCATAAGGAAGGCTGAGAGAAGGAAGATAGATGCTTTTGAACTGTGGTGTTGGAGGAAAATTCTGAGAGTGCCTTGGACTGCAAGAAGATCAAACCAGTCCATCCTCCAGGAAATAAAGCCAGACTGATCACTTGAGGGGATGATATTAAAGGCAGAACTGAAATACTTTGGCCACATAATGAGATGACAGGACACCCTGGAGAAGATGCTGATGCCAGGGAGAGAGGAAGGCAGAAGGAAGAGGGGCCGACCAAGGGCAAGGTGGATGGATGATATTCTAGAGGTAATGAACTCGTCCTGGGGGGAGCTGGGGGTGTTGACGACCGACAGGAAGCTCTGGCATGGGCTGGTCCATGAAGTCATGAAGAGTCGGAAGCGACTAAATGAATAAACAACAACCAAGTCCAGGAAGGATTTATATGCTTTCCCAATCTATTCTTTCATTCCTGCAAATTGCTCTTTCCTGACACCGTTCTGCAGAGAATAAATGGCCTATGCCAAGACTTAAGTCAAGTGGTGGTGGTGGTAAAGTTAGATCTACCCTAAGCAACAGTGTAAAAAAAAAACAATAAAACTAGAACTATAAAAGCTAAAAAGGAGATCCATAAAGTAGAGGTTTATATTGCTTTTACAGGCATTCTTCCTTATCAGCTTCCCCACAAAATATCATTCCCATATATCTGAGACAAGACAGGTACATCATTAAATTTATTCCAATCCTACAGACATTGAACTGAACATATTTCAACTGAAGTTATTCATTTTATTATCTCGAATTTTTATATGTATCTTCCTGTGTAATTAAATAGATGTGAGCAGATAAAGAAGGAGCTAGTCAACTGATGCAGGGGAGAATTAGCTATGAAGATCCCATCTTAGGCATTTCTGGATTCAGCTCCTAATGATGTGTAACCTCTGTAGGGAGTCAATGGATTTGCTTGGTGCTCAGCTTACTTACCCAGAGGTCAGTGTCAAAGTGAGGTATCTTGGACACAGATCTAAGATGCCTGGTTGGTTGTCTAAATGTACCTTATCTATAGAAATTTCAATAACAATCTCCTTGTGCTGACAGAGATTACATATACAAAACACTGTATAGGAAGGAGATGGGGACTGCATTTAAAGATCTGCAATCTCTCTTTTCCTTTTTTTTTTTCCTTCCCCCTGTGCAAGTAGCACATTGAATATGTGGCAGAACAAGGCAGGACTAGTTGATGCTAAGAATGGGGAGAAAATCATATCTTTTAGATTGGACTACAAAGGCACTTAATTCTGCATGGACACACTGAAGCACAAACTGAAATGTTCCCATTTGAAGTTCACATTTTTCCTAATTCTGCAATGCAGGTTGAAAAGGTTTAAAACAATGTTGTGTAACCTTGTCTGTGGAATGGTAGAGGCTATCAGAGATGGTGGCCTTCTTCTGCTGAGAATGCAGTTTTGGGAGGGATTGTCTTGCTCTGCCAACCCAGCCAAGCCCAGCAGGGTTGGGTCACAGGTCCTTTTTGGATGCAGAAGCAAGGACCACACCAATATGAATACCTAGGTCTTCTATCAAGCGGGAGGGACTTCCAGCTTGGGACTTCTTTTGTTCAAAATTTTCAATTCCTGGATAACAAGAGAGGCCAGATTTGTGGTTGCAATTTATCAGGAAGTTATCAGTTAGTTCTAGAGTTAAGTGAGGTTAGCAAAGTGAGGATCTCATTTATTCATAACAGGAGATAAGTGTTAGGCATTTAAATACTGATGGCTTTTTCCACAAGCTGTGCATTTTTTTATCCAGTGAAACCAGTAGAGGTGTGTACATCACACTTCATCCAATTCAAGGTGATGATTCAAATCAAATCACTGGAATGAGGCCATTCCAAACATTGTTCCAATTCAAAATGTGGAAAAGATTCAATTCAGACTGTTTAGATTGACCAAGCTGGGCAACTGGATTCAAGAAAAGTAGTTTTTGCCCAGTTGCAAATGCCATCCAATCAATTATTGATTGGGAAAGTTGATCAAAACTTTTGAATCAAATCTCCAAAACAAAGCTCTGTCATTATTGGAATAGGGATCTATAGATTATATTATAATTGTTTTAATTTACAGTTGTCTATATATAATTGTGACCGACAGGAAGCTCTGGCGTGGGCTGGTCCATGAAGTCACGAAGAATCGGAAGCGACTAAACAAATAAACAACAACATATATAATTGTACTCATATGACTTATTTCAATTTTATTTGTTATTTTTATTAATTTTGCTGGTCATTTTATTAATGTTGCTGGTCATTGACCAAATAAATATTATTGCTTACTTACTCCATGAGCTTAGGCTTCAAGAAAAAAAGGTGAAAAATCAGTGCAAATGGCATCCATCACTATAATGGTATGTGGGAAAGACCTTGGGAGATGGGGGGAAGAGATGCTGCCGAGGGAATGATCAGATAAGAGGGGGCATAGCCCACAACTGCATAATGGACAAAGAAACTCAGAAGGGACCCTCCCTAACTTTTCAGACTGTAAAAGAGGTGGTGGGAGATTGTACCTTCAGACTTGCAAGACTGATGTCAGCCTTCCCAGGAAGACCAGACAGGAAAGACGACCAGATGAGCTAAGTCTACTTTATTGTAAGGCTACATTAACAAATCTTGCAAGTTGGAAGGTACAAATCTCCCTCCTTCAAACCTCATCAGAATCATAACTGACCCTATCAATAATGATTGATACACTTTTATTTGAAGTTTCATTGCAAATCCAACAGACCTGATTATTTATCAGCTTTTTACATCAGCTGATTGGGGTATTAATGTATTTCCACTGGCTCAGAATGCAGAAAATGCAGGAAATTGTTATTTTATCTGCCCCTTTTTTATTCTTACTCAAATCATGTTAGTCACAGCAGCCAAACTCACCCGTAGGTTCTTAGCTCCTCAACTGGGCCAGATTGGCCTCCCTTTCATATTAATTTCAATGTCATTGATGAAGTTGATATCTCACTTTTCCTCCAAGGACCTCGAGATGATGTACTTCATTCGCTCCTGTTTAATCCATACAGCAACCCTTTGAGGTGAGCTTCATGGAAAGCCAGGGCCTGACTTGCCCAGCTGAGCTCCATGGATAAGCAAGAATTAACGGAACTTTCTTCAAACTTGATTTAATATTCTCAGCGCTCCATACAACGGCACATTAGCCGGCACATTGAATGCTGATTTAGTCAGTTGTCTTTCCCCTTTGACTCACTTTGCATGTCTGATCTAAGAAGAACCTTTCCATCAGGGTAGAAAAATTGGTTGTCTTCTGTATCCTTATGCACAGTATGGATGAATAAAATTTCTAAAAACAAGCCTTTTTGCATGTTGTTTTCCACCTTTCCCAAGCTGTTTCTCATTGTTGTTTTCTCGTATTCTGATGCAGTCTGGTTCAAGGGTGTTATTTCATTCTTTTAGAAGTGGTTTGCCAAGGTCTGCCCCTCTGGCAGGAAGAGTTTTGCTCTTCATGTCTCACATATATAGACAGTAAGTGCATTTAATTAGAAGGAGGAAGAATCACAATAGAATAGCACATAAACTCCAAAACACATCTTAGAGATGAGCATCAGCATAGCCCATTTCAGGAATGGTGCAATTTATATTCTGGAGAACCATTGCTTTTGCCTTTGAAAAAGATAGAACCCCCAATGGTTGAGGGATGTGAGATTGTGTTCTGCATTTACTCCTCTGTTGAATGCTGCCTCTTTTGTATATATTTGTACCTGTCAACATCACTAAGTTGTTGTTTTTTTCTTGTTTTGCTCTGCTCAATAAATCCTTTCTGCTTCTGTCTCATTTGCGTGTTCATGACCTTGTCCTTCAAATCCACAAAACGTCTGCCCACATTTGGCTGTGGCAAAATAATTAGTCACTATTGTCCATAGCAGTGTTTCTCAACCATGGCAACTTTAAGATGTGTGAACTTCAACTCCCAGAATTCCCCAGTCAGCCTTGCTGGCCGGGAATTCTGGGAGTTGAGGTCCACACATCTTAAAGTTGCCAAGGTTGAGAAACACTGGTCTATAGTCTAATTTTATTCTGGTAGGCTTTGGCAGCACATAGCAAGATGCATCACCATCCACAGAAGCTTCCTGCTTTTGTCAACATAATGAAACCTGCATCATGGTGTTGCATCATAAGTTTCACTGCTTTTGGGTTGACAGAGGACATCACAACACATGTACCAAAGAGTAGGGCTTGAGTTGTGACAACACAAGACTGCTTTTGTCATTCTGTCCCTTTGACCCCTTTCCCCTATCAAGTAAGCAAGATGACCTGTTTTGCTTGGTTGGCTTGAAGTTCAAATCCTACCTCCTTGATCTTAAAGAATTGTATTGGATCTTCCTATGTTTCCCAGGAAGAATTGGCAGGTTTCTAGATTCTGAGCCTTCCAAACAGAAATGTCAAGTTAGGATTTGGAGCTAGAATAGAGTTATACCTCCCACTAGATCTGGGGTGGTGAGGAGCAGCCAAGGAAGAAAACAGAGAAACAAATATCATACTTCCATCCCTTCTTCTTTTGCTCCTGAAGTTGGAACACTCCATATTTGGGGGTACTGATAGTTACCCCGAAGCTGTCCATTGTAAATCTTTTTCGTGGGATTTATAATACAATTATCTCATTTTAAATTGTCTTTTATGAATATTGGTAAAAGTTACATACACATGTTATAATGTGACCATAATCTGGCTATAACCTTCAACACACATACAAATACTTTGGCACTGTTCTTAACCATGTGTGCTATACATGCTTTTTGTTCCCTTTGGTACTTGAATCAGATATTTTGTACTCTACAGTCTGCCATAAAAGGCTTGTATAATTCAAAATGTGTGGAATTTCTCTTCAGTGTTTCATCAAGGTTATTTTCTGAATGACTTCAACAATTGTACAATAATTTGTTCTTGCCTCTTTCATTCACTTGGGCCTTCTGCTCACTGTATTGGCAAAGAAAATTCTCCTTAATCTTCTCACCGTTTCTTGCTCTGTCAGCCAAAGCAAATCTTCTGGGTATAACCAGGTCTAGTCTGAAAGTGCCAAAATAAGTTTTTCAATGTTAACCAGAGATCAATATCCTATCATTCAAAAATGATTGTCAAATGGGTTCATTGAATTCCCAAATGGCTCTTTTGAATTTGAGACTCTCTTTATCCATCCACCATAAAGTATCTGTAAAGCATTAATGTCATGAGCCAAATAACATCCCTGCAGGATAAGACCAAAGTCCTTTTAGATGAGAGAAAAATTCATTCTACCAAGCCTTTGGGAACTGACTGGGACTATGAAGATTAATCTGCTTATTTCATTTTCATTTTCTTTGTACAGATTTTAAGCTGTTTCACAGCATGGTGCCTATACATATCTAATCAGGAAAGGGTCTATTGAGTGCAATTAGATTTATTTCCATATAATATATGGAATGAACATATATATATATATATATATATATATAGGTATAGGTATAGGTATAGGTATAGGTATAGGTATAGGTATAGGTATAGGTAAAGGTAAAGGTAAAGGTAAAGGTAAAGGTAAAGGTTTCCCTTGACGTAAAATCCAGTCGAGTCCAACTCTAGGGGGCGGTGCTCATCTCCATTTCTAAACCAAAGAGCTGGCGTTTGTCTGTAGACACTTCCTCCGTGGTCATGTGGCCGGCATGGCTACATGGAATGCCGTTACCTGCCTGTCGAAGTGGTACCTATTAATCTACTCACATTTGCATGTTTTCGAACTGCTAGGTTGGCAGGAACTGGGACTAGCAACAGGAGCTCACCCCGTCACGTGGATTCAAACCGCCGACCTTCTGATCGGCAAGCTCAGCAGCGCAGCAGTTTAACCTGCACGTCCCTTTTATATTTATATATATATATATATATATATATGAATGAATATATTAATTCATATATACATACATACATACATACATACATACTGTGTGTGTGTGTGTGTTATTTTCATACATAGTTTTATTTTCAATAAACTAGAAGACCCCTGCTGGATCAGGCCAAGATCTGATCTATTCCAGCGTTCTGTATAACACAGCGGCAAACAAGATGCAATTAGGAAACACTTAAGGTTGGACAGATTGGGCCTCTTCCACATTTGTCCCTCAGCAGCTTTAACTTAAGATCTGTTGCCTGTGATTCTAGGGCAGTGTTTCTCAACCTTGTCAACTTGAATATGTGTGGCTGGGGAATTCTGGGAATTGAAGTCCACACATCTTCAGGCTGCCAAGGTCGAGAAACACTGTTCCAGAGACATCAAGATTACAGCCATTGATAGTCCAGTCTTCCTTGAATTCGTCCAGTCTTCTTTTAAGTCCATGTAATGTGCTAATCACTTCTGCTGATGGTGAATCCTATAGTTTAACTATGTCCCAGATACCTTAAATATATGAATTAATATGCTTAAGTGTCCCTATTTCCATCCTTCTTCCTTGAAAAAAAAATGCTTTCCAAGCAGGCATCCAATTTTCAAAAGAAACATAAAAGCTGAAATCATAACTGATATAATACCAGACAATTAAGACTAAATCAACCTGAAACAAACAGAAAAGCCACCACAGAATTATTCCTTTGAAAACAAGGAGTAGTTTTTAAAGGTTTTCAGAGCTCATCTTCATGCCAAATAAGGAGGTGATTTGGTGGGGGAAAGAATTCCAAGTTAATGAAGCCATTCAGGAAAAGGCTGTATATGTCAATTCCTGAGGTGTCACCCACTAGAAAAGACCAACAATGTGCAAAAGTGCTAAAGAGGCTTCCATACAAGGATCTTCTAAGTAACAGTCAAAAGACATTGTGAAGCTATTCCTTCTTTTGCTCCTTAAATCATTGTTAATATCTTGGATTTCTTAAGGATAAGTTTTTGAAATATCAACAGGAGTACAGGATGACTATGAATTAGTCATTATTTCAGGATGCCTGGTAAATAAGACAGAGCAATGGCATAACAAAAGCTTTGTTGAAATGCATTTTTGAAATCAGCACATGGAATCCTACGGAAGGTGCTCAAGGGTAGAGCTTCGGCTGTGCACCCAGCAGGTTCTTGATTCAGTCTGTGGCATCTTGAGAGGGAAGAGGCACAAACCTGTGCCTGAATACCTGGAACAATGGTAGTCTGCACTGAGCTGGGTGGAGTTAGGTTCTGGTGAGATATCAAGCAAGGCCCTGTGCTCCTTGAGAAAGAAGGTCCAATGCATGCTAATAACTAACATTATGGAAGGGTCCGAGGAGATAATCAGAAATGGAGCAGAAAGCTGCAATCTTACCTTTCCAAAAGTTTTCATAAGAAAGATTATCTGCAAGAAAGATTATGCAGCTACAGGAGGATTTCTTTAGGACAGGGCACAAGGGACTTTTAGACATTTTCCACCAAATTAGTGGCAGAGAAATTGGGTGGATGGTTTTTCCTATTTTCTCCAAAGATGAGACTTTGTTAGTGTGCAAGAGAAAAGGCTGGGGGTGGAAGGAGTTTCCCTCTTGGTGGCTTCGCTTGTGATTGGATTGAAGAGTGACAAGCCAGGGAGGCCGCGAACTGATGAAGAGATGCTGGTACCATGGAAGTGAGGACACTCACACACACCCCTTGGCCACTTCCTCTCTAAATAAGTTCAAGAACTTGCAGCCCATTCATGAGAATTTCTCCAAAATTCTTTTCTCTTTCAAAAAAATAATTTCTACAACCAATTCTCTCTTGTCACATTGAATGAGAATTGGGAGGGGAGGGGGAAATGCAGAAGGATTATTCTACCAAGCATTAGATTTCTTTTTCAGAGATATCTCTGTCCAGCAAGTCACCTCCATTTATGGGTTTTACTCAACTCCCAGTGAAGAATCTCTTTAATTAACAGCACTTATTCAACTTACAGTATTTGGAAGCAAATACAGAAGTTGGTAGGGGAAGGGAAAAAACAATACAGATGAGCTCAAGTTTTCTTTACCTGTGCTTTTTTATTTATTAACACAATAAAGATAAAACAGAAAAAGATACTTTAAAGAAAATCAATGCTTTTTTAGATAAACCATCAATGTAATTCAAGCAGCCCAAGTCAACTGCTGCTGTTAAATTAAGTTTACAACTTGAACAACGGTCATATAAAGCTGGCAGGGCCTGACAAATTAAATTACTAGAGTAATACATCACTCACAAAAGTATTATTGATAGTGACGGGGTGATATTGAATTTAAATTATTCATTTATATTGATTAAGCAGCACTTCTTTACTGTTATCAAGGGAAGAACCACTGACAAAGCTTCTTAGAGACCTATTTTAGCTTAGAGAACAAAACTGGAGGCATCTCAGCCTAGATGGATTCTTCACCAGCCAACCAAGCAAGGTACTGGAAATCTTTGGGAACTTAGATTTATAGGCAGAGCAGCCACAAATTGAGTGGTACTTGAAATGCAGGAAACCTCTCTGACAGAGATCTCTCTAAACCCAGGAACTCTGCTGCAGCTCGGAGCAGACCACCTGCTTCAAATGTATAAAGTTGCAGCTTCAGTATTTACCATCTCAAGTTGAAGGCATCTAGCTTGTTCATTGATACATCATGATTTCTTCCTTCACAGAAGTCCATAATTTGTCACAATTATCACTAAATGTCCAACTCTGGATGGTGCAATCATCATTTGTCAGAATTCAACTGGGTATCTGTGAAAGAAGGAGTCCTCCCAGTGGTGGGATAATAATGTTCAAAAGCTTTCTCCTGGGTATCATTCTCAATGCTTCCTGAATAAGTTTCAGATGACACATCAAGCTTTTTATGTTTGCCCAGCTATTAAAGTCTAGTGAATTTATTCACTGCTGCAATTAGGACTTGATTTGGATTTTTATCTGGCATGGGCAAGCAGGCATTACCACAGAGATTTGATTGGTATTTATTTTCATTCCTTTTTCATGCAGGCAAATATGCGTGAAAGAGAGAATGTGTGCATATTATCATTTAACAAAAAAAAAAACACATCCAGCAATTGACCAAGAATTTGAATATTTTCTAACACAGATTTTTTGTTTGACTCCTGCCGTTGTCCTCCTGTTTCTTTATCCTGGTTGGTGACCTTGATCTACTTGTCCTATTCTAAACCTTTTAAAATACATTCTCATTATTAGATATTGAAAGCGGGTTCTATAAAATATCAGAGGGGAGGGGAGGGGAAGGAAAGACACTTTTCAGAGCAACGTGTTTAAGTCTCACCTTTATCCAGTCTGGGGCTCCCAGATGGGTCAGCCTAGGATTCCAACAGCAACTCTGGATGAATATTATGGGAATGGTAATCAAAACACACCTAGAGGGCATCAGGTTCGGAAAGTTGTTGTGTTGGTGTTGGTTTCTCACTTTCCCCCATAAGCCGACGCGGTGGCGCTGCAGGTTAAACCGCTGAGCTGGCGATCGGAAGGTCGGCGGTTCGAAACCGCGCGGCGGGGTGAGCTCCCGTTGCTAGTCCCAGCTCCTGCTCACCTAGCAGTTCGAAAACATGCCAATGTGAGTAGATCAATAGGTACCACTTTGGTGGGAAGGTAACGGCGTTCCGAGTCGTCATTCTGGCCACATGACCCGGAAGTGTCTATGACAACGCCGGCTCCAAGGCTTAGAAACGGAGATGAGCACCGCCCCCTAGAGTCGGATTCGACTGGACTTTACATCAAGGGAAACCTTTACCTTTACCTTTACAGTAGGCAAATAGATTTTATAACGACAACCCCTCCCCCCTAGACATGCAGCCCCCAAGGTGTTGCCCTGCTCCCTCCACCAGAGTCCACTCATTTTATTGCAGCCTGTCCTCTGGGCTACAAAAGCAACATTTTCCTCCAGAAAAGGGGAAAGGCTGGATAAAAGTTGCGGAGCCAATTAAACTGCACCACTACAGTGTTAATAGAAGAAATCTGTCTTTTTTGTTCCCCGCTGCGCTTTACTGAATAATAAACTTCCAGTAATAAAGCCATCTTGCAATAAATATGTACATTTTAACAATTCAACGGGTTTTCTAATGTCAGGTTTCCCCTCCCTTCCTCCCTCTATAAAATAAGGTTCTCACCAGCCTCTGCCTGGCATTTTTATGCTTTTTACACACATCTATAGATTTAGAAAAAGGATGCTTCTGCAGCAAGGAAGCCAAGGCAGCTGCCCAGATTATCTCTATTTGAAATAAAAAGGATTTTGTTTTATATACTTGACCTTTGATGAACTACTAACCAATAAATCTTTTTCATTTCCCTCTTCCTGCAATGAAAGTCTATTTAGGCAAGCACAAAGCAAGCCTCCTGATTGCTAGTTCGAACAAGGAACAGCAACAAAGGAGAAGAAGATTGCAGAAAATGAGTTTGTTTCATGCCTGGTACTTGTGCTTGTGTAAAAAAAAACAACCTGCCGTCCTTCAAAAACTCCCTTCAAGAAAGGCCATTGGGATAATACACTGCAATCTTGGCAGAATACAGGTAGTCCTCACTTAATGACCATTCATTTAGTGATGGTTCAGACTTACAACGGTGCTGAAAAAGCTGACTTGCAACTGGTCTCATACTTATGACTGTCGCAGCGTCCCCGCAGTCACATGATCACGATTTGGGTGCTTGGCAACCAGTTCGCATTTATGACCATCACAGCATCCCTTGGTCATGTGATTGCCATTTTTGACCTTCCCGGCTGGCTTCTGGCAAAAAAATCAATGGGGAACCACATGATTTGCTTAACAACCACATGGTTTGCTTAACAGCCATGGTGATTTGCTTAATGACCACCGCAAAAACAGTTGTAAAGGTGGGTCAGATTTGCTTAATGGCTGCTTCTCTTAGCAACTGAAATTCCAGTCTCAATTGTGGTCGTTAAACGAGGACTACCTGTATATATTCAAAGCAATGCTCAGTGCTCTGAATGGGTTTTTTAAGAAAATGCAGCAAAAGGAGATTTTTTTGGTTGCTGTCTAGCTTGGTTGAACTAAAAAGTTCATCTTGACCAGAATTCCAGGATTTTCCAGGGTATCTGATCCAAAGTACCCACAAGCAGGATGGAGATAAATAGTGGTTAGACTTTCTGGATGTTCTGTCCCTGGAAAAATTAGGAACCCCATTCAGCTTAGAACTGGCCCCAAATCGATGTTGAAATTCCTCACCAAATTTGCAGGCAGATGATCTGAGAGGTCCATTTCCCTGAGTCTGTCTAAGCCAGGGTTTCTCCACCAGGGTTCCGTGGCACCCTTGGGTTCCACGAGAGGTCACTAGGGGTTCCCTGGGAGATCATGATTTATTTAAAAAATGATTTCAAATTTGGGCAACTTCACATTAAAGAGGTAAGTTTCATTCTTTATTTTTATTTAAGAACACTGTTAATGCATATATACAGGCCTACGCAGGAAACAAATGTAATAATTTTGTAACTTCTGGCCTCTATTTGAGCCTGAATTTGCAGGGGTTCCCCGAGGCCTGAAAAATATTTCAAGGGTTCCTCCAAAGGTTGAGAAAGGCTGGTCTAAGGGAAAAGAAGACCTCTACCACCCAGGCCAGGTTGATGCAAAGAGCACTGCTACTGAGAAAAGCACCATTAGAACTTGGCTGGGTTTCTACACCTTGCTTAAAATGGTTCCAGTGACTTAACTCATTGTCTGAGTTCACACTATACACAGGCAAATCTAACAAGCTGGGATTGCATCACCACCCCCCAAAGTTAATGTCGACCAAGCTGAGCATACAGTGCAAACACAGTCCCTAGGTCCTTAGCAGATCTGGTTAGGTATGTTATGTGAACACAGCTCTTGAAAGGACAACATGGGGCATAAGTCCATCGTTTTCTGAATTACAAGCTGGCTATGCATCAGCTATCAAGGGACCAGTGCTAAGAGCTGTGCTTTCCAGGGTGTGTCATGATTAACATTATCCAAAATATACAGAGGCAAGGCAAAGAAGTCTTCAGGATCAGAAGAAAAAAAAATAAAGTTGATTTAAATGCAATAAAATGACATGCAGCTGCACGGATAGTAAATGATGTCAGGTACTCGACACATGTAACACCACTACTACATGAGCTGCGTTGGTTGCCGGTGTGCTTCCAGGTGCAATTCAAGGTGCTGGTTGTCACCTTTAAAGCCCTTCATGGCTTGGGGCCAGGTTACCTAAGGGGCCGCCTTCTCCCAGTTGTTTCTGCCCGTCCAATTCGATCTAGTAGGTTGGGTATGCTGCGGGTCCCGTCAGCCAGGGAGTGTCGGTTGGCGGGAACTAGAAGGCGTGCCTTCTCTTCCATAGCACCTGCCCTCTAGAACATCCTCCCTCCAGAAATTAGGATGTCCCCGACCCTGTTGGCCTTTTATAAGCCCGTGAAGACCTGGCTTTGTGCCTGGGGCCTGGGGCCTCGAGTGTGTGGATGGTCCCGCCTCTTGGCTGTATTAACATCCATGCATTGCTCACTTGGCAGCCATGTATATTTATTTTGTATTTATTTCATATTTTAACTGTTTTAATTGTAATTGTTTTAATTATTTTATAGTTTTATTGTTGTAAGCCACCCAGAGTCACTCGCTGAGATGGGCAGCTATAGAAATCGAAAGAAAGAAAGAAAGAAAGAAAGAAAGAAAGAAAGAAAGAAAGAAAGAAAGAAAGAAAGAAAGAAAGAAAGAAAGAAAGAAGGAAAGAAAGAAAGAAAGAAAGAAAGAAAGAAAGAAAGAAAGAAAGAAAGAAAGAAAGAAAGAAGGAAAGAAAGAAAGAAATGAAACCTGGAAAAAATGATTATTCCCAATTTAATCCTTTCCTTCTATGACGCTGAAGAGACACTAAGGATGGCACTCAGTGGTTTGGGGGGGGACTGTTGGCTCCATGTCATGCCTCCATCCATTGAGTGTTGTGATACACCCTGACGAAGACTCTTAGAGGTTGGAGGAGGGACCAGACAGTAGGGTCAGGATTCAGGGCCCATCAGAGCAATCGAGACAGAATTGATTCCTGCTATCAGGATATCTGCAGATTATAATCGGGACTCCTCAGACAATGCTGAGATGAATCAGATTAAAGATGAATCAGATTAAAGTTCAGATGAATGAAAGGCTTAGATGCACAATACTGCATAGAAAGGATGCTAGGAATAATGGTCTAGCAGACTGACATTCAGAACTGAGCAAATGCAATCTAAGCGGGATATGTTAAAGACATGAAGTCTGGGATATAAAACTTGACATTTGTAGATGACCTCTGACTGGAATTAGAAGAATGAGCGGCTTAGACAGACAAGACTGCAGGTAAAGGATACTAGGAATAATGGTCTAGTGTTGCTCTTGAGCAGACTGACATTCAAAACTGCCGAAATGTAATCCAAGTGGGATATGGTGAAGACATGAAGTCTGGGATATAAAACTTGACACTTACAGATGACCTCTGTTGGAAAGAATGTTTTCACCTTACATGTTCTTGTGATGGGCTGCCAGAACCCTTGCTTTGACCCAAGGACCAACTACTTGGGCCAAGACCCGGTTTGGATTCTGACATTTCTCCACTCTTATATTCTGTAATGTTTGGAACTCTCTACCTAATTTAGCTGATTCCTGGAGAGTTGCTAAATGTTATAACTGCTTTTTTAAAAAACAAAAAAATCCGTTCAATCGTGTCCAATTCTCAGAGACTGCCTGGACAAGTCCCTGTAGTTTTCTCTGCAAGATTTCTGGAAGTGGTTTGCCATTGCCTCCTTCCTAGGGCTGAGAGAGAGGGACTGGCCCAAGGTCACCCAGCTGGCTTTGTGTCTAAGGCAGGACTAGAACTCACGGTCTCCCAGTTTCTATCCCAGTGCCTTAACCACTACAACAAACTGGCTGTCATAACTGCTTTACTCCCCAGGTATTTGTTATTTGGCTAGAAGAATGACTTAAGCTGATCAAGTCCTATGGTGCTTGCTAAGATAAACATCCCTCTGTAGGAACAGGAAAGGAATGTGATATGCCAATATAATCAATTCTATTGGGATCAGAAGTTTGTAACACTTGTGAAGGAGAATCACTATCGGTTTATCAGAACTGTCTCAAACTGGATTTACTGGTGGGCAAAGAATTTTATAAAATATTGTCAGGATATTGTTTCCAAAGTGGATTGCAAAATGACATACTATTTCAAGTATAGTTATTCTCATTTTTAATTTTCAAAAATTGTAATAATAATGGGAAGCATTTGAGAAAAGACATGGCCTTAGGCTATTTCTGAACAAACTAATTGAAACAGAAATGATTCAAGTTTTAACAAGCTTGCTGGAATGAGATAGGAACTCAGAAGAATACAATACAATACAACCTCAAAGTTTTGGTTAGATAGAATTTCTTTTGATGTTTTGAACAAATGTGATGGTATGAGGGAGTTTCTTTGCTTTTTTCCATTGTTCTGCAGCTTCCTTGGCTTTCTCAATTCCCAAACTGAAAAATGTCCATGAGGAGATATGCCCCAATTGGAGATTTAATGGAAGTGCAGAATCTCAGAGAGGTCACAGATTGCCATTAAGAATGATCATACACTGAAGGCATTCACCCACACCTCATACCACTAACATGCGCACAAGCACCATTTACAAATATGAGCATATTATGATATTTTCTTCTCCTTTAAGGGGGGAAAAAAGACCAAATGGTATTTCTCTTCCATGGAACTTTATCTGAATGGTTTTAAAACATGCAGAAGAAATTTTTTGCACAACACAAGTTGTAGGCAAACAAGGTTAAGCTGACTTTCTTAGTAGTACAAAAGTTTCATTCTTGTATTAATCCAAGCAGAATCTCCGAGGACACCCATCAGGTCACTTCCTTACAAAATTCTAGGTATCTCTGCATCCGCTATTCCCCTTTCATGGTCATTACTTATTCTGGCATCACTGATCCCCTGCACTTCTAATCCCAGTGGTTTTGTTAGAAACGTGTGGTTCTTAATTTTGCATTTGACTTTTTCTCCCCTAAAAAAAAAAATAGAAATTGATTTTTTTTCCTGGTGTCAAAGAAATAATTGTAAATTATTGTAAATAAATAGTAGAAGTCCCAAAGAAAATAAGCACATCAACACAAAGCTCATACTCTTGTTCATGCTTAAGTGAGCAAGAAAGGGGTATCACAAGACAGGTTCTTCAACCTGATGCTTTCCAGATGTTGCTGGCTTACAGGAGATTCTGACAACTAAAGTCCAGCACATCTGGAAAACCCCAGGTTGGAAAAAGCTATCCTATGAAATGGTTTCCCATGATTGCTCTCAGAGCCTTTCATCTGCAGTTGACCCACCATTGAAGGATAGAGCAATTCTCTTAAAATCCAGACCCATAATAATATTAAAGGGAGTGCATGGATGGCCTGAGCTGTGAAGGTCAAAGATAGAAAACCCAAGAGCCCAAACAGTGGTGATGGATCCAGATGTAGAAAACCTAGGATTTTATGGACTGCCAGTATTTCCTGTCAGAAAGAAGAATTCAGACTTCAGAGGAGATAATATAAATTTCTATAGGTTCAGCTCCATAAGAAGAACAACGTATTCTCCATAGTTTCGGACATTTGGTCTCAAATGTCTATGTCAGCTCCTTACATACCTTCCTCTTAATTATTGGATTCTTCCCACTGATTTTTTTAAATAACTTTTTGGTCTATGCTGTTCAACAAATAAATTAAAAATTAAATAAAATGAATGTAAACATTAGTTCCCATGAAAAACCTGTTAGGAACAGAAAGTAATATTCTGCCAGTGTTGAGTAGCAAAACTTTAACAAAAGCAGCTGCAGGAAATGCTCCCCTCTTTTTTCCTCCAGTATTCCTTTTTCTTCCTTTTCCTTTTTTTTTTCTTTTTAATAAAAATCTGACCAGCACAGAAATAGGACATCATTGTCTATTTATTTAATCAACATGCCCCCCACCTCAGTCACCAAAGTAATTCTTTGTCAGGCTTTTGCACTAGGAGGAAAGCAGCACAATAAGAATGAACAACAGGAATAAACAATAAGAATAAACAGCCAAAAGCAACAATAATCATATCCAACAACACACCGGTGAGGAGGGGCAAGCAATACTCCATCAAAACAACCTGGGAGTGCATCATACTCCAGCCCATCCCATGGCTGGCTGGAAAGATGAGATAAATGTATGATTGAACATAAGCAGGAAGCGACAAAGACCCAACACTGAATAACTGGCTACTTCTTACTCATTCTCCCTTTGAGAATTGTGAGACCTTACTAAGGTGATAGCAATAATCCAGCAAAGAGCAGGTTACTATGCTTGGAGCAAATCACAAGAGGCCTGGGAGGGTGTGGGGGGTGGTGCTCTATGTGGCTGCCTCCATAATAGGAGAAGTAGATGCTGGATATCCTAAAGCTTATTCAAATGCCCTTCTTGTTTATAAGAAATAACAGGGAATTAGTTCAGTATCTATTGGCAATGCAGACTAGAGGAAGATGGATGGAATCCATAGAGCAGCAATATTGCTAAAAATGCCCTTGGGGACAATAAATATAGAGCAATTGATGCCCTAATTGATCTTTAAAGTCTCTGAAGCTAGCAGCTGGGACACCAGTCTCATACAGGCTTTCAATCACATGGGGAAGATGTCGTATCATATTTATTTACTTATTTTGTCATACACTATAGCTCTATCCCACTCTTCCCTCATATCCTGAGGAAGTATGGATGAGACAGAATTATATATATGCTTAACTTAGTCCCCTTCTGAAGCTTCCAACAATACCCAGAAGAAGGGGTTCCTCTCTGAATCTGACCCTAGGACACTGATCTTAGCTGTGATTTCCTTAGCTGTGATTTATTCTGTCAGGGAACCTGACCACTATTTCTATGGCCCCCTTCAAAAACACCCCATTGTTTTAATGTAATTTTTTCAGTGAAAAGTGCAGGCTTGGGAAGACCAACTAAAGCAGAGAGCAAGGGATCACCTTTTTCCATTCACCCATTCCCTTCCACAGCTCAGGCTACTCAGTTTATCCTTAAACAATCCTATGATCTGGGAAAGACCAAGAAATGCTAACTAAGCCAAAGTGTCTTCATGACTGAGTAGAGATTTGAAACCTGGCCTCCTAAGTTTTACGTGTAAATGTCTATAACATCTGATCTGATATAGCCCAGTTTAAGAACATTTGGAAATACAGTATAGTTAACTGCGACTAGAAGTGTCCAGCTGAAATATTCTGTTTTTACTTGCTGCACTTATCTAAATTGCTGATAAAACTATCTGTAGTCATTTAATGAGCGAGGCACAAGGCATTACTGTAGCTCTGAGATCAAAAGGACAAACTGGCCATATAAGAGACAGAAATCCTGACCAATCAGGTTGTCCACCGGCCAGACTAGCGAGTGACTATCTAGAGGAGAAATGGTGCTTCAAGCTTAGAGCATAAAATAATGGTGAAATACTTTATCTAATTTCTATAGATTTCATGAAAACAAACTCAGCAAGTTAATTAATGGTAACAGAAGAGGTTAAAGATTTCTTATTTGCTGTCTCAGAGAGGCCCAGGTAGAAGGATAGACTTCACTGGAACATTAGGAGAAATATCTTGTGAGGATGAGAGAAATTTGACAGTGGACATAGTTACCTCCTACAGCAGTATTTCTCAACCTTAGCCATATTAAGATGTGTGGACTTCAACTCCCAGAATTCCCCAGCCAGCCATGCTGGCTGGGGAATTCTGAGAATCAAAGTCCGCTCATCTTAACATGACCATGGTGGAGAAATGCTGTCTTAAAGAATTAATATACTCACTCCCTCACTGGAGGTCTGCAAAAGGAGGTTGGATAGCCATCTGTTGGGGTTGCTCTATTGTGGATTTCTAACATAAAGATGGGTTTGAATAAAAGGTTCACAACTACCCCCCCCCCACAACAATATGGAACTGTGATCAACTTAAATAGCAACAGCCAGGTCAAGCTCTCTCTGTCAGATATTCTGAAATATCACCATCACCATTCAATCTGCCAAAAATTCTGGAAGGACCCCAAAGAAGCTACTGAACTCTGTTGAAATGCAGTGTTTTGGAACAAGTTCAGAAATATGCAACTTCACCTGGAGAAATGAAGCCTGACTGTACCTTTAGGGCTTCCTTAGAGATAGAAAAGCTCAAACAGATTCTGATTGCCCCTGGAGCAAGTTATGAGAAGATCCTGCAATGTCTATTCAAACAATTCTGCTAATGTGTACTTTGAGACAGCCCTGAAGGTTGGCATTACCTGGTCCAGAATATAAATTTGCCCATTGTTAGATTCAACTGTGTTACAACCGTTGAATTTCCCCTGAAGTCCATCTATGGCTTAGAATGGTAAATGAGATTTTGTGAGACGCCGCTCATTTGTGTGTTCAGCACAGGAGATGCTGAAGGCCAGCAAGTTTGCAAGTGTGTGCTCGACAGTTATTTTAATTCTCTTTTATCATTTCTCATCACAGTTTCTTAAGAATGACATTACTGCCCAAAAGAAAGAAGCCTGTAATTATTAGGAGTAAATAGATGTGAAGGCACTACCTAGACTTTCAGAAGATGCAGTTTGTACACTTTCCATGGTGCATTTTCAGTGTGTTTCCCCCCCCTCCCCCTCTGCTCATGAGATTTGGTGGTCCTCAGGATCAAGGGGCAAAGGTATGGTATGTTTCAGGAAACAACAGCCCCCCATAAAGCTTATTAAAATTAATTTTGGATAGTTTTTTAAATCTTTATGGGATATTTTACACATTAGTATCCTGTTCCTCTGGCCAAAAGTCCTCAGGCATGGTTTTCATGTACGTTCGCCTCACGGCTTACAATTTAAAACACAAGACGCAAGAGGGATAAGGCAAGGAATAAGGGGGGAAAGGTGCACAGGTACTAATCCACAAAACTTTTATTGAAGGCTCATGAGGTTGTCACCCAGATTAAGGTTTCATTTCTGAGCAGAAGGACATATTTCCCAGCAAAGAGTTGCAGCCATGGTCTAGATGGGGAGCCAGCAGAAGGGATCCAAATAGATTGCAGTCACAACCACGTGATTGAAGTTCTTCTCCTTTTTTGTAGGTGTAATGCCCATAATGAAGGGGTGGGGCTTCACTGAAGCATTTGAGGCTGCCATCTTGACTATATTGTCCTCCCCAGTGCAAGTGCCCCTGGTCCAGAGCTATTGCAATGAATGTGGATGGTGACACAGGGCTTGCACTTTGCTATGTAAGATACTAGCTTCCCACTGAATTGGTATTCATTAAAAATACATATTTTTTAAAAAAGTTGAGTAGAGAAAGATCATGGGTCCCATGATACCTGAAATTTGGTGGTTGGTGTTACATTCTGGTTCAAGGGTTCCTACAACACACATGCCCCAGATGATGGGAAACAACTCCCCAGGGGCATGAGATTGTGAAATATTTAGAAAAATTATGGGTGTAAAACACACACGAATTGTGAACTGGCTACCTGGGAAGATCATCAGTTGGGGGCAGGCTAAGGGGAGGGAGGGAAGTAGGCTTATGAGCAGGTCACTCAGAAGACCAGCAGCAGTTCAATGGGAAGATGGAAGTTTAAAGGCCTGATGCCTATATTTACACATCTGCAAAATGATGGGTAAATGGAATAGCATAAGGGTTTCTCAGAAATAAAAAAGAGGATGTGATGTCAAAAAGCTTGGGAACTCCTGCTCTAGTGTAAGCTGAAATGGGGTTGGGTAGTTTGTGGTTGAGCAGGTTGTGGTAACCTAACCACTGACTTAGAAGATTGTGGGAAAATATCTCTCCCATTAAAACTGCATTTATTTTGCGAGGCAAAGCATCTTCTGTGACCACAGCAACAGTGTTTCCTTAACTGGGTCTGTGTTTCAATTTTTGCATGGATCTAGTGAGTGAGTGCCAATGAATGGGCACAAGGTTGCCCATCCCTGGGTTAGAGTATTGGAGTAGGGCTCACAAACTCCAGGTTTAAGTTGGCTTTGAGCCAGATGACACAATTCCTTAGCATAACTTACCTCACAGGCTAGTTGTGAGGGCAAAAATTAAGGATGGGGTGAAGACACCATGCATGCCATCTTAAGCTTCTGGGTGAGGGATAGAAATGTTAAGTCAGGTGAGTAAAGGAGACTGGTAGACTCCCTGGTATTTACATTTCCTACCTTTGAGGATAAGACCAAGTTTCTGAGAAAGAACCAAGGTTTCTATTTTCTGACATCAATCAAGCCAACCGGGAGATGCTTCAGCCCAAGCGAAGGGCAATATAAATGAGCTGTGAAAAGCCATCACCAGCATCACCTCATTTGAAACCAACCTGCGCTCAGAGAAAATGGGTTACGGTGATAATGCAATGAAGATGATTTAAGCCGATAAGTCACCCCAGAATTCCCTGTTTATGAAATAATTTCCCAATATAGAGCAGTGCATTTATCTGAAAGTATGTAATGGATTTCTTTAATGTTAAGTGACTCTCTCCAGTTCACAGAAGAAGGCTCAGAAAGATTTTGCATTTATCTCACATTCATTACCCTGAATAAATCATGTTCTTTGTGGGTATGCTTCACTGCCTGCAAAGATGGATCAGGCTCTAGATATAAGGCAGAACAAATGTCCTGGCTTCTTGGGCTGGTCTCGATAACTAGCAATTCAAGGTTATGAATCAGTTGCACAAAGGGACAGTTGTAAATGCAGGCCAAGATCAAAAAAAGAAGAATTTCTACCAGGAGCCAAAAGTCAAAGCAGGGTCAAAGCTTCTGATAAGACTTCATGGCAAGAGGCTAGAAACAAAGTACAGTTGGCCTACAATGAAGCATTGTTCCAAAACTATACTGAACTCCAGTGTGTTGGAAATAATGGAAGCTTTCTAAGTCTGTTTGAGCACACTCATCACTGACAAGGCCTACCACCATTTAGCACCCGCAGCACCCAAATAAACTCAGTGTTCCTTGGATTCTTCTACATAAAGCTGGCAGTGCTTACAAGACAGTCAGGTTCAAAGTCTTAATCACCAGGTCAAGAGTGATGGGAACTGTGGCCTCCTCTCCACTATTGCTTAGGGCTGGATTCTCGGTGTCTGACTCCTTGAGCATCTTAGTTTAGTCTTCCCCATATCTGATGATGAGAGCCAGTTTGGTGTAGTGGTTAAGGCATCAGACTAGAAACCAGGAGACTGGGAGTTCTAGTCTCGCCTTAGGCACAAAGCCAGTTGGGTGATCTTGGACCAGTCACTTTCTTTCAGCCCTAGGAAGGAGGCAATGGAAAAACACTTCCAAAATCTTGCCAAGAAAACTGCAGGGACCAGTCCAGGCAGTCTCCAAGAATCAGACACAATTGAACGGATTAGAAAAATATCTGATGATAAGTGCTCATCTAAGGGCCATAACAAGAAGAGAGGAGAGGCTGAAACACTTTAAACCTTGGGGGGTATAAAACCATATCATGAAAATAAATTTGGCATTTTTGTTTTTTGGTGGCTTGACAATGTTAATAATGACTTACCAGACCATTTTTGGTTCCCACATCAACTTTCCCCATAATTTTATGTTCTTCATTATTTATTGGATTTAGGTCCCACCTTTCTGCTGGTGAATATGCACAAGGCAACTCATAATAAGAATAAAAAGGGAAAAAAAATGACTTAAAAATTAATTAATTAATGCAGTCAATTAATTTTAGAAATCATTGATTGGGCTAATGCATTAATTCAAAATGATGAATTGAATGAGTTAGATAAATTATTAACGTAATTAAACTTAGGAAAATCTGCCTAATGGCACCAGCAGTTTTACTAACATTATTTCTTGGTTTTTACTGCTTTTGTTTTGAGATTTTTTTTATGGGTGTTTTACTGCATTTATTGTAAGCCACCCTGAGGCATGACTATAGGTGGCATACCAGTGATTGCAAATAACTAAAAATAAAATATAATTAAGCAGGATTAAAAGCATAACAATGTATACAAAGATTGCACTTTAGCAGCCCAGACTCGCCAGCACAGCAAGGACTGACTTAATAATATGATTTGGAAATTAATATTTTCTTGCCAGATTCCAAATGACTCCAAATTCTTTAAAGCCACTCACTTCACAGCAGCAATTGCACTGGGAGATATTATTACATACAGAATTATTAATAGACTTAATATTAGTTCTCAGCATCTTGGTCAGTGACATAAATTTTTATATTACTTAAAACATTGTCCTTTGCTTCTCAAAATACACTGTATAAGTCTGTTTCTATGCACGCAAGGGCGCACAGAGATATTCAAATTTGAGCTACAGGGCTGGGCTACAGAAATAAAGGCCACCACTAAGGGGCAACAAAGTGACATCCCTTCCTAATATCTAGTGCAGAGTTTCTCAACCTTGGGAGCTTGAAGATGTGTGGACTTCAGCTCCCAGAATTCCCCAGCCAGGCTGGGGAATTCTGGGAGCTGAAGTCCACACATCTTCAAGCTCCCAAGGTTGAGAAGCACCAATCTAATGACTATTCAGGTTTTGCAGGCCAGGTCTTGTAATGGCCTGTGGGAATATCCTTGAGAGACAGGAGGAAGAAAAGCCACAGTCAGATAAGAGACATGTCAGCCCACAGAAGTAATGGAGGTGTGGAAAGCATATCAGAAGGGACCCTCCCTAGTTCCCTGGAAAGTAAAGGCAAGGGGAGAGATGTGCTTTCAGGCTTTCAAAATTCTGTTACTGTAACCTTACAGTAAAGGTAGTGTTAGTACTCAGATTATTGATTTCTTCTCTGGACTACCTCAAAGGGCTAATAGGTCTAGGCTGCCTGGGTTATCAGAAGATAAACAAACTATCAAGGTGACTCTTTACTGTACCCCTAACTACCCATCACTCCTGCTGGCTTTGTCCTTTTTTTTCCTAGCATGAGTGGCAGTTCCTTTGTTTGTTTGTTTGTTTGTTTGTTTGTGTGTTTGTTTGTTTCAAGCATTTTCATATAATAAAAGACACTAGAACACCAGAATTCCTTTGGGCAGCCCCTCTGGGGCCCCTGTGATTGTGATTGTTAAAGCTGATGGCACAAATTCTTGCTATTTGGGGATGAGAAATCACATTAAAACTGTAGTTAAATCCCAGTTAAATCAGCACACACAATCTCCCCGCCCCCACCCAATACATACCAGTCTCACTTTGCACACTTCGTAAACTGTATGGGAGAAAAGTATACACTACAAATCCAGTGTGTACTCCTGGCTTCCAGGTTAACATTATGTGTGGATTTAGCCTTTGTAGTTTCGTTAATAATAATCAGTTCTTTATTTCAGTCACGGGTCAGCATAAAATCATATCAAACTATACAAAATTACAAGCAGGAATTCTATCAATTTGATTGGTAACATGTAAAACTAAATAATTGGAATAGTATTACTCTTACAGATGCCTCATATGGTTGAATATTCGTGCTAAGACTGTAGAATGGAGGGAGATGCAAGATGAAATGTGGTTATTCAACAGACTATCATTAAGACATGTCTTTTTTTGTGTGTGACGTTGGTGTGACGGTGGTGCCTCTGCAGCTTGGAGAGACAACAAGAGGATGTGAAAACAAATCAGTGAATCAACCCTGATACCAGACCTGCAGTCAAGAGCTGGTCCATGAAAGCATCTGCCTGAATAAATCTCTTAGACTTGAAGATACCCCAAGGTTCTTGGTGGCTTCTGAATGCAGATAAATATGCAGAGCCCTCTTTGCCGCTGTTTACTGAAAGCAATTGTCCCCGTTCTCCAAAACTGATTGAGTTTCCAGCAAGATCATTAACACTGAATAAAATTTATTCCCTTCCATCGGTCGTCTGAGCTCCACGTTGGCCATGTTTTCTGTTTAAATCAGAAGGCGCTTCAGCCAGCCAAGAATGGTTATCTGTCTGGATAAAGGTTTGCAAAAAAAAAAAAAGTTCAAAGTGGCAAAGGAAAGATTAGCATTCATATTTATACATTTTGTCTGAGAATTCAATACTAATATTATCTGTCTGTCTGGTTTTTGTTTCGTTTTTCATACTCGTCAGACACAGATTGACTCTTCATAAATAGAATTATAAATCTCCATTTAAGAGAAAACTGCACATATATGGAAGAAATTGCCACGGGGTTCTTCTTTCCTTTTTTTTTTTTTATCTTTCATAAAAAATGATGCCAGAAGACAGACTTTGAGAAGAACAAATCCAAGTTCCTAGTTATCATTCCTATCCTCAGACCGTGAGTGTGCTTTCCCTGCCATGTAGAGCCACAAGATGGGTTCCCAACACACTGTTAACTGCTTCAGTTAGACCAGACAGTCTGCAGGGAAAGGGGTAAATCAGGCTAAGGGCTGCATGTCTCTCTAGGACAGCCTTTCTCAACCTTCTGACCCTGGAGGAACCCTTGAAATATTTTTCAGGCCTCGGGAAACCCCTGCACATTCAGGCTCAAATAGAGGCCAGAAGTTACAAAATGATTATATTCGTTTCATGGGTAGGCCTGTCTATATGCATTAACAGTGCTCCTAAACTAAAAATAAAGAATGAATCTTACCTCTTTCATGTGAAGTTGTCCAATTTTGAAATAAGTTTTAAAATAAATCGTGATCTCCCAGGGAACCCTCTCACGGAACCCCAGGCTGCCACGGAACCCTGGCTGAGAAGCCGTGGTCTAGGACGATAAGATGCCAACCCCTGAGCGCTGAAATAGTCAAGAGTCAATAATATTTATTCAATCAGTGACCAGCAAAATTTAAAAGGACAAAAACAGAGTGAAACAAAGAGATACAATAATATACTACCGACTAATAAAATAGATCACATAATGATAGAGCATTCACTCCTCTATTACTATATTGATACATTTATTACCCAGGCAATGTGAATCTAAAACTCTAATAAGTATAAAATAAAAAATATATATTCCCTAACAATTTACTAATTAAGATATATCAGTTTAAAAATATTTAAAACAAGAGTGATTATGTCCTAACAGTCAGGAATCACGCTGAGATGAGGAGTAGGTCTCTAGTGTTTATTACTGCTACATAAGACAGAATCCTAACAAACTGAAGCAGCGTGGGAAAAACCCAGACAGATAAACCCCAAAAGTCAAGGCGGGTCTGTTCTGTGTCTCTTTGAATGACTGCTTAACTCCTCACTACTACGCATGCGTTTTCCCCCCTGGATAGGGGCCCCCTCCTGCTCACCATCAATACTCATGACAGATTACTTCTTCAACCGGTTTTGTCTCACTTGCATTGCAGCAACACAAAATTTGGCTACCGCACATGTAATGTATGGTTTTAGATCCTGAAGAAGATGGTTCACATAAAAATTATCTGGATTCCCAGGAAGTGTATCTGTTAGGGGCAAAATGCAGACTGACCTATGTCCCTATACAATTTACAATGTAGTAATATGTGTGAGTTGGTTTAAACTTCCTCATCACCATTTTGCTGGTCATTGACTGAATAAATATTATTGGGCACTGATATATGAGACAAGGTGTCATGAGTAAGGATGGCGAGCAGGGGGCTCCCACCCAGACTGTCAAGCGCATGCGTAGCACTGAGGAACTGTTCAGCCATTCAAAGAGACACAGATCGGGACCGCCTTAACCTTTGGGGGTTATATGGCTGGGTTTTCCCACGCTTCCTCAGTTTGTTAGGATTCTTGTTAAGTACTACTAATAAATATTAGAGACCAAGTCATTGTCTCAGTGTGTTTCCTGGTAATCAGGACACAAGGGGTCCTGACTAAGCAAGAACCATGCTGAGACAAGGAAGAAGTCTCTAGTGCTTTATTATTGCTATAGTAGACAGAAAATCCTACCAAACTGAAGGAGCGTGAGAAAACCCAGACAGATAAACCCACAAAAGTCAAGGCGGGTCTGTTCTGTGTCTCTTTGACTGACAGCTCAAAGTCTCTAAACTACGCATGCGTTTTTCCCCCTGGATAGGGGCCCCCTCCTGCTCACCATCAGTGCTCATGACATCACCCTCCCCTCCAGATTCACATTCCATTTCAGCCCCTTCTGTTCCAGAGTTCCTTCCTCCCTCCAGGGTCTCATGAGAGTCCATCTCCCTCTCCAAGCTCCCATGGGAACTGGGCAACGATGGAAATTCTTCAAAGGAAAACTCCTCCAAGGACAAATCAGTGCTGCTCTCCAGTTCTGATAACGCTTCTGGCTCAGGTGGCTGCTGCTGGAAAATTATAGATAATTAGAAGATTCTTCCCCCCTCCCCCTTGGGAAATGCAAGCCGGAAGTGGAGGGCTGCAGGCCCCGCTCCTCCTCTCTCTCTGGCCTCAGAGCCTCTGGCAGGGGTGGAGGTTGCCAACTTATGAACTCCTCTGCTTGTGATTCCTCTGCTTGCTCAGCCAAGTGAGGAATCTCTGGGAGAGTGCGAGGCTTGGGTTTGTGAGGGAAAAGCTGATGGAATTGTTGAACCAGTGCTGGTGCATGCACATCTCTGGCATTTTCCCATGTGCACTCTTCCTCAGGGTACCCTTTCCAGTGTATTAAATATTGGATGCCCCTTCCCCTCCTCCTAGAGTCCAGAATCTCCTCGACTTCGTATTCCTCCTCCCCATCCACAATTACTGGAGGGGGGGGGTCATCTGTGATCACAAGGCACTTGGCGGAGGGTCTTTGACTAGCAAGGATCTGTGAAACACAAGATGGACTTTCATGGATGCTGGCAGCTGTAAACGATAAGCCACTGGATTTATCTGCTGCACCACAGTGAAAGGGCCCACAAACTTAGAGTCCAACTTCTTGGAAGGCCTGGTAGAAGTCAAAAACTTGGTAGAGAGCCACACTTTGTCTCCTACCGCAATCACTGGCCCCTCTTGTCTGTGAGCATCTGCAGCTCTCTTGTTGCCCTGTTCAGCTGCTCCTTTAACAACTCCTGTGTGGCTTGTTGCTCTTTAAGAAAATCAGCCACTGCTGGAACAGTTCCCTGCTGGGAGGAGGTGGGCAACACCCGAGGGTTAACCCCATAGAGTGCTTGGAAAGGAGACATCTTGGTAGAGGACTGCACAGAGTTGTTATAAGTAAATTCTGCCATGGGGAGCAGGGCTGGCCAATTGTCTTGCCAATAAGTGGTGTAACACCTGAGATACTGTTGCAACGCATGCGTTTTTGCCCCTGGATAGTGGCCCCCTCCTGTTCACCATCAGTACTCATGACACAAGGAGTCATCAGTGCTTCCTGTGGACTGATCAGACTACCCCATTATATGGCAGAGGAGAAGCAATATTGCATCAACCCATGGGTTGAACCAATTAAGCAACTAAGCCGCTAGGCATTTCTAATCGGGTACGGCAGTGTTTCTCAACCTTGGCAACTTGAAGATGTCTGGACTTCAGCTCCCAGAATTCTGGGAGTTGAAGTCCAGACATCTTCAAGTTGCCAAGGTTGAGAAACACTGTGCTATGGTAATTGAGCAATTGAGCATAGTTTAAAAGCAGCCTCTTTAGGCAAGTACAGAGAGTTTGAACTTCCAGGCAGCTCTCTAATTATTTACTATATTGATTTGTAAGTTGGGTTTTTTTGGTTTTGGTGGACTTTGTTATGGCTGTTTGCTGTGATGGGAAAAGCATATTCCCATTCTGTTACAGCAAGGTGAGCTACTGCTTCCTCCATTGGAAATACCAGAGATGGGACACCAGATCCTGCACATGTTAAATGAAGCATGGAACTTCTCCTTGATCTATGGCTGGGAGAAAGGCCAATTCACCTTGTTTAATAGTTTAGTCCATTTATTTCTTTTGCTGAATCCAAGATTTGCCTCTACCAGGGCAAGCAAATAATTTTAAATGATAAATAATAGCAGAAGCTATTCTCCATTAGCTTCCTAGCTAAGGGAGGGCTTAAGCATAGACCAAATTCAACACTTCCAGAGATGTTTTGGAACACCAATGAGAACATGCATTGCAATAAGTCATAGAGGTTTCCTATTTGGCTCAGTGGGCCAGATGAACCCAGCCACAGTTATTTGAAAGCCATAAGCTGACCACTTGGTCTTGCTCTATGAAACTAGCCATTGTATATTCATTAGCAAGCCATGATTCAACAAACTGGCTTAGTACAAGTGAACTATTGTCTATGTTGGGTATATTAAGCACAGATAAAGATTCCCAAATCAAACATTGCCTAATCCCACATTATGACTCTTGTGATCACCAAATGTGCCCACAATAATTAAAAGTAATCACATCTCTTGCATTAAACATAAAAAAGAAGAAGAAAACATACTGGATTTGGGCATGTTGGCCAGCCACTCAATCTATTTGCTTTCAAAAGCTCAGACCATCGTTTGGATTCCTGTCACTCAGACAAAGAAGGTGTTGTCTATTAGACATGGACTGTACTGGATGGACCACCACCCCTCCTTAGCAAATATTACCCAGGCTACATTTCAATGCAATTTTTTCTTGAAATTTCTGGTTTCATCTTCTCAGGGTCTAGCTGTGGTTTAAAAAAGAAAAAAAAAGTCAAAATGGACACTTGGTAACAGAAGTCATTTAAGAGGAAAAGCGTCATTAGAAGTTTTTGATGGCTGGATTTTGCTGATGGATGCATTTTCTGCCAGGAAGAAAAAGCTGAAACAGAGCAATTATTCTATGAACATTAAAGAACCCATTAACTGAGAAAGAGAGAGCATGTCACACCTGATTGTTATTTCATTTTGCATTCTTCTCCTCACTGTTTTAATTTTTTGCTAAGCAATATTATCCAAATATGTTTTGCCCCAATTAACAACTGTGTTTATACCCTAGGTGTTCCAAAACACGGTGGTACAGACATTGGGGCTGTCGTATTTCTCAGGCCCCTTGGCAAAAAGCTGTAGAAGTTTTGTTTTTTAACTTTATTAGAGGCAGGAGGATGGGGGAGATGAAAAAGTGGAGAGCGCAAGAGAGACCGTGAGAGAGAATGCTGCCTGCACAGGCAGACAAAGACTATCAGATATTTCAGATCTCATGAATAACCCCAACACTGAATGAAACATTGCTGCTGTGTTGATCCCACTGCATCTCATTAGAGATAACTGAACAAAGAGTGCCAAAGAAGCATTTTTGAATCTTGTAATTATTAATAATGCCAGGCGTGTTTCAGCCATTTCGTTTTAGGTCTTAAGATTCAGACTGAGAAAGGGGATGCTGGTGTTTGATAAACTTCCCCCGAAATGGATTTGATCTTCTGATGCAACCCAGCAGGCATCACTTGTCTCTCTCTCTCGCCTTTTTCTCTTTTGCAGTAAGCAGTATATACAAATCTAGTGACATCATCTGTGGTGTTTCCAGCCACTGACATCAAGGTTGTCAGGGGTGGGACTGATGAGATCGAAGAGAACAAAGCATCATCTAATTCAACCACTGACGCAGTGGGCGACTGGCCATCTATCACCTGGGCCTCTGATCATCAGTGGATGGGATGCAACTCATGATGAAACAGAAGCAAAGGACAGGAACCATATTTACAGTGAAATTGACAAGGCAGTGAGGCTGGAAATGGGTTGCACGGACAAGCCGTAGAGGGCAGAATAAGGCAAAAGGAGAGGAGATTCTATTGCTGTGTATTTATGATTTATTAGATTTATATCCTGCCTTTTCTACAGGTTCTTTGGATGATGTTTCCATTAATCTGCATGTCCACACTTAGTTTAGAATCTGCAGGTCAGAGACCAAAGAAAGAGAACACCAAGGGAGACGTGAGGCTGGTGGTAAACCTTAAAAAAGGATTATCAAGAAATCACTTCAGCAAAGGATCGTTACCTTGTTGTGGTGCTGGAGCTTGAGCACCTCAATGATGCCATGAGCTAAACCGTGAAGGGCCACCCAAGACGGGAAGGTCATGACAGAGAGGTCAGACTAAACGCGATCCCTGGGGAAGGTAATGGCAACCCACCCCAGTATTCTTGCCGTGAAAACTAAATGGATCAGTACAACCAGAGATACGTCGGTATACCATCGGAAGATGAGACCCCCAGGTCAGAAGATGGTCAAAATGCTACTGGGGAGGAACAGAGGATGAGTTCAACTAGCCCCAGACGTGATGACGCAGCTAGCTCAAAGCCAAAAGGACGGCTAGCGGCCAACGGTGCTGGTGGTGAACGGCGAATCCAGTAAGGTAATGCTCCAGATCCTGCAAGGTAGACTTCAGCAATTCATGGAGCGAGAATTGCCAGATGTACAAGTTGGGTTTAGAAAAGGCAGAGGAACTAGGGACCAAATTGCCAATATCCGATGGATAATGGAAAAAGCCAGGGAGTTTCAGAAAAACATCTATTTCTGTTTTATTGACTATTCTAAAGCCTTTGACTGTGTGGACCATAACAAATTGTCGCAAGTTCTTAGTGGTATGGGGATACCAAGTCATCTTGTCTGCCTCCTGAAGAATCTGTATAACGACCAAGTAGCAACAGTACGAACAGACCACGGAACAACGGACTGGTTTAAGATTGGGAAAGGAGTACGGCAGGGCTGTATACTCTCACCCCACCTATTCAACTTGTACGCAGAACACATCATGCGACATGCTGGGCTTGAGGAATCCAAGGCTGGAGTTAAAATCACTGGAAGAAACATTAACGATCTCAGATATGCAGATGATACCACTTTGATGGCTGAAAGCAAAGAGGAACTGAGGAGCCTTATGATGAAGGTGAAAGAAGAAAGTGTAAAAGCTGGCTTGCAGCTAAACCTCCAAAAAACCAAGTTTACGGCAACCAGCTTGATTGATAACTGGCAAATAGAGGAAGAAAATGTAGAAGCAGTGAAAGACTTCGTATTTCTAGGTGCAAAGATTACTGCAGATGCTGACTGCAGTCAGGAAATCAGAAGACACTTAATCCTTGGGAGAAGAGCAATGACAAATCTCGATAAAATAGTTAAGAGCAGAGACATCACACTGACAACAAAGGTCCGCATAGTTAAAGCAATGGTGTTCCCCGTAGTAACGTATGGCTGTGAGAGCTGGACCATAAGGAAGGCTGAGAGAAGGAAGATCGATGCTTTTGAACTGTGGTGTTGGAGGAAAATTCTGAGAGTGCCTTGGACTGCAAGAAGATCAAACCAGTCCATCCTCCAGGAAATAAAGCCAGACTGCTCACTGGAGGAAATGATATTAAAGGCAAAACTGAAATACTCTGGCCACATAATGAGAAGACAGGACACCCTGGAGAAGATGCTGATGCTGGGGAGAGTGGAAGGCAAAAGGAAGAGGGGCCGACCAAGGGCAAGGTGGATGGATGATATTCTAGAGGTGACGGACTCGTCCCTGGGGGAGCTGGGGGTGTTGATGACCGACAGGAAGCTCTGGCGTGGGCTGGTCCATGAAGTCACAAAGAGTCGGAAGCGACTAAATGAATAAACAACAGGAAATCACACCCAAATACTTACAGCGCCAGGAGGAGATGACCCCAAACAGCTGGGCGAGCCCTAATGGTGGGGAAGGTTCAAGTTCCAGAATTCGACTCATCAGGAAGCTGGGGAAAGGGGGTAGATCTTATAACCCTTTTCCCCACTCTCCCACCCTTTGGAATCCTCACTCCGGTCCTGGGATAACTATCAAGGGGAAATTAATGTTTGTATTTACATTCATTGAAGAGGAAGAGATTACAAGAAAGTAAGCAAGTAACAATGAGGAGAACACTCACTGAAAGGAATGCACTGGTGCCAGCTGCTTGCTTAGCATGCTGGTGGTGGCCAGCCTTGAGTCACTTCAGAAAGCCTCTGGGTGTGAAACTGATTAGGGTCTTTGTCAATTTCTGATAGCAGCACAAGCTGGCCAAGGGTGCTAAGTAATTGCGGCTTGCATCTTTTAGGGAAGTGCTGCACTGGAGAGCAATGGACTTGTTTAGGCAATCTCTGCCTTCTGCAAGGGGTGAAAGTCTGCAAAGTGGGAAAGGTAAAAAAATACATAAAATATAAGTTAGGCAGTCGAGCACAGGACAGATGTGGATCTCCATTTTATCCCCATAACAGCCATCCTGTGACATAGGAGGGTGAGAGAGCGAGACTGTCTCTAAGACACCCAGTGAATTTCCATAGCTGAGGACAGCCCAGAACCTGGGTCTCCTCAATCTGTACCCTTTTTTAAAACTTTGCCTGAAAAAGTACATACAGAGAAGAATCCTAGGCAAATCTTTTTCATAAAGTCTCCAGTGGCCTTACCCATACACTCATCCAATAACTCACCGTCCAACTAATGGAGGCAGTTGTGCCAGCCATCATAAGCCGAGACCAAAAGGCTTTGTGCAAGTAGTCGCTCTGCACTGGAAAAATCTCCAAACATGATTCTGTTCTCGTTAAGTCATTCACTGGACAATTCCTGGACCCACTTAGCGCGTGCGATATACACCATCAAACTTTCCAGGAAACAAAGCCGTGAAAAAATTACAAAGTTAGCTTGGCCTGACATCAGTCACTTAGAATCAGATGCCGCACAGCGATCTCTTTCAGAGACCTGGAGTGGCTACAACATTAGTTCTCCTCTCATATTCTTCCTAATCTGATATTCATTTAATAGTCCACGTCTCATGCTTGACAGGTATTTATGGGCAGATAACCTAAGATAATGCCTTCTTCGCTCCCCAATCATAAAACATTCCTTATCACGCAGCTTTAGCAACGGATATATCCCTGAGCCAATTTATGGAGGTAATATCATATGCCCAAATATCTGTGCCGTCTCTTCTTTTACAAGTTTTCTGTCATTTTCAGAGTTCTGCTTATCTACGAATCAAATAAGGAATTTATGAGGTTGATACCCTTTATTTCATGGCCTTTTTAACCCTGATGGTTTTTCCTGACAAGAGTGTCGCCAGAATTGGAATGACTTCTATCAAAGTTGTTGGCTTCTTTTCCCAGAATGCTGCTTGATCTTTCATTGGCCTCTGTGACCAAATGCTTTTACCTAAAGCCATTTTGTATTTGTCCCATTACAGTTCTCATCCAGATTAGAGGGTACAGCTGGTGCTTCCTCAGTAACAAACTCGCAAGCTTTAATCAATTAAAAGCGATGGAAGCTTTTTCCTTATCTAATGTATTCCTTTCCTTGGTCTGTATGAGGAGACCAAGCGTCATGTAATTCACCTTACTGAGGCAAAGATATGGTCTCAGAAACAAGATGGCAGCTTTGATTTGCCTTTTTTTTCCCTTGATATGGAAGTCAATGTATTGTAAGGCAACTTCCAAAGGGGGCTTCAGTCAAAATATCATCAGAGCTTGCACTACAGGTAGTTCTTGCTTAACGACCACAATTGGGACTGGAATTTCAGTCACTAAGTGATGAGGTCATTAAGCAAATCTGACCTGATTTTACAACCATTTTTGCAGAGGGCGTTAAGCGAATTACATGGTCATTAAGTGAACCACATGGTTGTTAAAAGAACCATGCAGTTCCCCATTGATTTTGCTTGCTGGAAGCCAGCTGGAAAGGTAGAAAGTAGCGATCATGTGACCGCGGGATGCTTTAACGGTCACAAATGAGAACTGGTTGCAAAGCACCCGAATCATGATCATGTGACTGCGGGGATGCTGCGATAGTTGTAAGTGTGAGGACCAGTCGGAAGTAGGGGTTTAGCACTGTTGTAAGTCCAAACTGTCGCTAAACGAATGATTGTTAAGTGAGGACTACCTGTCCCCTATTTTCTTTCGATGAGTTTTACTACTGCAGTATTTTTTTTTTCCTTCTGACTCAGAACATGCCAGTGATGGTAGTAAGTCTTGTCCTCACCCTAGTTTGGCTTCAGAAGTCAACACATATTGCTGTTGCAATGTAGTGTGAAACCAATTCAGAAGGAAGGCAAGAAACTCCAAAATATCTCTTTGCTTAATCAATTTGTACTTCATTCTTCAGTCCGTGTTATTTGCAGGAGGGCTTACACAGAAGAGGAGAAAAGGAGAGGACAGTGAGTCACAATAGAATCCATGTGATCACTGGCACCAAAAAGTGAATTAAACTGTATGCTCACCTATGAAGGCAGGGAGAGATAACAGAGATGGTGAAATCTCTGGGGCAGCCTCTAGTCAACCGCGACTGATTTTAAAAAGCTTAACTAGAGTCAGACCTGGTTGATATTTGGATGGGAGACCACCAGCTTAGGGATGTAGTCAAGACTAGGCAGTTAGAAAAAACATCCCAATGGTAAATTACTTCTGTAGTGCTAGCATGTAAACGACTTGGACATGCCAGTATAATCATCAAGAGTCAATTGAAATGAATAGACTTAGACTCAGGTGGTAGGAAACCATCATGTGTCTACCCTCATCTCAACTCAGATTCATTTTACGTATCTCCATCGTGTGAAGACAAGATGTTCCCTCTATTCAAACTGCTCTAGCATCTATTTTATAAGAAAATGAACAGTGATCTCTCTCTGGATCATAGCACATAGCTAAGAGGCTAGATGGCCTTCTCTACTGAACAGCCTCAAATGATTGAATCCATCCTAACACTTCCTTCTGCCACATTTCTAGATGAACCTTGGAAATATCCTGGGAACTAAGCCAATGCCTGTACCTTTTAAGAGAAGTTTAAATCAATGTTTATTTCACTGTCAGAATTCTGGCCTTCATAATCTAGTCTATCATGCTTCCTAATAAATCGTAATCTTCCTTGGTGGATATACTGCTCCATATCAGCAACAAAGATCTGAATGCACAGTGGTGTTTATGAGAAAGAGGAACTAATAAATGAAAAATTAGGAGCTAAAATTGAATCCTCCCAAGCGGTGGATTAAAATATGCTGTGCTTGGGTATGTGAGTGTGTGTCACATTCATGCACATACACACGCTCCAGCCTGTATTAAATATTGAAATTGCAGAGGTTTCCTTGGTGTTTTCCTGTGTGCTGAAGGTGTGCATATTTCATAAGTGCAAAGGCAGCGTTTCTCTAATAACTTCCTAACCCTTGAGTTCCTGTCATTCAAGTTTAAATTTGAAGAAGCACCAAAGGACTATAAAA
This sequence comes from Candoia aspera, assembly GCF_035149785.1. Lineage (NCBI taxonomy): Eukaryota > Metazoa > Chordata > Lepidosauria > Squamata > Candoiidae > Candoia > Candoia aspera. Next base: position 15,911,086 of record NC_086164.1, read on the forward strand.
TAGGGGAGGCAGAATGAGCAACATACCCAGAGGCAGTGCTCATTCGTTGTCTTTGCCAGTGCAAAGTTGCCTTTGAGATCCATAACTGAAAAGCCTACCACCAGCACAAAAAATATTATGAGATGCACATTTCCATGACAAGACCTTGATCTTACCATTCTCAAACATGAAACAACAGACGACTGCAAAGGTTCCTCCCCATCACAGGATTGTTGCCTTCTAAATAAATCTTCAGCATCAACATTATAGGCAAAAAATAGGATGCCATATCCTTTCCAGATGCCTTCAAAACATGTCAACAATCTCTTTGGGGGGGGGGGGGGTGATGAGAAGGACGTGTTCATTTAGCCAAAAGAACAGAAGGGAATAAACTGAAACTTTTAGACAAAAGGTTATTCCAGCTGCAG